>NC_137116.1:9871851-9911851 GCF_949357685.1 Gobio gobio | reverse complement strand
AAAAATAGATTTAGTGCGCCTTTGAACTACAGAGAAACTGTGCTTTAACGGGAGCAATGCCACGCCCGGACGCTGTTGGCTATAGGCTAATTCTGTCATGTGACTAGGGATGAAACGATTACCGGTTTCACGATAAACCACGATAAAATTTAGTGACGGTTAGTAATATCGTATAAAATTTAATTATCATTAAAACCGCATGTGATTATCACGATTGTGAAAACTCGCGGTAAATCTCGTCCAGTCAGCGTCAGTCTGGCTCAGGCACACCGCACCGCTGTCTTTTGAATGAGAAGAAATGGCAGAAGGCAGTGACAGCGCCGTTTTTAGACTTCTGAAAGGACCAAATCTGAGGTGTGGTCATGTTTTGGCTTTTATAAAAGTCCTGAGGGAAACTTAATCGAAGATGGTCACCCTGTCTGCAGAACATGCCAGAAGAAAGTCACTGTAATAGAGGGAAACACTTCAAAACTACGAACGCAAGGCAAGTGGACTTTGACCTCAATACCAAAACTACGTCTGGGAAATAATAACGTGAAGCGAACGAACAAATTCAGACAAGACTAGGGTGATATTTAAGGGATAATAATCAGGGCTTGACATTAACAACCGCCATTTGCGGGTGTAACGTTATTTCGGCTGCACACTAGTCACTCTGGCTGTTGAACTTATTGTAGTCTTCTCAAAAGCCATCTGTTATAATCGCGTTGCGCATTATAACCACTTACACGTGTTTATATTGAGTTTATGAAAGCGATGTCGTCTCATAATCAGAGTCGTTCAGATTAGCGGAGTTATGTTCAGAGCGCGCGCCGCTCTCACTGAAATCTGCACTCAGATCAGAGATAAACGAGCGATGTATGCAGGAGATTCATTCATCATACAGTGATCAAACTGTTTCTGTTCTATTTCAGCAGCGAAAATAGTTTCAAACAAACACAGCAGAACCACAGCGCATCTGATATGACTGGCATAACGCTGGCGAATTTAGGGACCGTCTCTAAAGTTACACACAACATTGGTAACGTTACACGTTTCAATCTTCAATAGCATTTGAAGAGAATGACAGTCATAAAACTGACTGTAAAGTGATCATTTAGGTGTCAGGTATGATGCACACATTTTTAAAATAAACTGTCAAATCATATGGAAATATGGATATGCATTATTTCACAAGGATACTGTTTGGGCTCTTACACAAAATATGCTAGATTAAAATGCATCATTGCTGAACACTGATGAGAATATTGCTTGAATATATTTACAGAGATAATATTAGAGATTATATTTACGACAAATTATTATTATTTATGCGTTATGCGTTGCTATTGACGACGGCCATTATAAGGAAGGAAATCCCACAGAATAGAATCTAGCTTAAAAAAGTGCATAGAGCTGCTTGATTTATTTGTTGTTTGTTGATTTTCAAATATAAAACTTGTTGAAATGTTTTAAGTGTGTGCATCTGTTCTTTTTGAACACTTTCATCTCATTTGAACAAAACCGTGATAATAATGATAACCGTGATAATTTGGGTCACTATAATCGTGATGTTAAATTTCCATACCGTTTCATCCCTACATGTGACGCCACATTTGTTTGCGTTAAAGCCCCATTTCTCGACAAAAAGTGTTTCCAAACTAGTTTTCTAGACATTTGAAGTATCGACATAGAGTGTATGCGCTAAAGTTAAACGGAAAAAGATTTTGTCGACATTTGCAAAAAATTTTAGATAATTGGCATTTCCATTAGCTAGCCATTGGTGGTGGATGAGGAGATTCCCTCCTTCTATGTAAAGCGCTTTGAGTGCCTAGAAAAGCGCTATATAAATGTAACAAATGATGAACAAATGAATGATTAATGCACTAAACCTTTTTTTGCAAAAAAATAAATCCTTGGATGGAAACCTGGCTGTGACGTTCAGCATCTGTATAGCGCCTATTTTGGTTGTTAATGTTTGACAACATTAGGCCTACATCTTCCTCCACTCTTTGAACAAAAATTATTATTGTTCGTTATTACCAAAACGAATAAGACGAAAGATACCCGTGTTGTACACAAAAAAATTAACGAAAGACCATTAATTTCCGCTTTAATTAGGCTACTTTCAAACAAATGTTTATTGTTTTGTTCGTTATTAGCCTATTTTAAATGAAAATACAACAACAATAAAATAGTACAATAAAAAAAACTAGCGTATATTAAACTTTCATTAAAAAAACGAATAGGCTATGACGGATGACATAAAATAGCTTACCCGCATTATAACAAATAAATAAAAGATATTTGGAAATTCCCTTTAAATCGAATGATGGTTAGTTTGTGGTTGACTATTATTTGATTGAAAACAACAACAACAATAAAACAAAGACAAACTCTTATATTAAACAAATATACATTTTTATTAACAAAAGTGATCTTGCGCTTTTGCCTCCGCTATCCTCTTGTCAATCATCTCGCTCGCAGCTATGCTTACAGTTACAGTAAAATTAGTTAAAATACAGTAAAACGTGTAAACAAATTTTACCTAGCGGTTGTGAAAATACACTTAAGGCTATATCTCGGCAACGCTTTATCGTATTCAAACCAAATGTGGGTGTGGTTAATTTTTATCATGGGACTAACTTTTTTTTTTCCTGAATCCTTGCCGAGTCCAACGATACCAGACTTGCCAGGCGTATGGCTTGTGCAGCGTGGTATTTTAGCACTTATAAAATGTTCGCTGATATCATCAAAACCGCTAGTCCGATCGAGACGAAACCACCGTCAGAAGTTCGGAAACATAGGTCAATAGCAACATGCTAATACCCAAATGTCAAAATATTGATAGTAAGGGGGTAGTAAAATCCAATCAAAGTCAAGTGTCAGTCATTTTTACGTGTTTTTTCATATAAATGTCTATAACTCCAAAACGAAATTAGATATTTTCACCAAAATTGAAACAGACATGTATGGGCTCACTCCGAGGACACATACACAAAATGGTGGGATTGTGCCTCTTGGTGGCGCTATAATTAAACAAAATATGACATTGGCTCTGTACAACTCAATGTTTTAATGTGGGGTTTTAACATTTTTGCTTTAAATTGTCTTCAAATGTCTTCCCTCATTTTTTCAGTTGGTCTGCTACTAGCTTCCTTGTTTGCTTCTGTTGCGCTTGGCCCCCGGTATTGCTGCTTGCAGCTATATTTGTTCTTGGTATGATTGATTCAAGGAGTCTATTAAGACCAGTTTCATTAAAATAGGTAAACTTGATCAGAAGATATTAGCATTTTTGTGAAATTTCATTATAAATTTTGACCACAAGGCGTTGTAGTGAAAATTTCTGGGTACCTTCCAGAGATGGTTTTGTAGTTTTGTAACTATACGCCAATGCATTCATTAAATACAGCATTTTACGAAAAAATTCTAAATGGCCGATATGGGAAAATTGGGTTTTATTCGACTTGTATGCTGTACTGAATTTAAAGAGACCAGTTTTATTATCTCCTGACCAGTAGGTGGCACTGTGCTGAAATGCTGCCTGTAGCCTTAGGTCATGCTTGGGATGACATGTCTCAAGATTCATCTCAATACGCTAAAACATTGCAGAGATACAGCCTCATGTCCAATTTGGCGTGCTGTTCGTTGAATTCGTTCACACGTAATTTGAGAACGGTTGGGTTTATCAAAAAGATTTTTGCCAGCATGGTCTGAAGATGATCTGAGTCAATTTTGATGGGAAAAAAATGCATTTGAAAAAATAATTTTGTTTCTCGCCCTTATGGTTCAAAAGTTATTAGCATAAACTTGAGTGTGAATATGGACAGATGGTGGCGCTAGAGGGATGGATTTAGAGACTCCAAAATTGCTGTGGTTCATTTTCAGACTGTCCTCTATCAGTGTGCCAAATTTCATAACTTTCCCACAAGCGGTTCTATGGGCTGCCATAGACTCTAACATAGAAGAAGAAGACCTTCGGTGCTTGGCCCCTAATTACCTGCTAGTCAATTCTGGGAAGTTGTGTACTGAAAAAAGTTGTGTTTCATCACAAAGATAGACAGTTCTATAGCACAGTAGGATATATAAAGAATCATCTGCAAATGTAAAACAGCAGTTCTCTGAAGGCCTGTAAACACTCCCGATCTGATAATTATCACTGAACTGTGTAATCCCAGTTCGCATCATTTTACCTGCTGTTCTCTTCATTTACACCCCTTACCGAAGTGAGAGACAGGAAGAGAAAGTGTGAAACAGAGGACAGAAATCACAGGCTGTTTTTAAATGCATTCAGAAGCAGATATTAAGTTTGAGGCAAAACTAGGACACTTACGGTTTCTCACACTGAATGTTCTCAGAATGAACATTTTTCATTCTACAACGCATTTATCCATTGTGCTTCATGCACTGCAGCCACAAACATCCAAAGAAATGTATACATTTCATCCAGCCGATAGAAAGTCGCATCACTCAAAGCTTGAACACAGGTACAGAAAATCAAGATTTGAGAGTTTTGAGAAGTTTTGAGAAAGAATTGCAAAATGCATCTCGTGTTGCTGGGTGAATTTTGTCCACAGAAGGAGTTTTCTGTTATTTATGGAAGCTTGTTTTCCGCTTCCATACTTTACTTTGTTAACATGTCAATGATAGAAACTGCAGAAAGTAAGTGATAACTGTCACAGCCGGTTAGCATTAGTAGATGTGACGAAATGAACATCATTTCAGAGCTGCTGCAGATGATCGTGTTTAAATGAAAGATGAGTGTTTGTGCAGCGGATCCGTACTGAACCTTTGCTCTACATCTGAGGACTCTTGCAACAGATGCACAGTCACTCCTCTGCTTCTCTTTTCTCATTTCTGCCTCGTTCAGTATGGATCAGCAGTTTCGGTGTCTCATCTCTGTGTCAGTGGTAATGTGGGTCAGAAGCACTATAGCGTATCAAACTGTGTTGTTAAATCACGCTTTTGTCTCAGCGAACCCAAACCAATCCCTTCTGTTGTTTCTAAGGCTCCGTTTACACTAGTGAATTTTAGTTTTAAAACGCATAACTTCTGCTACAGTTACGCCTGTCGTCTACACTACGCCGGTGTTTTCGAACTTCGAAAACTGAGACTTTAGAAAAAGCTGCAAACCCTGTTTTAGTTTGAAAACTCTGGGGTTGCATTTCAGTGTAAACGGACTAAAACGGAGACTTTTGAAAACTAAGTCATGGCTGCCCAATGGTTTATAGTGGCACATTTGATGTGTGTCACATAACCCACCAACCAAAAAAATATGACTAAACTTGACCATATGACCTGTGTCACATGAGACCGCAATTTATAACCCCTTAAGCGTAGAAGTTTTCGGTTTCATGTTTCACAAGTTCAATTTGAGCTGCCTCTCACTTTTGCTAGCAGACTTGCTTATTTTGAGCAGACTTCAGAAATTGTTGAAGCTTCTTCTGAAACATTAAGGTATAGTTGAGTCTTTATTTACTCAACCTGCTGTTGCTCTCAAGCCATATGGCCTTCGTTCTTTGCTTAAATATTAAATTATGTTTTGTTTCTTGCCCAGAAAACGAAAGGAGGTCACAAAGCTTCAGAACAACGCCAGGCTGAGTAAATATTGACTGGATTTTCATCTCTCAAATTCTCCATCCATCCTCACTGCTGTTCATGATCTTGTTTATGATTTTTCTTTGCTATGTCTGTGTAATTGTGTTTGTGTCATTCTCACCTTCTGAATGTGAGGATCTGGGCAGTGTGCAGTGATGGTCTGGCATTGGTCTCGCTGACGACAGTCGTTATTGCACCAGACGCACATGTGACCCTGCATCTCACGGCCCCAACACTGAGAGCAGTCACTATCCCCCGCACCGCAGCTGTACACCTCCACTGCACACACACACAAAGACAAAGGTGATTATGAATGGTGGAAACACTGATCCTCCCCCATGAGCCTTCCAAATCTTCACACCGAGCTGGAGAGGTCCTGGAAGAAGCCATGTGTCCCTACCCACATTCGAAGTATGAGAATTGTGCGAGTGGAGATGTGTGAAGAAGATGCCCCCTGTAGAGGAGACGCTGGCTAGCTATCTCTCACAGAGCGAGGCATCCTCCTTGAAGGCTCCAGTCTGGTCATCTAAGCCATTACAGACCACCTCGCGGATGACTGGCAAGGCGTTTGCAGCAGCAGGTCAGGCTGGTGGTGCCCTGCACACAATGCCGGTTTTGTAGGCATATCAGACTGACCTGCTGAGATATTGGGATCAGGGGCAGGGATTGTCTCCTGAAGTGGTCACTGAAGTGTGCTGCACCACAGGCCTGGCCACAGACTTGTTGCTATCGGTCATTCATTGGCAGCTATGGTGGTTACGGAGAGGCATCTATGGTTAAATCTCTCGGACGTCAAAGATAGGGAGAAAACCTTCCTTCCTGATACTCCGAATTCACCCTCTGGACTCTTTGAGACGGTTGTGGGAAGGTTCAGAGAGGCAAAAGCAGAGTCGGCAGCATTCAGGAGATATCCTGCACTGATCCAATTCACCTTCCTCAACCACCAATCCTCCTGACCCATCAACAGATAACTGGAGACAGGGTCAGAAGCCAAGTGTGGACACTCACCCCCTCCCTCTGAGAAGCCGCAATGCCAGGACAAGGAGGCATGGCCTCAGGGAGGTGAGAGAGAAAGCAAGACCGCTGAAAGAAAACAGATAAAGAACAGACTGACTGAGAGGCTATTATGTGAGGTTGGGCAGACGGATAGGATGTAAGGGACTGAGTTATACACTCCCTATGCTGTCAGTTATGGTCCCCTCTCGAGGGAGGTTTTGAAAATATTGACCCTCCCTTGTTGGCTTGTGGAAGCTTTGGAACCGTTGACAAGTTGGCACAGGGATGGAGCAGGTTTTTGTTAAAAATAAAAAACAAGAATCAGAAACTGCTCTGTTTCATAGTGCTTGACTGTTTTATGCATGCTGGTGCATTTGTGTATTCAGGAAAGACACTTTCGATAAGGTTGGAGGATGGGCGTATGTCTGAGGACCTCCTGTCTCCTTTACCTGCCCCCCAGGGTGGGAGTGGTGTTTGTCAGTAGCTGTGAAAAGAGGTATATTGCCTTTGGCATCTCTCTCTTGCTCCGCTCTGATCTCCTGAAACTATCTACCTCCAGGGTTAGAGCTAACGTATAAGAGTTAGGATTGATAAGCGCGAGAGCATCCTATTCGTTCTTTCTAAGTCTCCCCTATGGTAAGGTCTAAAGTTGAATAGTATGCTCTCTTGTTGTTGGTTGTTTGGTGGATAGGAGTTATGATGGATAGTACGCAATGCGTCCCATGCTCTTATTTACTACCCTCTCCAATTATTAATTGGAGTTTTAAGTAGGGTTAAATGCCTCCCTCTAGACAGATACTTCCTTAAGGTTGAGGCAGGGTAAACGGTATTATGGTGGGCAGTTCGCAAAAGCATCCATCTAGAATTTACCTCCCTCCCCAACTTGAAGTACGGAGATGTGTTCCCCTTAGGATGTGTGGCTTTTCTAGGCCTCATTATCACTCACATACCGTAGTGTAGCATTTGAATCCACTACCAATAGCGGGTCTTGGAGAGTGCCTTTACTCAAGTCAAGGTATGAGTTTGGTAAAGGAGAATTGAGTAGGTCGCATATGCATCTCATTCTCTTATTTGCCGCCCAATTATTATTAGGGTTTAAAGGGATAGTTCACCCAGAAATGTAAATGGCCCATGATTTACTCACCCTCAAGTCCTGGCTCTTCCAAGCTTTATAATGGCAGTGAATGAAGCCCACAAAAGTGCATCCATCCATTATAAAAGTGCTCCACATGGCTCCAGGGGTTAATAAAGGCCTTATTAAGCGAATCGATGGGGTTGTGAAAGAAAAATATCTATCTTCCAGTGGACCACCTTCCGAATTCAACTCAATGTTCCCTTTGATGGGTGGCAATATAGAAGGCTTTGGCAGAATACAGATGGACTGCATCTTAGACAAAATATAAGCTGTCTGCTCATCCTCATCCGGGGCCTTTCTCAATACTTCATTCTGAAAGTACTGATTACTGAGGTTTCTGGACCTGGCATGCTCCCTTTGGTAGACTGCTCCCTAAGAGCCTCTCAGTTAATATTTCTGAGGCACTAGTGATGGATACCAGAGCACTGTGCAAGTCACATAGGATGCACCCTTGGGGTTGACGTGCTCTTGCCTAGTCCCATAAAGTCGTTTAGTGCTACACTCTTAAAAATAAAGGTGCCAGGCAGAACCAAAAAGGGGTTTTCACAGCGATACCATAGAAGAACCATTTTTGGTTCCCTGAAGAACCGATTTGGGAAAGGTTCTTTAAAGAACCATTTTTTTCTAACCCTTTTATAGTCTAAAGAACCTTTCTACGCTATAAAGAACCTTTTGTGCAAAGGAAGGGTTCTTTGGATGTTTATGGTTCTTCATGGAACCATACACCTCGCCAAAGAACCTTTATTTTTAAGAGTGTATGCCCACTTTTTTGCATAATCAAAGCTCAGTGAGGCAGGATCCATCAGCATTGTGTAGTTAGTATTGGTACCCTTTCAAAGTACCACTTTGAAATGTAACGTCTCAGGGGGCGTATGAAACCCTGTTCCCTGAGAAGGGGAACGAGATGCTTTGTCTCGTTGCTATGACTCAGTCTCCTTCAGATAAAAGAGTTGACGATGCGTAAGTCAGGGGCGCTTATACACGCACAGGCGCTCCACATGTGACGTCATGGACTGCTGTGTGCCAATGAATATTGCCGTGCTTACACATGTTTCAGACACCGGTCATGCTGATGGCATTCCCCATAGTGTCAACACCAAGACACAGCGTCTCATTCCCCTTCTCATGGAACCAGAAAGATGTTTTCTGAGAGGGTTGTGTTTAGGGGTAGAGTTAAAGGATAGTATATACAGTTTATATAGTATAAAAATCATTATGCCTATGGAAAGTCCCCATAAAACATGGAAACCAATGTGTGTGTGAGTGTGTGTGCTCTGATGAGTCAGTGTGAGTGAACAGACAGTCTGATGGTGATGAGACACATCCTCAGCACAACTGTGATAACTACTCAGTCTTCTGCTGGATTTCATACACTTCCTTAAGGACACCAGTGAAACGTCTATGTGTGGGCATGTTTTTGTGAAATATCAGGACACAAATGTGTATAATGACATGGGTATGACATAGGTATTACAAAAAGAGGGTGAAATATGAGGACGTTCCCCATGTCCTCACTTTTCAAAATGCTTATAAATCACACAGAACAAGTTTTTTTTCACAGAAAGTGAACTGCACAGTCTCCTGTGAGGGCTAGGTTTAGGGGTAGGGGCAGTGTAAGGGGATAGAAAATACGGTTTGTACGGTATAAAAACCATTACGCCTATGGAATGTCCTCACATTTCACAAAAACAAACATGTGTGTGTGTGTGTGTGTGTGTGTGTGTGTGTGTGTGTGCTGATACCTGGCATTGGCTTAGGACTGTCTATATATGTGTTGGTTCCTCTTCTCCGCAGGTTCAGATGGAATATCTTGCTCCACATTGTAGTTTTTAGCTGAAAAAACACATGAAACACTTTTATTCATCTGTAAAATTGTCAGTTTCAGTTTCAGTTTCAGTTACAAACATTTCTGCCACAGAATACCAAAAACGGTAACACTTTTTACAGACCTGCAAACTCCTCAGAGTAAAAAAGGTGACAGTGTCATGTGGGGGGGAACTCAAGGAAGTGTTGTGACGCATGACACAAAAATAAAAGACTGACAGTAGGGGTGTAACGGTACACAAAACTGACGGTTCGGTACGTACCTCGGTTTAGAACTCACGGTTCGGAATGAGTTTTACAAAATTGCTTTTTATTTATTTTTTATATTTAACAGTGGTTTACTGAAAAAGAAAAAAAGTGTCTGTCCTTGAATGAATTAAATTATATCTAAAACTTTATTGAAGATATTTCTGTAAACTATATAGGGAGCCCTTACTTGCAAATTAATATCAAAGGTTAACAACAGAGCCCAAACTATTAGCCTAAATTCAGTTGCTATTTATTTTTAGGTATAATAATCAACACTCAAATAACACATTGTATGCAAACATGTAAACTTCACATAAGGCAGTTTTTGCATTAACTTCTAAATCTAATTATAAAAAAGTTTTTTTCTCCAATTCGTTGTTGAAATATAATAATTTATACACATTGTCTGTCATTTCCATGACAGGTTTATTTAACATGCATGAAATAATCAAGACATCACTAACAGGTTAAGTAGAATATAATGAATATTGGCTAATATAGAGCATATATTTAGTGAAAGAGCTGATTTCTCAAGTGAATAAAATTCTGTGGACACTGAATGACTGCCTGAGGTAAATGTGATGCTAACGTTACATGAAATTGTTTAGTTTACAAGCAGTTATATTGACGTATTTTCCGCCGTTGAAACACTGATTGAGCGATTACACCACATATATACATGACAGTAAGTTGTAATGTATCCTTAGCATACCTTCAGATGGTCATTCATGTTTATTCTTTAGTAAGAGATGATCGATCGCCTTCACAGATGATCGCGTTCACGCGCGTGCGGGTCGCGCGGCCGCTTGAACTGTCTGTAATCAGTGACCAGTCACGCCACATAGAGCGTCAAAATGGCATCGTTTGAATTTCGTGATAAAAATTTGGACTGAATACTTAATATGTTCGTGTGGGAACTCGGATTGAAGTGTGTTCCGCGCTTAAAACAAGCCGACTGTTAACTGTTAAAGATTGCACCCGGAAACCGTTCGGCAACGTTACACGCGTGCACCGAACCTACCCCCCCCCCCCCTCCCAAAACAAAAACTCTCCGGTTCTACGCGATTCACGTAAATGACATAAAAAAACGGCGATTGTCGCCGAAAAGCGACAAGTTTGCAGGTGTGTTTATAATAACTACACACTATGAAGCATTAGTTAAGCATTAGTAAATAGTTAATTCATCATTTATAAAGCATTAATAGACATTACTAAGCAGTTTATAAATACAGCTATAAAAACTTTATTCTTGATTTATAAGCATATCTATAATGTGTTTAATAATTGTATTTTCATACTTTATAAATGATCAATTTATCATTTCTAAATTAAGCATTACATTATTTACAAACCAGTTATTTAGGAGTTGTCAGTGGTTCATCAGATCATTTAGAAAGTGTAAGTAAATGATTAATAAACTATTTAAATATACATTTATACATCTTATTATTTAGACATATAGTAATAGTTACTCAGTGTGTTAATAAATACTTTATAAACATGTATTTCCACTGCAATTCATGATTCATTCAGGTAGTTATAAAACATTTAGTAGTTGTCAGCTAACTATTTCTGTGAGCTCATCTAAAGTGAGGACTATTCCACGTAAAGCTTTTACAAAGGAGATTTAAAGGCTCAGTTCTCTTCTGCACTGCTGTTCTCTGGTACTGTTTTGACACTGCAAAATATTTTATTATATTATTATTGTTTTATCTAAATTTTATTTGTTGTATTTTGGCACTCCTTTAATCCAGTGTAATCCACTGGTACATTTTTATTCAGCAATGTTTACACTTTACATTGTATGTATTTTTATATCAGATTGCAGAGGCTTAGTTTTATTTGACTGCAGTTATGTTTTCTGGCGGTCTAAGGGAATATTATTTTATATGACATTGAAGAAGTTTAATTTGAATCTTATATTAAGTTACTAGTTGTACAGTCTCCATTTTTTGCATTTTGAAATTAATATTTCTATGTGCTATATTCCTCTGTGTTGTGATTGTTTCCTTTTTATTTTCAGAAGAGAATTGAGCCTTTAAATCTCCTTTGTAAAAACGTTACGAGGCATAAATAGTCCTTACTTTAGATGAGCTCACAAAAATAGTTAACTGACAACTACTAAAAGTTTTATAACTACCTGAATTAATCATAAATTACAGTAGGAGTACATGTTAATAAAGTATGTATTAACACACTGAGCAACTATTACTATATGTCTAAATAATAAGATGTATAAATGTACATTTATTAATCCTTTACTTACACTTTATAAATGATCTGATGAACCACTGACAACTCCTAAATAACTGTTTTGTAAATAATGTAATACTTAATTTATTAATTATAAATTGATCATTTATAAAGTATGAAAATACAATTATTAAACACATTATAGATATAAATCAAGAATAAAGCATTTATAGCTATATTTATAAACTGCCTATTAATGCTTTACAAATGATGAATTAACTATTTACTAATGCTTAACTAATCCTTCATAGTGTGTAGTTATTATAAAGTGTTACCAAAAAAACTTTTAATCTCATTCTGACTTTTTATCTCAGAACTGCAAGTTTTTATCTTACAATTCTAACTTTATTTCAGTCAATGGCGAGTTTATAACCCGTAATTTGCCAGTGTGGTAAACATGAAACCCACTGTACTTTCATAATAATGTGTTTCAGAGTGAAATGGGATCTTCAGACTTGATTTGATCTGTTGAATGTGTGTGAGTCAGACTGAATGTGTCTGAGTCAGACACTCTCACTGACCGCTGCTTTAAGTGTTCGGATGAACTTACGGTCACTCCACTGCAGTTCACAGAAGACCCGTTCAGCCACTGCGCACCGTACAGCTGCCCATCGCCGAAGTCACAGTCCAGCGCAGTGCCCTACACACACACACACACAGCATAACCAGAGGTGGACAAAGTACACAACTCTATTACTTGAGTAAAAGTAAAAGTATTACTAGTCAAATATTACTCTGTTAAGTAAAAGTACAGAAGCATTTGTTTTTAAAATTACTTAAGTATCAAAAGTAAATAAAAATGTTTGTGTCATGCATTATTTTATTATTGTTGTATAAATTCACATTATTCCACCATGGTGGTTTAAGCCAGTCAGTGATGCTCCATCCGACGTGCTAGCAGACGACTACCTTAAACTAATTTAAATACTTGTATAAAAGTTTCAAAGCTCTTTAAAAAGCTGCTGTCATTTTAAAGGGTTAGTTCACCCAAAAATGAAAATTATGTCATTAATGACTCACCCTCATGTCTTTCCACACCCGTAAGACACAGTTTGATATATTTTAGATTTAAAATATCATATAAATTTGGGCGCACCAGATAACACATCAGCAGCGTCACTGCGGAGTTGTGAACGCGGATTGACAACAAACCCAGAAGAGAAGACAATGCTGAATAAAGTCGTAGTTTTTGTTATTTTTGGACCAAAATGTATTTCCGATGCTTCAAAAAATTCTAACTAACCCACTGATGTCACATGGACTACTTTGATGATTTTTTATCACCTTTCTGGACATGGACAGTATACCGTACATACATTTTCAATGGAGGGACAGAAAGCTCTCGGACTAAATCTAAAATATCTTAAACTGTGTTCCGAAGATGAACGGATATCTTACGGGTGTGGAACGACATGAGGGTGAGTCATTAATTACATCATTTTCATTTTTGGGTGTACCAACCCTTTAAGGCTGAATGCACAGATCCAATACACTGACACACATCTGATTTTCTCCCAACTGTTTACTCTTCTCTTTCTCCCAGATGTTTACATTTTTGAACATTTTATGGGACATGCATCAAGTGTATGCCAACTAAACTAATCTTTAATCTTTTCAGAAAACTGAAACACACTTTCTAAGTATGGCCATGGGTGCACACACTGCGCAGAGAACCGCCTTCTTCCATTTTGCTATAAACTTATCAGTGTTCAAAAAAATGTTATGAAACTTCACATGACCCTACTAGAGTAATTACTGACAGGCTGTCTGCAAAAAAAAAAACCTTTTAAAGAAGAAAAAATCCTCCACTGACTTTCACAGCTGCTAAAGAAACAACTTTCTACTTTGGGGACCTTGATGGAAATGTAGTGGAGTAAAAAGTACGATATTTGTCTTTCAAATGCAGTGAAGTTAAAGTCAAAGTTTCCCCCAAGTTTTCCACTCAAGTAAAGTACAGATACAATTAAAGTGTACTTAAGTACAGTACTCAAGTAAATGTACTTAGTTACTGTCCACCGCTGAACATAACCAAAGCGGTGTCCAATCACATCAGAGTCATGACGGCATGTTCACGCAACATCACAAGACCATCAGACAGCCAGACGATCTCTCATGACTAACAGTGATTCCCATGTCCTCAGCTGCTCTCAGGAATGCCACACAAACTACATGCAAAGTGTTTTGTTTAGTGAGTCAGACTATTGCCAGTCTGCAGTTCATAAAATCCCACTTTATGCTAAGTGTCTAACTACTATGTACTAACATTTAATCATTTGATGCAATGCAATTGTACTTATATAAAAAACAAATACCTGCATGTAATGCATTTCTTTCTGTCCTAACCTTACCCGTATCCATAATAAAAGCATTGAACCTAACAATTATTGAAGTATATAGTAGTTAAAGACTCCTTATATAAAGAGGGCTCAAGAATGATTCCCACACTCTCAACCATTGAATATTCATGGAATAGACAGCCACAGAATGCACACAAACATCATGGTGAATACCTGCACATACGTCTCGCGAACACGCTTACTTCATACATACGCACATGTGTGAAGCAGGAGCTCATCTGGAAGTCATAATCCAGACCCACACAGAGAGCAGACGCTGTGAGGCCGTCGTTATCCAAATGAACACAGCCGAAGGAGCATCGTGTGCATTTGTGTGAGAATGTCAGAGCTGCATTGCACATGGAGAGCTGATTAATATAGCCATGCGCTTCAAGAACCTATGGATTTAGTCTGTTGTCTTAGATTAGTTAGCTTGATCTTTAGTTGCTGTCAGAGGTCTTGACTTGTCGTGACCATTTGTGAAAAGTAACTGCCACTTTCCACATCTTACCATAACCTGCAGTTTCAACACACTACTAACTAACACAACCAGGCCCCGCCCCTTTTTATTCTGCGTATTAATTATTTAAATATGGAATATTGTGATCCATTGGTTCCCGGAAGAAAACTCAAGACTACAATGGAGGCGTTTCAGGGAATTCAGATACAGTGAGACTGATTCTGTTCAGATTTTAACAGTCATGTATTCCAGCCTTCAGAAAGAGGTTCTTCTAGCATCATTATCTCTGTTTACAGCTACAAAGAACAGGGCAAAAAGAGCTGTGAGGAATGCAAACCAAAGCCCATCAGACAGGAACCACAGATCCAGCTCTGTGTTGTGTGCATGTGTGTGTGTTTATGAGTCATATATGTGTAAAAACGCTAGAGTCCTACATGTTCTACGTTCTTCAGGTCCAGGGTGAAAACATGAGTGCTTCCAGTGGGCAACGGAGGAAATTCACGGGCCTTCATACTGGGACAGGATAGGGAATTCTGGGAGAGAAACAGGAGGTGAGAAAAAATGAGACCCAACAAAAACAATAGAGACCGATGTTTAGAGAACTATGAATGCAAGCAATCTCCTCTGTGTGTGTGTGTGTGTGTTATTGTGAGGGATCATGTCAACACCAGAGGAAGGGTGGTGACAGTGAAAATGCAAACATTGGTTATTTATGACTGTACAAGTGCAATCAGACCACATTCTGACCTTCAGAATGATTTTATGGAAAATCTGAGCGTTCGCATATGAGAAAAACACAACAAATCCTAAAAGGGTCTTAAATTGCCACATATTTCCCAGCAGTTTTCAAAGGCCGTCTTGAGAAACATACTGACTGCAGAAATGACTGTGGGCTTTATTTATTCTTCTGCTGTATTGTTAGTGCATAGCAGAAGATGTGATGCATCACAATAAACATTAAGCTCTTACAAAGTAAACTAAATTAAATATTGACACAATGTTTTAGTTGTATCTTAATTCAGCTTGTTGCACTGCCTGATAACAATGTTATGCCTGATCAGTCTATGTACACTATAAAAACTAAAATTGTGAAGTTGTTAACTTAAATAGCTATTCCAGCCTCATCGGAACCTTAAATATTTTTTGACTTGAATTAAACCAAAACCACATTTAGCACATTAAGCACATTTTCAGGTTACAAACACACGTTTCTCAGTGTATGCTGCAGTGTAAACCCTCATGTATGTGTGTGTGTGTGTGTGTGTGTGTGTGTGTGTGTGTGTGTGTGTGTGTGTGTGTGTGTTTCTCACCTCCAGAAGAACATGTTGCGTGTTGTTTTTGCTGGAAACGCATGAGTTGAGCTGCGGGTCCCAGTAACAGCGCCACGCTGCACTCAAACAGCTTGTGCACCTACATCAACACACACATCCCGCACCATTATAACACACACACATTTTATCATCAATGTGGTGAATTGGTATGAATTCATCCGATCTGATCACGGCCCACTGAGGGTCAGAGAATGTTTTACCTGCAAATCATACAACCGCTTTCAAACTAGTCAGATTGTATGAATTTATACAAAATAGCCGACATGCACAATACTTAAATGATCTCGTGAAGTCAGGGTGTGCAAAAACAGGCTTACACTGACCCTGTCTAGATGCACAAGTAATTAAGAGAAACACGTATGTGGCCATGAGAAAGCATAAATGCGTTCTGGCAGGTTTTTGAGTGTGTATATGTGGAAAAGGCCAGGAGAAAGCATTTCCACATGAATACAGAGGTCAAGAGAACACGAGCTTAAGTAAACGTGAAGCCCAATAAACGGCTTTCGGGTGTGCATGTAAACATTCAGACTGACACACCAGTGATCAGAAAGTAAACGGATGCTTTATTGTGTGAAACTTTACACCATTGTCTTCTGTAGAGCTGCTTTAGAGCTGGTTCAACTTTGTCTCGTAACTGATGCACTTTACAATGTTACTGAACTGATCTCTTCTGAATAAGGACACTATTGTCTTTTTACAGCTGTTTTACAGCAGAAGTTTGCATCAGTGATCCTGTTGTTTTCTGTTACTTTGAAACCATCTGTATTGTATAAATCGCTATAGAAATAAAGCTGACCTGAACCAGTGAAGTGTGTCTGCGGGAGGTGGAGAGGCTCATTCACCCACACAAACACAATTAGCCCAGCATTCATTACGACGCTATCTCACACAGAGAGAGGCCGTGTGTGTTTGTTTAAGATAAGATCCAGCACGAGTGTGTGTTTGAGTCACTGCAGTGCGACAGATGGAGTGAGTAACAACTGATTGTGAAGCTCGTTCAGTGTGTGTGTGTGAGAGTGTGTGTGTGTGTGAGTGTGAGAGTGTGACAGTAACCAGACATCATCTAAAACACTCTTATCACAGACTCTCGCCGTTTGCCATCAAGTCTTTCTTTCCATTAAAACACCTCGTATTTTGCACAAAGAAAATGAAACCTATGTTTTATAATTGATTTATTATTTGATTTTGTAAAATTATATTTTTCTTTTGATTTAGTGGTGAAATATAACCAGAGCATTTCATTTCTTGTAACTGTTAGGCATTCATGTAATCGAGACAGTTTGAGGTCTAAACAAGTGCTTCAAAATATCACGACATGTTAGTGGAGAGGTGTGTTTGACTTCATGCGGCGCTACACACACTGATCAGAGAAAGAGTTGCCGCTTACAGTCGGGGGTGGAATTTAACCCGAGCCGTCAAGTCGGACACTTTCTGCTTCCTGTAGTAACTGGTGGAATAAGAGGGGATAGGGTCCCTTCAACAAAGGCTGATGTAGATGCACTGAACTTAGCTCCCCTGATAGAGTTGGAGGAAAGGAGTGTAACTGGTCCTATTTAAACCAGGGTCTCTGGAGTGGGAGCCGGGCGCACTAACAAGGATGCTAAAGACTGCGTCTGTTAGCATCAGCCGTAGCACCTCTTGAGGCCAGGGGAGTGAGGTTTACACGCACAGCTCTTACAGGCCTATATCCATTACATGAGCATCATGTCTGTTTCATCGTTCTGCACTGAATTATTGTTGTCATTGAGGTTCCTGCCTCCTCTGCCTGAGTAATCTGCCCGCACTGTCCAGTCCTTCAGCCTTGTCCTCACTGTCTCACATCAGTCCATTGTCTTCTCTGTTCAATGCATCATGGATCCGCCTTGGACAGATAGTTTGCCAGCTTGAACCAGGGCTATCGATCCATTTGCTCCGCCTAGAACCTTCATGCCCCACCACGCCACTTCTGCATATCGTCGTGTCGGCTCCACCTGGGAAGTTCGTCCCTATGACTCCACCAGGCTTCTTCATCCTTCCGGCTTAGCCCTGGTCAGTTGTCGCTCTGCTGGCACCATGGACTTACAGGCTTTTTCTGTGATTCGTCCCTCGACCCCCTTGACACCCCCTTGACAGCCTACCCTCCGGCTCCACCTCAGTCCTTGGGCACCCTGGCTTTGCCTCAGCCGCTCATCCCCTCAGCTCTGCCTTGGTCTCCATTACCTTCTGCGTCACTCTGTCTCGTCGACTCTTCGGATGCATCATGGATCTGCTTTGGACTGATAGTTTGCCAGTTTGACCCTGGGCTATCGATCCATTTGTTCTGCCTAGAACCTCTGTGCCCGTCACGGCAACTCTGTCCCTCGCCTCCTTGGCTCCACCTGGGAAGTTTGTCCCTATTGCTCCAGCAGGGTTCCTCGTCCCTCTGGCTCCTCCCTGGTCAGCCATAGCTCCGATCACCATAGACATACGGGACTTTGTCTGTGATTCGTCCCTCTACCCCTTTAGCTCTGTTGGCTCAGGCTTCCCTTCCTACTCCACCTCCACCTGGGATTCCTGTTGGGGGCTCCGTCCTGGCTCTTCCTACCATCCTCTCCTCCCTGGAGTCTCCTATGTCTGCTGTGCCTGCTCTGCGGCCCTCCTCTGTTGGACTTGTTTTTGTTATCATAGTTAAGGAACATAGTCGCACCTTCTTGATGGGGGGGGGGGGGAGTTTTGCATGTGTTTTAGTTAGTTTTGTCACCTATTTTTTATTTAGTCTTAGTCTTAGTCTTGTGCCAAATGTCCTTGTTAGTTTTAGTCATATTTAGTCATCCACATATCTTTTTTTTGTTAGTCAAGTTTTAGTCGACTAAAAGTCTCATCATTTTAGTCTAGTTTTAGTCAAAAGAAAACTCAAGGTATCTTAGTCAAGTTTAGTCGACTAAAAGTCTCGTCATTTTAGTCTAGTTTTAGTCTAAGGAAAACTCAATATATTGTGTGGCAAAATAAGTTACAGAAAATACATATGACCTGCATAACGTATGTGCCACAACACCATAGCTAACTGGTTGATTTACAGCGCAGACGCCTAAAATCTGCATTAGCTTATGAGACGATGGGCACAAATATCAATTTCGATCTTGATTTAGTATGAATTCATATGTAAATAGCCTACTGTACATAAGGAAACATAAGTTTGCCTTTTAGCACTATTTTAAACTTTTTTGGGGGTTACATTATATTTGCTTGCATTCATTACTATTCACTGTTATTAACATTTTAAAATTTCACAAATTTCACAAATAAGTAAGCAGTTATGATCTGCAATACTTTTTTGAGCAACTAGACTACATGTATATTGATTAAAGAGCCATACAGGCACCAGTAATGGCATTACAAATGAAAATTATTATTTTTCCAGCCACAAAATGACTCTAATTTGCCTCTTTGCGTTGGAGTTCTCTATTTTAACCTTAATTACTACACAAATGTTTTAAGTGGTCATTAATGGACCATAATTATTGCACAAATAGTATTTAGTACCAAAATACCTCCACAAAATATTCTATAAATATTATTGAACTAAAATATAGGCTATTTATTTCAAAAATAGTTAAGGTGTATGGTCACATTTGACCACCAATGAGTATAAGTGTGACCAATTAGTAAGGAATACCTGAGGGCTAAATAAAATAAAAACATTAACATTAATGTAAACAATTTTGCATCTCCACCACTCTCCATAATATAATGATACTGTTGACATCATAATCAATGCTGTACTGTTTACCAAAAATTGCTGCAAACACCTGTATAGTTAAGCTGTTATGTATCCGCTTAAGCCATTCAAATGTATTGACACAGCGCTAGAAGTATTGAGCGCTCCGGGAACCGCCACGAGATGACAGGCTGGCAGCAACAGGAGGAGTATGAGAGAGACCTGAACTTGAGCAACAGCGCAAACTATGTCGGAATATTTTGAACAGCTGAATATTCTCTCATGATGAAAAAGTAGAGACGATTGTAGACGAAAATGAAGAGAGATTTTATCTTAGTTTTTATTTTATGTCTCGTCTTTTTTCGTCAACAATAATGCATGTTAATTTAGTCTTAGTCAGCGTTTTTGGACATTGGTGCAGTCTCGTCATCTTCTCGTCTTCGTCATGGGAAAAAAAGGTCGTATTTAGTCTCGTCTCGTCTGACGAAATTAACACTAGTTTTAGTTCAGTTTCCTGTGTTTGAGTTTGTTACCATAGGTTTTCATTGATTGTTTGAGATGTTACACCTGATGTTCATTTCTTTGATTAGTTTGCTTTGATATTTAAGGCCCTGCAGTTAATTTTTCTGTTCTCATCTGATTTACCGGTTGCTCTATTCCAGTTGATCAAGTTTAAGTATTCAGAGTATTTTGTTTCTTTGAGTTTTCATTTAGTAAACTCAACTGCTGCATTTAGAGCCAGCCCTATTAATTTCTTTGTTGCAGCTGCGTTTTAAATTCCTCACTTTAACTGAATGCATATTCTTACACCATTTGAGAGAGTAATATATATAGAGTTGTGCACTGGTGTGAATGCTTTAAACTGCTCTAGATGTGAAGTTATACATCTCACTGTCTCCTGCAGCCCTGAGCTTATTATCACCTTCACAGGCGCAACATGTAAATTAACTCACACACACCTGACAGTCATGTGGCAGATCAACACTTTAAAACAGTGTTTTCAATCTAAAGTCATGGTATAAATGTGGCTATATATATATATATATATATATATATATGTGTGTGTGTGTATGTGTGTGCGTTTACTCACGCAGTTGTGATGTGGATCGCTCCCATTCGTTCACACTCGTAAATGATGAAACTTCCAGAAACCACAGTAACACCATTAACCTTGATCGCCACGGGGACAGTGATGTGATCTGAACAGAGACACATTCAACTGCATCATAACTCTATGAGCAAAACTTCAAAAAGTTCTCAGTACATTGTGTGTTTCTGGATGCTTTTTGTCTCACCTTGCACTGAGATGCCAAATGTTCTTATATCATTCAAATCATTGAAGAACAATAAAAAAAACTTCTGCTGGAATTATTCGCCAAAGTCTCAGACAAGGTCTGACAGGAGTTACTACACGTTTACTGAAGCTGTGTTTGTGTATGCACCTTTGCCGAAGGGGATTGTGGGATACATGTGAGGCGGAGGCAGAGGACACGTCTGGATCTGAGTCGTGCCGAAGTACAGATGCACTGTGGCGTTTGTGGCGATTCCCACCCCGAAATCGCACTCCACCCACAGATCCTTCAGATCCGGGACGCTTCCGTTGATCAGGATCCCCACATTCTGGGAGAAACACACACACAAAGAAATCATTGGGTTTCATTTTGTTAATGCAAAATTATCCAAAAGTATTTTTCATGACATTCTATCAATAATACAAATTTCTTCACGCGAGTCCACAGACTTCATCCTCATCCCTAGAGTCTCTGAATGTGACACGGACAGGGACGGGGATTCATAATCTGAAGGTTTAGAAACTGAGCTGATGAAATATTCCAGCCGGCTCTCTCCTCAGACACTCATCTCTGCCATCACACGCCACATTGCGCTCCATTGTTGTCAGGATGGTAGACTTCCTGACATGGTGCCTGTTTCCTGTTTCCTGCTTCCTGTTTGGGCTGAAGAGTCATTTCCCCCGAATCATCAGCAGCTGAGAGATTCATCCAGGACAGAAGCTTCTTCACATTACAGACCATGAGATCTTCCAGATGGCTTTATTGCCGGTGTTTATGTGGGGAAAACAGCTAATATAGTCTTAAAATGTTTGTTTGTACAAGTATTAATCTCATCTTAAAATACCAATCATAAAATGAACCAAATGGAGTGGTGTTCAGTGTATGAGACTTGCAAGGAATTATGCAAATCAGTTCATTGCACAAACATGCTCAAAAACGAGAGGTAATTATATTACTTTTATCATGCAAATGACTGCATAAAATAGGCTTTGAAGTGAGACAATAATGAACAGACATCTCACATTCAGATGAGAACGAGTGATGACAGAAACAGAGAAACATCTGGAGGTATTTCTCATAATTAATGACAAAGCTAAATGGATATTTATTATAATGGTTTTATAGAGCAATTGTTGTTTACATTTATAATTGTATACACATCACTATATCTATATATTTGTTTCTTCTTTCCCTTCTTTTGTGTGTGTGTGTGTGTGTGTGTATGAAGGGGAAGCTCTGAGAGCCTCTGGTTCAGTGCACTGGTTTAGATGTGTGTGAATGTGTGTTACCTTCATGTGTGCGGTGCGGCTGATCTCGGCCGGGGTGACGGTCATGGAGGGACACTGCTGGACGCCGACAGCGCTGCTGATCCACGAGCGGCTCAGAGTCCCGTTGGAGCAGTCCTTCTGGACCGAACACCTGCAGCACATCATCATATCAGCCCATTCATTTATGGTGAGCCACACAGAGACCCGTAGTCACACTAGACTTCCCTACACATGCGTGTGTGTGAGCACAGAGGACCTCAACACAAAACTCATGCGAAGTAGAAGTTGAGAGTCACGAACGCACACGACTAGAGACACGCAACCTACAGACGATCTAAACCTCTCGATACAAAAGAACACGAGCTTCAAAGCTGCAGGTTTGTCATGTTGAGGGAAACTGGAGCAGATATTGTCTTTTCAAATGTTCAAATTATTATTCATTAAAACAGAAGCCCATCATTTCCCGTTTCTTCCATGCTCAAAGTCTAGTTTAAAAGCAATATTATGCATGTTAACAATAATCAAGAAAAATGGTTGATAAGCATATGAAATGAAGCTTCTGGAGCCAAAGATGTATTGCTCTGTCTGTAATTATAATCTATAAATCATAAATAGCAATGTCATAAGTTCGATATCCACAGAAAGCATGAACAGATGTAAAGCTTTCTGCAGTCTGAGACACTTTGGATAAGAGCATCTGCTTAATGCATAAATGTAAATGTAATTAAATGAACTTTTTTGTCAAGTGGGCTTGTAATGAATAGCCCTTTTGATCCTAATAATAAGTGCATTGAGATAAAGACCCACGGAACAAACATAAAACAGCATTAACTCAATTATTTGTGCTCAAAAAATGTCATTTATAAATGTGTGTGGGCCGTGAGCAATAAAACACAGAGACCGGGAGTTTAGAGAAACATCCAGATATAGCTATATTTAGATATGTTTGGTTTTGGTTGAAAGGACACACACACACACACACACACACTCAATCTCACACATACATACACACACACACACACACACACACACAAACACACACATTCTCTCTCTCTCTCTCTCTCACACACACACACACTCACTCGCTCGCACGCACGCACGCACGCACGCACGCACGCACGCACGCACTGTGCAGTTCACTTTCTGTGAAAAAAAAATTGTGGGGACATGGGGAACGTCCTCATATTTCACCCTCTTTTTGTAATACCTGTGTCATACCCATGTCATTATACACATTTGTGTCCTGATATTTCACAAAAACATGCCCACACTCACACACACACACACACACACACACACACACACACACACACACACACACACACACACACACACACACACACACACACACACACACACACACTCACCCTCACACACTAACACACTCTCACACACTAACACACTAACACACACACACATGTTTGTTTTTGTGAAATGTGAGGACATTCCATGGGCGTAATGGTTTTTATACTGTACAAACCGTATTTTCTATCCCCTTACACTGCCCCTGCCCCTAAACCTAGCCCTCACAGGAGACTGTGCAGTTCACTTTCTGTGAAAAAAAACTTGTTCTGTGTGATTTATAAGCATTTTGAAAAGTGAGGACATGGGGAACGTCCTCATATTTCACCCTCTTTTTGTAATACCTATGTCATACCCATGTCATTATACACATTTGTGTCCTGATATTTCACGAAAACATGCCCACACACACACAGTCACACACTCTCACACACTTACACACTTACACTCACACACTCTCACACACACTCACACACACACACACACACACACACACACACACACACACACACACACACACACACACACACACACACACACACACACACACACACACACACACTCTCACACACTCTCACACACATACACACACACACACACACACACACACACACACACACACACACACACACACACACACACTCACACACACACTCACACACACACTCACACACTCACACACACACACACACACACACACACACACACACACACACACACACACACACTCTCACACACACACACACACACACACACACACACACACACACACACACACACACACACACACACACACACACACACACACAGGATGCAGTTTGACATTTCCCTCTGAAAGAGCTTCTCTCATGAGAATGATCACCATGAGTCATGACGATCAGTGTTAGAATGAGTGAAGCACAGAATCGCTGCTCTCCTTCACTCAGTGACGTCGCCTTTAAATCCCAAGCATTCAGGAAAACCCTTGAATAAAGATAAACTCTACAGGAAATCCAGCCCAAAACATCTCAAATCTCCTCCAAACACACAGTCTGACAAATTCCACACGTGTATTTTTGTCACGGAATCCCAAAGCCTTTGTTCTCTAAAGCCCCGTGACTCTTTCTGCTGCGAAAACATGACAACACTTTATTTTGATGCTCCACTTTAGACATTCTGTTGACTATAAAAGGGAGCATCAAAATAAAGTTGAACCGAAAATATGTTTTTTCCTACACAAAGAAAGTGAATAGAGACGGCGGATGCTTGCGAGCTCAGAAATGATGAAAAAGTAGTCCATAACTCATGCATTACATATCAAGCCATCCATTGTGTTTTAGTCAATGAAGACGTGATGCTGAGTCAAGCACTCAGATTGTTACGGTCGGACTGGAGCTTTGGGCTGATTAGAGAGTAAATGAAGAGGTTACCGTCTCTCCAGCGTACACCAGCCGCAGTGGGCATCTCTGGCGCTCAGACACTCGCTGCAGGAGCCGTACTGGCCACACGCCGCCACGCCCACACGCAGGAGCTGCACACACAAACACACACACGAGTATCAGACCAACGTTCAGTCATATGTTCAGTTTCACAGCCAATGATTTTTCACACCACACTCTCTCATCAGCGCTCACAGAAATAGACTCGACGTCTGAATCTGAAGGAGACAGTGTGTGCATGATAAATCAACATTCATGCAGTGCCGCTTTAATCTAATATACGACTTAAAACTTAGAATAAGTTCTCATTTTTTAACATTAGTTAATGCATTGACTAACAATGAGCAAAACATTTGTGACAGCATTATTGTACAGGGTTACCATGACCATAGTTCTCACACACACTTTCAACAGCTTTAATCAGATATCAGTCACTGAGTTTAAGGCCCTGATAGACTTCAGGGGAAATCGAAGAGCTGTGACGACATTTCGAACAAAATCAGGCCAAAACAAAGTTTGTTTTGAGTTCATTTCAGGAGTTTGAAACAGCTCTGAACTCCCATTGGTCAGTGGTGATGATGTAACAGGTGGGCGTGGCTCTGAGGCCCCGCCTTCTTTGAGGTGTAAATCTTCTCCAGTTAATTTCTTCTGTTCAGACCAAGCGGCAACCTCCCGTGGTCTCTCTTGAAACCAATACAGAAGTGACTTAAACTGCAGTTCATCGACTGGCCACTAGAGACAGGCTCCAGAAGGGAGCAGAATCTCATTGAGCCCCATGTTAAAATGCCCAACTTTACAGCAGAAAAAAACATGTTTACAGTCTGGTACAAATTGTGGTTTTGGTCTATACGGCTAATTTTGCCCTTCATGGCAACTGTGAGGGGGGTGAATTTTTCTATAACTCATTCGTTTACATTATATAAAGCCTTAAAGTTCTGCATAATTAAGGGCGTGGCCACTTTGAGTGACAGGTGGATAGCCATTTATCTGCTGTCTGTTAGCCAAGATGGCAACGGCCAGCTCGTCCCTACTTCACGCTTCAAAACTGCTCTTCAGAATCCTATGGGTGACGTCACGGACACTAAGTCCATATTTTTTTACAGTTTATGTCCACGAGCAGCTTTAACTGAGGCGCTACAGCGAACTGTCACCACACATTAAAGAGCCACAAAACAGTATTTATTGTTTATGTACTTTTAAAAAATGACAACATTTTAGAGTTGAGACTTTGTTTCATATTAAAAGTGACCTGCTCTGTCCAGTCTGTCAGTGCGTTGTCTTTGCTGTGCGATGGGTTTTTCACTGCGTGAGAACGTGTGTGTGGTGTGAGAGCGCAGCTTGTCGGACATTGAACAGTAACTAAAGGGGGCGGGTCTTTGCGAACGGTCAACTTTACGTTCCTATTGTTACTGCGTAACAACCTTTAATAAACCTTGCACATTATACTTCTTTATATATACATATTATATATTTTATGTTAACCACTTATTTTTAAGTCTACAGTTTATCTCACTTATCATATCCACATATTTTTTATATATTTTTTTTTTTTTTTTTTTTATCTTATTTCCTATTTTTATCTTTTACTTGATTTATTTATAATTCTACTTATGTTAATACTTTTTATTCTAATTTTATTCTATTTCTATTTAATTTCTTGTAACTGTTATTTGCACTGTCCATGGAGCGGACCTGTTTACATTTCACTGCCAGTTGTATATTGTGTATATAACTGTGTATGTGACAAATAAAACTCTTGAATCTTGAATCTTGAATCTTGAATCTTGAATCAATTACCTACAAAGCATTAAATGGTTTAGCTCCCCAGTACTTGAGCAAGCTCTTAACGCATTATACAGTTACTGAACCAAACTGAATCAACACTGAACTGATTTCAACACAATAATGGCTGTTTTATTTATGTTTGTTTATTTATGTATATCAGGCTGTTTCTTAGAATGTTGCAGTGAGTATATCAGGGCCAAAAGCATGTAGTGTGTGATGTGTAAAAAGCTTGATGTGTACTCACATGGTGTGCGGTCATGACATACAGGTAGTTGTTGTCGCTGGGGTCGAAGGTCATGATGTGGTGAACCGGTTCATTAGCAGGGAGTCTCAGTGACCACAGATTAGCCACAGAGAGATTCGCCAGCAGAGAGAGCTGATGAAGAAACACACACACACACACACACACACACACACACACACACACACAAACACATCAGCATCCCAAACCTACTGAGAACACAACAGTAGAAACTGTATCCCACAACGCAACACAATCATCTTGACCTTCCATTTCCGATGGGTTTAATCTTTTCCTTGATTTGATATTTGGACTGCTGAGACTTACAAGTGCATTAGTGAACTTTATTTCACTGAAAAGTGAATTAAAAGTAGCTGGATAACGGGACAGCTCTCTCTGAATGATGAGGTCGTGTCAGCTCAACGCTGGACGCTTTATCATGATTGCTCCCTTTTCTATTTAAAACCAGGCTATTGTCCCTGACTGCTTCTCGACAGCACCTAGTTTAAATGAAAAGGCAGCACATGAGAGGAAGAGCATGATAATGATATGATATCATAATGCACCATAATTATCATCCTCTGAATGTTGAGAACAGTCGGTGGGTGTGAAACACTCGTCAGCTCAAATCTGACATGCCAAAATCAACCTTCAGAGACAAAGTGATAATTACAAATGTAGACAAGTTTCATCAGTTCAGACACACACACACACACACACACACACACACACACACACACACACACACACACACACACACACACACACACACACACATACACATATTAACACACACACACATACACTCACATACACACAGATATATACTAACACACACACACACATACTAACACACTGACACACACACACACACACACACACACACATAAACAAATACAGATACACTATATTGCCAGAAGTTTTGGGATGTCTGCCTTTACATGCACATGAACTTTAATGACATCCCATTCTTAATCCGTAGGGTTTAATATGGAGTTGGCCCACCCTTTGCAGCTATAACAGCTTCAACTCTTCTGGGAAGGCTTTCCACAAGGTTTAGGAGTGTGTTTAAGGGAATTTTTGATCATTCTTCTAGAAGCGTATTTGTGAGGTCAGGCACTGATGTTGGACGAGAAGGCCTGGCTCGCAGTCTCCGCTCTAATTCATCCCAAAGGTGTTCTATTGGGTTGAGGTCAGGACTCTGTGCAGGCCAGTCAAGTTCCTCCACACCACACCAGGTCTTTATGGACCTTGCTTTGTGCACTGGTGGAAGGGGCCATCCCCAAACTGTTCCCACAAAGTTGGGAGCATGAAATTGTCCAAAATGTCTTGGTATGCTGAAGCATTAAGAGTTCCTTTCACTGAAACTAAGGGGCCAAGCCCAACCCCTGAAAAACAACCCCACACCATAATCACCAAACTTTACACTTGGCACAATGCCGTTCTCCTGGCAACCGCCAAACCCAGACAGAGAAGCGTGATTGGTCACTCCAGAGAACACATCTCCACTGCTCTAGAGTCCAGTGGTGGTGTGCTTTACACCACTGCATCCCACACTTTGCATTGCACTTGGTGATGTAAGGCGTGGATGAGCTGCTCGGAAACCCATTCCATGAAGCTCTACACACTGTTCTTGAGCTAATCTGAAGACCACATGAAGTTTGGAGGTCTGTATCTATTGACTCTGCAGAAAGTTGGCGACTTCTGCGCACTGTGCACCTCAGCATGCGCTGACCCCGCTCTGTGATTTTGCGTGGCCTACCACTTCGTGGCTGACTTGCTGTTGTTCCCAGTTGCTTCCACTTTGTTATAACACCACTAAAAGTTGAGCGTAGAATGTTTAGTAGTGAGGAAATTTCACGAATGGACTTATTGCACAGGTGGCAACCTATCACGGTACCACGCTTGAGTTCACTGAGCTCCTGAGAGCGACCCATTCTTTCACAAATGTTTGTAGAAGCGTCTGCATGCCTAGTGCTTGATTTTAAACACCTGTGGCCATGGAAGTGATTAGAACACCTGAATTCAATGATTTGGAGGGGCGTCCCAATACTTTTGGCAATGTAGCGTATCTGCTCAGAGGAGTGTCTATCACTAAAACATCAGAGAAACCATTGTGTGTGTGTGTGTGTGTGTGTGTGTGTGTGTGTGTGTGCGCGTCCTAATCAAAGGATCTGTGTAAGATAAAGCAAAGCTTTCATGACCCTGTACAGTGCAGCCGCCTGTAAGCATGAATGTGAGTGCTGGTACAGTATATGTGAGCAGATGTACAGACAGACAGAAGGACAGGCAGATAAGCAGAGGTTGAGCTCTAACTGAATTAGGCTCTACTAACACAGATTCTCAAATAAGCT
The DNA here is from genome assembly GCF_949357685.1 of Gobio gobio. NCBI lineage: Eukaryota > Metazoa > Chordata > Actinopteri > Cypriniformes > Gobionidae > Gobio > Gobio gobio. The sequence continues at coordinate 9,882,354 of NC_137116.1, read as the reverse complement.
TATCTCACCACACAAATCACATTACACACACTCCTGAAACCATCAGCGGCATCATGAAACCACCCACATGACACACAGGCACACACACCCACACACACAGTCACACACACGCACAGATGATTTACCAAATCTAAACGGCAAACCGAAATCTTCATCACAAGCTCATTAACATATGCCTGCCTCCATTCACACATCAAAACCGATCATGATGAATCACAGCATCATGTGGAGATCAGCCAGTCATAACGGTGCTCATTTACATGCAGCAGTCTTAAAGGTACAGTATCTCCGGATTAAAGTCATCATGAAATGGAAGTTGCGCTGTCTCCTATTGTGCCGTATATCAGAGTTAAACGCTTCTCAAACAAGAACAAATGTAGGGCGGGGCTTGATTTGGCCGTTCGGATGGTTGTGGTTTGCTATTGATGGATCTCGTGTGAGTGCGGTTTTGAAACCATGACTCATACATTAAGTGGACTTGCTGGAATGTGAATCAAACGTAGAATATAAACACTCATACAATATATGCAGTCGCACTTCCACCGCCATCAGCAGATTCAAGCTTAATAAACGATGCATTATGAGTTAATTACAGTGAATCGGGATATGTCTGTTATGATATGAATTTATCTTGGCTACTTTTTGAATCTTTAGAAACATCATCAAATCGGTAGATTCAATGTCTCTCTCTGTCAAACACACACATTACATCCGAGCAGACGTCGTCCCTGTGTCTTGGCAGCGAAACAAAAAGCCTTTTCTGACTCTTTACAGCGACTCCCTGCAGCCAGATATTCCTTATCTGTGTGAATGAAACACTGCTCACAAAGAGCTCAGCCTTGCATCGCCTCCAGACTTGAAATAACTTACAAAATGTGAATCTGAGTAACCGTGACACACCTTCCTGGAATCTGGCCCTAATTACGGCTCTTTTGTTCGGAGGTTTTGCAGCTCGCAGATGTTTTCTACGGCAGAGGCACATGAATAATCTTTCTCTTTGGGTTTATGTGAATAGGTGTGTGGCTTGGGTTTTGCTTACATTTTGAGAACCTGAATTTACCTGTGAGGAGCAGCCAACAGTCCCAGCTTCAGAAACATGATCAAATATGTTTTATTTATGTTTTAAAGTGCCCCTATTGTGTTATTTTAAAGGCTTCTGATGTTGTTCTTGCGTCTCCTACAACAGGTTCTCATTCATCCGAGGTCAAAAACTCTTTAATTCTCTCATAATCTCCACTGCAGCATCAGCTCTTTTCTCTCAGTGTCTGAAACGCTTCCATCAAGGATTCAAACAGATCCTGAGTTTCTGCAGTGGGAAACAGGCTCATGAGCAAACTCTGTGGCCTTTATAACTGACCGTCTGTGTAAAGAAGCACAACAAACACACAGACAAAAGAAGACGGACCACCTGACCAGACAGGAATGCTTTAAATGGAGTTTGTGTACAAGGCAAACACTTTTCAAACAATATGAACAAATATTAGAAGATGTGTGTTTCGCTGTGCTGCAACCAATCACAGCTGTGCATTTATCAGTTACAAAAACTATCATGACGAGGAGACGTTATATGGAGTGTAAATTAGGACTAGTCAGCTAATCGTGCACCAACCAAATATCTGATTAAAGGGGTGGTTGATTATGATTTGACTTTTTTAACTTTAGTGAGTGTGTAATGTTGCCGTTTGATCATAAACAACATCTGCTAAGTTACGACGCTCAAAGTTCAAAGCAAAGGGAGGGATTTTCTTTTACAGAAATCGCTTTTTAAGGACTGCACAAACGGCTGGTAGGGACTGCAATGACATCAACCCTAAATTTGACATAAAAACCGCCCACGGGAACATGTTGAGAAGAGGAAGGGTTGTTGTAGTCGAGCACATTTGGAAGTCGCTCAAGCGATCATCCGTCTTTCACATTTACTGCGATGCAGTACACAAATGCAACAGCATGTCATAAAGCAAGATGAAAACAAGTTATAACCATAATAAAACTAAACTATCCCTGTTCTCTCTTCATGCAGCAGATATTCTCTGGCTCTGTGCATCTCACAACAGTTCCCACACCAGCCATTTATAGATTATCATGACAGAAAATGCTAATCAATGACTTGAAGATCGTTAACTCATAAATTCAGAAACGTCCTGTTTTATTCTACATGTTGTCACTTCTTCTTGAGTCTCTCCATCATTGTCCGACACCGGTTTGAACCGAGCGGCAACCTCCCGCAGTTTCTCTTGAAGCCAAAACGGAAGTGATTTAAACTGCAATTCATCGACTGGCCACTAGAGACAGGCTCCAGAAGGGAGCAGAATCTCATTGTTAAAATGCCCAACTTTACAGCAGAAGAACACATGTTTACAGTCTGGTACAAATTGTGGTTTTGGTCTATACGGCTAATTTTGCCCTTCATGACAACTGTGAGGGGGGTGAATTTTTTATAACTCATTCGTTTGCATTATATAAAGCCTTAAAGTTCTGCATAATTAAGGGTGTGGCCACTCCGAGTGACAGGTGGATAGCCATTTATCTGTTGTCTGTTAGTCATCGCATCACTTCAGCTCTGCCCACGTCCCGCCTCTTTGCCCATTTTCTGTTATCAGGGTGTGACGCGCGGCCAGGTGGCAACGGCCAGCTCGTCCATACTTCACGCTTCAAAACTGCTCTTCAGAATCCTATGGGTGACGTCACGGACACTACATCCATATTTTTTACAGTCTATGGTTTGAACATAAAAGACTAGACAGTTTCAATCATTTTCAGTGTGTGTCTGCGTGAGGTAATCGGAGCTGCTCACACAAGCTCTTAAAGTTCCGCCCTCGTCGTGAAAGGGGGCGGGGAGCAGCAGCTCATTTGCATTTAAAGGGACATACACAAAAGCGGCATGTTTTTTGCAAACCCTCAAAAAGTGACAATTTTAACATGCAATAAAAAATTATCTGTGGGGTATTTTGAGGGTTTAACTTAATATACACACTCTGGGGACATCAGAGACTTATTTTACATCTTGTAAAAGGGGCATAATAGGACCCCTTTAAGTCAACACAATTATTCAGATATCGGTCTTAGCTTTAATATTTGATCATATTAAGAAGTTGCAGTACTTTAGACTGTCAGAATAGCAAACTCATTCTCGACCCGTATCCGCTTATGACAAGCCAATAAAATCAAGCCCCGCCCTACATTTGTTCTGACTGGAATAGTTGTGTCCATATCCGTCACAATAGGAAGGAAAAGACAAGCGTACTGATTTTAACAAGCATATAAAGCACACTACCTTGAACAACAGATCTCAGACCACAGTCAGTCTTTAACCCATCAGCTGTATGTAGAGTTCATATAGCTAAGCTTCATCTGTAGGTTTTGACCTGTATTGTGATATTTATTTTGGCTGAATACGGACCGTCAGTGTGTTTTTCAGTGCAGCAGCTCAAACAGTTCATCATGTGAATGCAGTGTATGGTACTTTAGAGAAACGCATCTGTTTTGCACATTTATATACTGTATATTCTATAATGCAGTGTTATTTCTGTGCATGATCTCACCTTGCGCAGTCGGCCATTGCTCGTCCCCAGGAACAGCACGGTGCGGTTGTGGACATTGTCTACAGCGATAGATCTGAGCCCCGGGGCCTCATAGATGGGTCGGGCCTTCAGGGGCCTCCGCAGGGCCAGCGGGTGCTGGAGGTGAGCGGCCCCACAGTTCAACTGCTCCTGCTGCAGCTGAAACACATCATAACTGGATGTGAGTGATCATAAACGCATTTGGCTGTCGGATGGGTTTATTCCTGCTGCGTTTGCTGGATGAAGTCAGAACAGACTCTGTAACTGAAAGAGCTCAAACCCACCGTGACATTTTATATCGGTCCAAGCAAAATAAGACGTAGTGTGCTGATTCAATCATAAAAGAAGCAAGTGACCACTTTATGAACAGATCATTGAATTATTTTGACTCTCCCAATTTGTTCAAAAACGCTGACTCATTCAAGAATGAAAGCGCTCTGTACACGTCGCTGGGAAACGCAACCGCTCTGCTTATTTCTGTGAAATAAAGCAACTTACAATGTTGTGTCAAAAAGGGTCCATTAACATAATTAACCTGCTGTTGAACTGTTGTATAAAATCACATCACATTTGCAGTCATGCTGATATTCGGGAAAAGATCGCTCTTAATCGAGTTATATTGCGTAACTACTGTATATTAGGTTATAAATGCCAGTGTTTATACGAATAATTTTCGTCATAATTTTCCTCAACAACACTTTTTCACTGACGAATATTAGACAATAACTACCCAGATAGCAAACTGAGATAGAATCAACATAAAAACGATGTTTCTCAGGGCATTGAAATGACGGTGTTCTGACGATTTGTCCTAACTCGGATTTTGCTACCCCCCATTAAAACAGGTAGCAGAATTCAACAGCAAAAAATGCTACCTATCAGATTGTGCTACCAGCAATATATTCATGTGATTTGAGGCTTTATTATTATCTATAATTACCCCTACACTCTCAGAAAAAAGGAACAGTGGAGGTACAATTTTGTTCCTTGGGGAACAAAACATATAACTGTACCTTTAAAGGTACAATAATACCATTGTTTTCCTCTACTTAGAGCGGGGTTGGCAAGTTCAGTCCTAGAGAGCTGCTGTCCTGCAGAGTTTGGCTCCAACCCTGAAAGACATCTATAGAAGCTCTTATTGAAAATTAACAGAGGTTTAGATGTTGATGTTTTATTGAAAACATTTGGTCGCCATTATGGAGATCAGTGTTCAGTTTAGTTGAGCAGTTTGACTCTTGGCTTTTTATGTGAGTTTGTGGTTTTTGTTACAGTGTTAACAAAACGCATAATCAGTTCAAATCAAAAGAAACCATAAAGAAAAATGTTTGGTTAAACTTATCACTGATTCAAAATATTAATAAATAATATTCATAAAAAATACTTTCTTGCCACAGATCAGACTCTGATTTTCAAATACATTCTAGGGGGAAGAAATGTGTAGACGCACACAGTTATCAAGAATCAGCATATAAATCTCAACAATGGTGACATACTTAATGCTGCAATGCATGCTGGGAGCCATGAGTTTTACACTATGGTGGCTTAGTAAGGTTGGAGCTAAACTTAGAGGTACAAAAAGGTACAATTTTGTACTCTTTTTTTTGAGAGTGTACACTAAACCTACACTTAAAACTGTGTAAATATATTAAAAATATAAATATTTATTAAATATCTATGTGCGCATGCGCAGTAACGTAGGACAATCTGATGAGTAGGATGAAATGTCAGGACAACGGCAATCAAAATCAATGTTTTGTTAAGTTCGTCTCAAAGAAAATAACACTCACAACACTCACAGGGGTCCATTTTGTGCACAGGTCACTTGGCTCCATATTTTATCTAATGAAAAGTGCTTTTTTTATAGGAGATTCCAGTCACAGTTCATCACTTAGCACAGCGTTCATGGCTCGATTCTTCAAGACTGTTTTCCAAGATGGCTCCTGTCTGTATACGCGTAATGTACTGTCTTTATAAAGTATCTTCTTTTTAAACTGTTTGTACACTTACAAAGTTCTCAATGCTTTGGTTTGCATGTAGGGACCCTCATTATGCTACCGTATTAGTGTGAGGCTATTTTGAGCCTTGTTAGTGGTATAAACTAGCCATTTAATTTTACTTATTTTATGCCCCATAGGCTAGCGTTACAAGCTAATCTGTTTTTAGAGATAAAACTCTTTACATTCGATTTTCATGAAAACGTATCCCAGAGAACGATCCACTCAATAACCATGTGTTAATTACCCCTAGGTTCATTTTTCACCGGAGTTGTCCTTTAAGTGAAAATTCTACGTTCATATCTTTTGTTTATGGGGAAATTAAATTCTCAAAAGCCCAACAAAAATATGAAGTAACATTTTTCCTTGTGTCTAAAGAAAATATAGTAATAATAAATAATATCTTTATATGAATATTTTTGTCTTATATTGTGAGAAATATTTGACCAACCTATAAATCCAATTTGAGAAAAACTAATTCAGGTTGATTGGGACACTTTTTGCCATTGAGATGACTTGGAAAGAGTGTCCCAATCACCCTGAATTCACCCTACATTAGAGTATTGGTTCAACGTATCATATTTTTCATTGTAGATATGGCTCTTTATGATTGTATACCTGTTCTTTTTGTCTAAACTGTACGTGTGTGTAGATAATAGTGCATCAGAAGTAATGATCACTGAAGATCAGTCTCTAGCCCTGAAACTGATCTAAGCAGCGTCTGGTAATGAACCGGTAGTTAGCCTGAGATCAGTGTTTGTGCTGAAGCTGCTGGAACACACTGATGGATGAATTGTTCATACGCCTGAGGTTCCAGTGTAGAGTATGAGAGCGAGAGGTTCACGGCAGGGTGACGGGAACTGAAGCGGGGGAGAGAAGGAATCCAGCGCAGAGTTTCTCACGGGTCTCTCCCCCTCAGCGCCGTGACCTCCTGCGCTCCGACACACTGTAATCTATCACAGGACAACCCAAACACAGCATCGCCAGCCTTTACCCGAGTCTGAGCGAGGGCATCGTGGGACGTCACTGCGTTAGGAGGGGGAGAGAGCGAGTTACGCAAGACAACTAAAACACCAAACTGCCATGTGCTTTTTATAAAACGCAACGTTCACCTAATAAACACAGCATGTCTTCAGAAACGAGAATCTGCTTCATGGAGGTTTGTTCACAGGGCTTTTAATTCACATCAGATTCATATGTAACGTCTGAGATGGATTGTGTTGTTTTGAGTTCAGTGTATTATGAGACTTCATACAGTGACTCATTGAGTTCTGCTGAAACATCAGAAGGAAACAATAGTCAGTGTCAAAGCTTTTCTTTCAGGCTCGAGTCAGAAATCAGTCAGAACTCGCTCAAGGTGTTTAACTCTGGCTGCTCTGTTTCATTCACCGTAAACCAGAGGGAATCGGTTAAGTTGAGGATTGCAAAGTTTAAGTAATCAGAACTATGGAAGCATACGGGTACACTCAAAAAAAAAAAAAAGGTTCTATATTGCACCAAAAATGGTTCTTGGCTCGTAATCATAGGGGAACCTTTTTTAGTGCTATATAGCACCAATTTTGGGGCTTCAGTGGTTCTTCAGAGGTTCTTCAGCGGTTCTTCAGAGGTTCTTCACCGGTTCTTTGACTAAGGTGCTATATAGCACCTCTGAAGAACCGCTGAAGAACCACTGAAGCACCAAAATTGGTGCTATATAGCACTAAAAAAGGTTCCCCTATGATTACGAGCCTTTTTTTTTTAGAGTGTAGCAATATTCAATTTGCAATGCAGTATATAAAATGGCAATGCAGTTCAGTATTTTAATGTTCATTTTTTCATACCATGTGTGCAACGTTTGGAGCAAAATGATCATTCAAATTGAATACTACAATTTACATTTATTAGTTTTAACATATCATTTAAACATATTTTAACGCTTTATAAGTTGCAAATGCATTACAGAAATGATTAGATGTGTTTAACATGTTCAAGCTAAAATTGTAGCAAAATTATCATTTAAACGTTATTTTTCTTCATTGCATTTACACTTACAGTTAAGCTATTTTTGATTGCATTTAAACGTATAAACGTTAAAAATGCATTTCATTTTCATATTAAAACTAGTGTATGAGATGGCAAATGTAAATTCTATAATTACATTTTAATTTTGCATTAAATGTTGCACATATCACATGGAAAATGTAAATTTAAATACAGAAATGCATTCCCATTTTACATATTACATTTCATATTGAATATTGCTATCCATATGCTTGCATAACTGGCAGATTTTTAGTTTATACTTGCTCTTAACTTGAAATGTTTGAGTACACTAATTCATACATTTAAAGCTACACTGTGTGATATTTTCCCCCATCTAGCGGTGAAAAGGTATATGACCATCCAGTGAATATTAGTTTCTCTTCCTCTCAATTCCGATTTCGGTTTAACTCCTTCGGTGGCCGATTTAGTCCAAGATTAATATGGCTTCCAGTTCGACCTCGTCCACATTCAACACGGTGCCATCGAGTGTTAACGCGAAAGGCAAAGCTTGAATTTACGGGTATGTCCCTCTTTGGCTGATGTACTTTCAAGATGGAGGGGCAACATGGCGACCTGCATTCGAACCCCTCACCCGTATGTATTTTCAATGGCATATTATAAACTTACGAGAATACTTTATTACTTGAAAGAAGTAAATATGCATTAATGAGCACATATATTTTTGAAAGAACTAAGTGTTTTTAGCTGAGAACAAACTAAAAAAGTTACACAGTGTAGCTTTAAATTAAAATGCTCATGTAACCTCAATGTGAAATTCTTTTCTTATCAAGTTAATTCAGAAAATGCCAACTTGCTAATTTGCTAACATGTTAATAGCACTTACTGAACGAGACAGCAACTTAAAACACGCAGCGATGCTAACTCTCCAAAAACACACATCAACACAAACTCTTCTACATTAGCATAACACAAACATCTCCCTTGACGTTAAAGGGTTAGTTCACCCAAAAATGAAAATCATGTCATTTATTCCTCACCCTCATGCCGTTCCACACCCATAAGACCTCTGTTCATCTTCGGAACACAAATGAAGATATTTTAGTTGAAATCCGAAGTCTCAGTGTGGCCTGCATAGGGAGCAAAGCAATTTACACTCTCAAGATCCATTAATGTTCTAAACACATATTTAAATCAGTCCATGTGAGTACAGTGGTTCAATATTAATATTATAAAGCAAAGATCATATGATAACCGTTTTCAAAACAATGCTTCATTAAGCTTCGGAGTGTATTGATTCAGCGAGTCAACCACTGAATCGACTCGCTGATTCGATTCGCTCCGAAGCTTCATGCAGCAGTTTTTTTTAATCGATTATCACTATATAAGTTGTTATTTACACTCTAAAAAAAAAAGGTTCTATATGGCACCAAAAATGGTTATTGGCTCGTAATCATAGGGGAACCTTTTTTAGTGCTATATAGCACCAATTTTGGTGCTTCAGTGGTTCTTTAGTGGTTCTTCAGAGGTTCTTCACCGGTTCTTCAGAGGCTCTTCACCGGTTCTTTGACTAAGGTGCTATATAGCACCTCTGAAGAACCACTGAAGAACCACTGAAGCACCAAAATTGGTGCTATATAGCACTAAAAAAGGTTCCCCTATGATTACGAGCCTTTTTTTTTTAGAGTGTAGGTTTTTTTTGCCACACCAAAAATATTATCGTAGCTTTATCATATTAATATTGAACCACTGTACTCACATGGACTGCTTTAAATATGTTTTTAGTACATTAATGGATCTTGAGAGTGTAAATTGCTTTGCTCTCTATGGAGGCCTCACTGAGCCTTCAGATTTCATCACAAATATCTTAATTTGTGTTCCGAAGATGAACGGAGGTCTTACGGGAACGGCATGAGGGTGAGGAATAAATGACATTATTTTATTTTTTGGGTGAACTAATCCTTTAATCTTGCACAAAAAACATTATATAACACTTAATTTTAGCATTTACTCTCCCTTTTGAGTGCCATGGGCAAAGCATGCTGGGATATAAAACATCCCAGCCCAGTTTCAGTTAAACTTAAGTTTGTCTTAATTAAAAGAAATAATTTCATAACACTCGAAACAATGAAACCGTTCAGATTACTTGAAATATGTCAGTGCTGTGAACTCAAAAGAAAGTGCTTAATCCTCATAACGGTTAATTTAAGTTTGTCCTACTCAAACCAATTAAGTATTTTGAGTGTTTACTGTTTACAGTGAGATCATTAATGGTGAATGATGCAACAGGACCAGTGTTAGTAGTTCTGATGAAAGCCTCACACTCTCAGCTTTTCATAAATTAATAGGAATCAGAACAATATTTCAATTCAGCGTGATGATTATAGCCTTCTGAACACTCTTCCAGCTGAAAACTGCTAAACTGGCTGGTTTTAGAGGGGTTTTGGACACTTTTTTTTTAGCTGTCCAGGCTGGTCTTATCTGGTCAAGCTGGGAGACGAGCTAAAACACCAGCTGAGACCAGTGTGTTCCGGCCTAGGCTGGTTTTAGCGTTTCTTTCAGCAGGGTTAGGCGTTTCATTTAACACATAGGGACAGTGATTTGACATTATATGATGGCTGTGATTTAAATATGACAGAAATGTCAATATAGAATTGAGCTGCCACAAAACCCCGCACAGAAAACTAATAATAACGGATCACATTTAGGCCTACCATGACTGTCGAAACATATTCCTTAATCCTTTTTAATAACAAATGATAATAATAATGACATTTTTGACTGACTCCTAGCATTAAAGCTAAAAACAAAAGTAAAGTTTATTTTCCATGCTAACTAATCACCATTTCTCGTCACCTCACACTCGCTGAATAATCTCGTAATATAATTGGCTCCGTAAAATTATATTTTCATTCGCTGTGCTCAGGTTTGAAGATTCATCATAACTTTAGCAGAAACGCGATCTTACC
>NC_137116.1:9544351-9866851 GCF_949357685.1 Gobio gobio | reverse complement strand
ATGCCTCGGGTCGACGAGCTGCTAGACCGCCTGGGGAGGGCCCGGTACATCACGACCCTGGACCTCACCAAGGGATACTGGCAGGTACCACTCACTCCCTCTGCTAAATCAAAGACTGCTTTTTCAACCCCTAGTGGACACTGGCAGTACCGGACCCTCCCCTTCGGCCTGCACGGGGCCCCATGCGACCTTCCAACGAATGATGGACATCATCCTACGGCCCCACCAAGCGTACGCAGCCGTGTATTTGGATGACGTCGTGGTGCACTCCGAGGCATGGGAGGAACACCTGGAACGTCTGCGGAGGGTGCTCTCGGAGCTCCGGCGGGCTGGACTGACCGCCAACCCCCGCAAATGCCACCTCGCGCTCTCTGAGGCGAAGTACCAGGGGTTCCAGGTTGGCCGGGGCCTCATCAGGCCCCAGGAGAAGAAGGTGGAAGCCATCCGCAACGCACCCAGACCACAAACAAAATCCCAGGTACGCGCCTTTTTGGGGTTGGCGGGGTACTCTCGCTGTTTCATCCCCAACTTCTCCTCTATAGCCGCCCCCCTGACAGACCTGACCAGGAAGGGGCAGCCCGAGAAGACCTGTTGGACGTCGGCCGCCGAAGAGGCCTTCGCCCAACTCAAGACAGCCCTGACAGCGTCTCCGGTACTCCGCGCCCCTGACTTCGGCTGCCCCTTCCTGCTGCACACGGATGCTTCCGACACCGGACTGGGAGCCGTCCTATCCCAAGTCCAGGAGGGTGAGGAACATCCCATACTTTACATCAACAGAAAGCTGTCCCCGGCAGAGAAGAACTACGCCGCCGTCGAGAAGGAGGCCCTGGCCATCAAGTGGGCAGTCCTGGAGCTGGGGTACTACCTCCTCGGCCGTAAGTTCACCCTGCTGACCGACCATGCTCCTCTCCAGTGGATGGCCCGGGCGAAGGATACCAACGCCAGGGTGACCCGCTGGTTCCTCGCGCTCCAGGACTTCCACTTCGAAGTACGACATCGGGCCGGGGCCGCCAACGCCGATGGACTCTTGCGGATGTGGGCAGCTTTTTCAGGTCTGTCAGGGGTCATTCCCTACCCACCCCTTGTTTCACCCCTACTGTCTCCTCTCGTTCCCAGGGCCAGAACGACGCTTGGGGGGGGGGGGGGGGGTGACGAGTCTCTCTGGGCATATCAGCGTCGCCCTGGCAACCAACGCGCGGCACCTGCACGACCTCATCACGGGCTGATCGGTCACAGCTGCACCCGATCAGCGAGAGGCTGTAAAAGCCGCTGCCGCTCTCACTTGAGCAGACGCCCGTCTCATGCTGAACGTGCTGGAACTAATCCGCTTTCTCTTACCTCACAGAAGGCAGCGAGTGACGACAGCCCGATTGAGCACGCAGGACACCCACCTTCACGAGCACGAGGACTTCACAGGACCACCAGCCACGACGACAGCACGCACCTTTGTTTCACCGTTTGCACCTATTCCCCAAAGTACTCACAATAAATCCACCCTCCGGGGTTCACTTTCATGAGCAACCTTGTTGTGTGATTTCTCACCCGTTACAGTATATATATATCTGTATATGAATATGTATATAATATACATATGAAGACTTCCAATGCAAAAGCCACCTCGGTCAAAAATGAGAAAACGATACTGTGTGAATGCTCTCCGCATATAGTATACGTTCATCAAATACTTTCACTTCAAACCCACTTAATCCCAGCCTCAGTCAGCCCATACAGAAGTATTTAAGAGGTAGAGACCTATACATAGGAGCCTGACAAAAATGCTAATTTTAAAGAAAAACATCAGACGGATTTCGAGGGTTTAGCATCTGAAGTCTTCACACACACACACACACGCCATGCACACTATATATACTTCACTTTTCCCACATTTTGTTATGTTACAGCCTTATTCCAAAATTGATTAAATATTTTTTTTTCCCTCAAGATTCTACAAACAATACCCCATAATGACAACGTGAAAGAAGTTTGTTTGAAATCTTTGCAAAAGTATTAAAACTAAAAAACGGGGGGGGGAAAATCACGTACAATAGTATTCCTAGCCTTTGCCATGGCACTCAAAATTGAGCTCAGGTGCTCCTGTTTCCACTGATCATCCTTGAGATGTTTCTGCAACTTGATTGGAGTCCACCTGTGGTAAATTCAGTTGATTGGACTTGATTTGGAAAGGCACACACCTGTCTATATAAGGTCCCACAGTTAATAGTGCATGTCAGAGCACAAACCAAGCCATGAAGTCCAAGGAATAGTCTGTAGACCTCTGAGACAGGATTGTATCGAGGCACAGATCTAGGGAAGGGTACAGAAACAATTCTGCAGCATTGAAGGTCCCAATGAGCACAGTGGCCTCCATCATCCGTAAATGGAAGACGTTTGGAACCACCAGGACTGAGAGCTGGCCGCCCGGCCAAACTGAGTGATCGGGGGAGAAGGGCCTTAGTTAGGGAGGTGACCAAGAACCCGATGGTCACTCTGACAGAGCTCCAGCGTTTCTCTGTGGAGAGAGGAGAAACTTCCAGAAGAACAACCATCTCTACAGCACTCCACCAATCAGGGCTGTGTGGTAGAGTTGCCAGATGGAAGCCACTCCTCAGTATAAGGCACATGACAGCCCGCCTGGAGTTTGCCAAAAGGCACCTGAAGGACTCCTATGAGAAACGAAATTCCCTGGTCTGATGAAACAAAGATACAGGACAACTCTGAGAAGGTCTTTGAGTGGCCCAGCCAGAGCCCAGACTTGAACCCGATTGAACATTTCTGGAGAGATCTGAAAATGGCTGTGCACCGACACTTCCCATACAACCTGATGGAGCTTGAGAGGTCCTGCAAAGAAGAATGGGAGAAACTGACCAAAAATAGGTGTGCCAAGCTTGTAGCATCAAACTCAAAAAGACTTGAGGCTGTAATTGGTGCCAAAGCATTATTGAAATGAAAACAAAGCAAACTCATTGGTGTTGAGCAGATTATTTCGGGTTAATCATGGAATCACAATCAACATGTAAAAAGACATTTAAATCAATATCCAGGAGATGTATATTATCATAATTTTATTCTTTTTCGTTTAAAAGACAATTTACTGTAGTGATTTTACATGCGTTTTCAAACATGTTTTGTTATATTCTATATTCTATTTTAATCTAATTGAATAGTGTTTAAAACCCCTCGTACAGTGTACAGAAGTGTAACAGTCCTCTCTTCTGCACTTTGTAAACAGTTATTTGCACAGATGCTCGGTTCCTGTCGTTAATAGTGTTTTATACGCTCATAATCATGCTGATGATGTGGAAATATATGAGTTTCATTAAGACACTTCAAGATCAAGATCACATTTAAGGCAATTCAACCCATTTCAGGATCATTAAGGCACTGAGATGAAAATATATATCACATACTATCAAATAATTCATGTACAGGCTTTAATTTATGCGGTAAAACTTTACTACAAGGACTCATTAAGATCAGTGTTACCATGTTATCAGATGAAACCTTATTGTAAACTATTATTAATTAACGTATTACCGTAATGAGCACCTAATAAGAGAATAATGAGATGATCTCAATAATAAGCCTTTGAGAGTAAAATGTCATAAAATCTGGTCCTAAAAACAGAGTTCATATTTTGATTTTGAGGAGGAAAGTCAGTAACTATCAGTAACTAGCAGTAAATATTGCTGTCAGTAACTATCCGTCTTAATGTATGACGCATTAATATCAGGATGAAGCGCAGTGTTTCGCTCGTGCGATAGGATAATCTCATCTCTGCGTCTGGAGACTGGCGGGCCGGTAAACAGGAGCTCCGGGGTCGTGAAGCGAGGGAAGCCCTTTGATGGCGTCCGCCGCCTTCTCCGCGATCATGATGGTGGGGGCATTGAGGTTCCCGCTGAGCATGCTGGGCATGATTGAGGCGTCCACCACCCGCAGCCCCTCCACACCGTGCACACGCAGGTCCGGTCCCACCACCGCCGCGCCGTCCGCCGCGCCGCCCATCTTACAGGTGCAGGACGGGTGGTAGGCGCTGTCGGCCTTCTGCCGGATGAAGGCGTCGATCTCCGCGTCGGATTGGACGGCGGGGCCCGGCAGCACCTCTGGGCCGCGGAACGGATCGAAGGCCTCCTGAGCGAAGATCTCCCGTGTGAGCTTCACGCTCTCTCTAAACTCCCACACGTCAGCGTCTGCGGGACGGAGAACAGTTCGGTGATTTGGGTAACTCATAAGTCATAACCTTTTTCCCTACTAGGGGATGAAGAATGATGAGATTCCCTAATGTGGGAATGACCCTAACCCTCAGAGGGTCAGATGAGAGTAAACGCACCAGTGGAGAGGTAGTTGGGCTGGATGATGGGGTGGTCGTTCGGGTCTTTACTCCTCAGCTTGATCCACCCAACACTCGTGCTCCTCATGGGTCCAACATGAACCTGAACACATTCAGACACTCATCAAACAAGTCAAATGTGAACGTAGGGTTTGACGCACACTACACTAGAGATACAGTCGCTCAGTGAACACACATCTTTAGCTTCAGTAACAAACAGAATTCTGTAGTCTTAAACTGCTCAGACCTGGAAAGCCTCGATCTTGGATTTCACACGGCCATGATCGATGACCTGAGAGGGCAGGAAGTGGAACTGAATGTCAGGATGAGGAACGCCGGGGCGACTGCGGATGAAACCGCCGCTCTCCAGATGAGCCGTAGCGCCGTAACCTGCAGCAAAAAACAAGCTTGTTACCGGAAGAGTTCTCCCAAATGTGGAAAACTTTCTGATTGTCTTCACAGAGCTGGACCAAGGCGAGCAGTTGTAGTTAAAAGTATGTTATTAGTGGTTCTTGCCAAAGGCAAAGCAGCACTATTGTTAGTCGTCAAACTTATTCTTCTTCTTCCACACAACTTCGTTGTGTAACTCCTCCCGCACCGTTTGCGTCAAATGAGGCATCAAATCGTTTGGCCTATTAAGGAGAGCTGTGCAATGACTTAACATTGCGATGAACTTTGACGAGTCATTGCTCTGAGCTTCCTATTCTTTGAAGAGGCTGGCAGGCTCTGTAAGAACATACCTCACAGTGGGGTGTAAGTTTTACCCCTGGGGCGTAAAAGGTGCCCAAAGTCGCCCCATAGACATATGGTGAAGGCACGGCCAATTAAAGGCATGTGTTTTTCCTACTATGTGACTTTTGTATTGAACATAACTCTGGATCACCGTGTCATAGAGACAAGGGGGTGGGCTCATATGACTCAGGCAACCAATCAGTCTCTCAGGATCATAGTGAAGCTATCAAGCCATGCCCTAGCAACCATTTAGAGCACCCTAAAAACAATTTCCATAGACTTCCATTGAAAGAGATCGAAGGGATATCTTTGGATAGAAATGTCATTGAAACATAAGGGTGGGCTTGTTTGACTTGGGGCAGCAAACAGCCAATCAGAAATCACCTTCAACTTCCTAGCCATGCCCTAGCAAACATTTAGAGCATCCTAGCAACCTAAACCCAAAGAGGGATATCTTCACATCTGAATGTGGAGTATCATCATTGACTATGTTTACGGGAGCATGTATCTTCATCTAGACGTCGCGAAGAACACGTCGGCAGCAGACAAACCAGACATTGCGATGTTCATCACGGCGCCAAATAATATCCAGTAAGCTATGTCCATAAAATGAATTTGAAATTATATTACGCAGTGCCTGAAAATAGTCTCCAGCAAGCAGGTTGTCACGTTGGTTATGTTGACGGAAGTTAGCCTATTTTCAGTCGCTGCATACCGTAAAACTTCAAATAATAGCCGAGTCCCAAATAGACGCCTGTCTCTTTTAAACGCCTGGTGCGACGACAGGTTTGGGTAAATAAAGGCCGGTCTCAAATAGACGCCGGGTCTGTTTTTTAGTATCGGGCTGTATTTGATCTTCTCAAACCCGTCAGATCGTCTGTTCTATGTTTTGATTAGATTTCACGTGACAGACGGAACCGTTCATGAACGACTCATCACTATGGCAACATAACAAAGAGGTTAACGAACTTTCAGTCTTCAGTTTTTCTTAATTCTCTCAATACCACCATGGAGAAAAGTATAATTTGACATTTAAGCTGACAGTTGTCAAATTTCAAGCGTGGGTAAAGCTGGATACGGAGCAGCTGAAAAATTCCTTTAATTCTTGCGCGCAGACGTGCGTGTGTGTTTGTGTGTGCGAGGGAGAAGAAGGAGATATATTTCATTAACTTCGGGATGTTATCCTTAGGTATGTGGCCTTACAGTAGCTTCTGATGGAATTGTTTCAAAGAGGGAGAGCCGTGCGCATCTGGGCGGGATCTGTTAGTGCGAGCAAGGCAGGCAGAGTTAGCGGAGGTTGGAGAGGGAGAAGTGGAGGAGGAATTCGCCCATGAACTTGTAATTGAGAATCGCGGGGATGATGATAGTGATGAATAGAGTAATTTTCTATCACATGATTGCAGTTGTTTTACAGGGTAGCCTTCATTCTTTCTTGATGTGTTTCGGGCAACAAGTTCATACGCTCAATGGATTTTAGCGGCAACTTATTGTTCTACTTCTGCCCATTGCTGTCACATCGTTTCGTTTTTTGTGCTGCCAATAATCTAAGACATTTCTTACATTAAATGATTTGTTAAACACATTCAAATTAATTATAAATAAAACGTAATATAATGTGGTAACCTCCTACCGTCACGCTTGAACATATCCACACTAAATTAAAGGCCTGTCTCTTATAGACGCCTGTTTCAAATACAAGCCGGTGCAGTTCGGCGATTTGGGTAAATAGAAGCCCGGGCTATTATTTGAAGTTTTACGGTAATATCAAGTGATCCTAGGTGTATTCTTTCAGATGAATACAATTATATGAATAAATGTCTTGGCACTTCCAAGCTTTATAATGGCAGTAAACAGCAGCCCAAAAAAGCACATCCATCCATTACAAAAGTGCTCCACACGGCTCCGGGGGTGAATAAAGGCCTTCTGAAGCATATGTGACACGTATTAAAGTAAAGTATCTAGATACCGGCGGACCGCCTTCTGTACAAAACTTACGCAGAAAGTGTAATGTCTCTCGCAGTTCAAAACGCTTACGCTACATCCGACATCATTGTCGCGCCAGTTGTGTTTTTTTTGTTGCTAGAAGAATGTCATATACACCTAGGATGGCTTGAGGGCAGCGGTGTAAAGTATTTGAGTAAATGTAATTAGTTACTGTACTTAAGTATCTTTTTGGCTACTTTGAAGTTGTACTGAGTATCATTAGCAACTTTTACTCTCTACTTGACTACATTTTTGAGCAAGTAAATGTACTTTTTACTCAAATACATTTGTGTTGAGTAATGCAATTACACATTACAATTTGCATGGCACCTAACTTTTTCTGCAGCAGTTTGTTTCTGCTATACTCAAGTTGTATTGGAATTGGTGACTGTAAGGAATTTACTTTTTTCAGGTACTTTACACCTCTGCTTCAGGGTGGATCCCTTTAAAGACACCTAATCTAAATTGACCCATTAATAAAAGCTTCTACAACTGAACACATAATTTAATCTCAGTAATAAGATATTGGGTTACACTTTATTTGAATGTGTCCGTGTTACAGTCTAATAATATATTAATTAACTACATTTAGGGTTAGGGTTTGGTTGAGGGTTAGTAGCATGTGTAATTATGCATAATTTACTATTATTACTATGGTAAGTACATGTAACACATGTAACAAGAACAGTGTGAAATAAATTGAGACCTAAGATTGTATTATGGTAATAAGAAGGATATGAGACACAGAGCTGACCTGTATACATGAGCAGCCACTCCAGGCCGATCTTCAGCATGTGGAAGGGCTTCTGCGCTCTGTAGAGAGTGATGGGTTGAGTACAGCGATGCTGCACGTACAGCTCCAGATGGTCCTGCAGGTTACGGCCCACACCTGGACACACATCAAGACCGTAAACTTATCTGGAGAACCCACCTCCTCACAACAGTCAGTGGGGCAGAAACTCCCGCCAAAGCCAGCATTGACTCTTGAGAGGACATGAAGGAGAAAGTGAGGTCACCTGGCAGATGCTGTGTCACCGGAATGTCGTGTTTGCGAAGCTCGTCTGCGTCTCCCACTCCAGACAGCAGGAGGAGCTGCGGAGAGTTTATGGCTCCACCACTGAGAATGACCTCCTTATCAGCAAACACCTGAAGCAAACACGCATCAACAAATCACATTATAAGATCAGACCAGATGAGCGAAAGTGAGAGAGTGATGAGTGGAGATAAGCCACAGGAACAGGAAGAGACGTCAGTGCTTATCAGCCCTTGCTTAGGGACATTATCAGAGCTGAGGGGAAAAAGTGATGACATTATGTAGGTCGATCACACAGATTACACAACGTTCTGCTGAAGGTCTGCTGATTCTTATTCAGATTGGCTCCTGAATCATCCAGGAAATGCCAGTGTATCAGTGCTGATAGTGATGAAGTCGTCAACAAGCATTATTCAAGTGTCTGTACTTTATCCGAGTGTTCGGGGAAACTTTTACTCCACTACATTTTATACAAACATGTCGCTCCTCGTTATTTTGAACTGAAGAAGCCGAGACGTGACAGCATCGTCTCATTCTTTCCAATGAAGCTGTTGAATCGTCCGCACTGAGCGATTCATTGACGAATCGGACTGTTCTCTAGTCAGCGACTCGCTGATTCAATGATCCGGTCAAAACGAACCGGGATACTGACGGATATTGAACGACAATATCCCGGTTACCAATGCCAGATCTTATCAGTGATTATTGTAAATCATAATTAGGTTGTGACTGTCAGTTATTGTAAATAAACTGTAAAATGATATTTGTTTTTACTACAGGGCTGTTGAATGCATGAATCTGATTGGCTGACAAACGTTCTAAGGTGTGCCATTATTTCCAGGGAAATGCACGGCTAAAGTAGTTCCAGGCAGGTCTTGACCGCATTACAGTTCCATATCACTCCGCCAAATTATTTCAGTTATTTCAAAGGTCCTTAGGTCCACCAAAACACACAATAACACTGAACAAGCAAATAAAAATAGTAAACAATAGGATTAAAAACTATTATAAAACGCAACGGAGGCCTGGGTTTAGATGCGCAAGAAATGAGTCCTGCACACAAGAGCGCTTTAAAGACAAAACCTGACAAATGTCTTGAAATACATCATCAAAACAATGTTTTGAGGTGTGGTAACCGTAGTATAAGCGGAATAATTGACTCCGGGCCGAGGAATTATCGAAAAATAATGCACACCCGAGGAGTAACTGCCTAACCTAACCCTGAGCACATTACCACCTCGGGTGTGCGTTATTTTTCTAATAATTCCACAGCCCAGAGTCAATTATTCCTTACATAATGTACAATAAGTTTTGTAGTGAAAGTTCATTAAAAATGTACTCAAGTAATATTGAAAGTACTTTGACCGGAGTAATATTCTGTACTTTTACTCAAGTGCTTGATTTGTGTAGTTCGTCCAGCGCTGCAGTTAACAGATCAGATCCCATCCTAACATCTCTTCTACTGAGGGTCCCTCGGCTGCCTTTACGATCACACCGTTTCGTTTGAGGGCTTTCTGAATGATTTAAAGAATAAAAATGGCCCGGTTAATGTCTAACCAGACATCATAGAGCCTTGGAAGTGTTTTTATGTTATGGCAGGACTGGGTTTCGCCATGATTTCGCCATGAAATCAAATTGGACAGTTCTTGTTTTTATGGAATATTGCAGTGTTTATTGTAAATGATTTATGGGTGCGCATCAATATTGTTTTAATAATCTTGAATCAGAATAACAGTGATGACGAGGGCGGGGCAACCTGTCACTCACATGAGATCCACCAATCACAACCATCCAATCAATTCCCCACAGACAAAATCAAGCCCCGCCCTACATTTGTTATTCTTGTTTCAGAAGTGTTTCACTCGGATATACGGCACAATAGAGAAGAAGAGATGCGTGCAACTTTCATGGTGACTTCAAAGGTAAGAAGTGATGTAGCTCAACGCTACAGTACAAACACAAGACTTTACTACTCAAGGACAAACCCATATCCCATAAATCACTCACATATGCAACTAAAGTGACTAAATAATGTCTGCTAAAACTGAAATCTAAATTGTATATACGGCTGTTTTTATATAAACTTTAATAGTTTCTACTCTAGTTTGTTGATGAAATATAAACATTTAAATGACAATAAACTGTTCTAAGATTTATTCAAACACATTAAATAATGAAGACATCAATAACAGGTTCAGTAAAATCTAATGAATCTGTAATATAGTGCATATATTAATCAAAATGCTTCTCTCTAGAGTTTTTTTATGGAGTTTATGGTCACTGAATGTCTTTTCTGAGGTAAATGTGGTGTTACATGATATTATTGAGCTCCAGCTGTTTTATTGACGGTTGAAACACTGATTGATGGATCACATGACACACATGATTGATGTCAGTCAGTTGTTCTGTATCTTCTGATGTTCATTTATGTTTATTTGCTGCTTTAAGTAGTGAAGATGAAGAGATGATCGGCTCTACAGCGATCTGTCACACACATTAAAGACACACAAACACACTTTTACTGACTGAATTTACTGACAATCTGAAAGCTGAGATTTTGTTTCATCTAAGAAGGATTATTTATATTATTGGATGGGAGGTAAGGCTACAAAGTTGTCCATTTATCAACTAAAAACAACATAGAATAAAAGATTGATTCTTGCGATTTAAGAATCAACACAGGTTCATAAAAATGAGAATCGATTAAAATAGTGAAATCAATATTTTTTTTTACCAAGCCCTACTTAGCAACACACAGACTGTGGGAAGCATGGCATTCGCTTTCACTGTTATGCTGATGAAACGCAGCTCTATATTTCTTTGCACTCCGACAAAAGTACACCAATTCACAACAAGCACTCAATAGCAACCCTAAATTGGATATTCATGCTCTCTTTGTTGATTTTACTCGAGCTTTTGACACTATTGATCACTGTAAATTGCTTCATGTTTTAGCTGACTTGAAATGTCAGACGACCCCTCTGGCTCACTGTAAGAAGCTATCGAAGTAAAAGAGAGCAAAAGGTGAAGTGGGGCACCTGTGTGTCTAACTCTTACTTAATTCCAGCTGGTGTTCCTCAGGGGGGACTTCTATCCCCCCTGCTTTTTGTCATCTGCATAGACAGCTTGGATTCACGTCTGCCTCCTTCGGTAATTCCTGTAAAATATGCCGACGATCTAACAATCACTGAGCTTCTCATGGGATCTCTTCCTGGGCTAGACAAACCAACTACCAGTCTGTGTCCCAGCCCAGTGGCTTGCTGTCTGCACAGACTCGTGAACAGCCTGTTCCACCCAGGCCATCTGACCCGTCTGTGCCACCCAAGTTACCGGACCAGCCTGTTCCACCCAGGCCACCCGATCCGCCCCAGGTCCCAACCTACTTCCAGTGTCCGCTCCTGACCCTCTATCCCTCCCCCTGTGACTGGTTCTGGAGCGTCTGGAAGCCGCTCCTTTGAGGGGGGGGGTTATGTCACATCTGTTCTCTGTCTGTCTTAGGTCCCCATGAGGAAAACATCTTATAAATCAGACTAAGTGATGTTTTTTGAAAATGTAAAAATGCAGAATGTCTCCTGTGATGGGTAGGTTTAGGGGTAGGGGCAGTGTAGGGAGATAGAATATACAGTTTATACAGCATAAAAACCATTACGCCTATGGAAAGTCCCCATAAAACATGAAAACCCAACATGTGTGTGTGTGTGTGTGTATATATATACCCCAGTGATTCAGTTGTTCTCTGTCGGTCGTTGTTTGCTGTCCTGCAGGTGTATGGTTTTCCTGTTCTCTGTTACCCGTGGTGTCTTTTGTGTTTTTTCATCAGTGTTACTTTGTTCCTGGTTTTTGTTTTGTTTCTTTATTGTTATTAAATTCTCCCCTGCATTTGGATCCTGTCTCTCTACCTGCCGTCTGTTTATTCCCAGTTCCGTGCCACATAGCTGCACTGTGAGGGATAGTTTTGTATTTATTTGTTTACCATGCTGAATGCTGCAGTTTAAATTGTTTTAACTTTAAACCTGTTGGTAGCTTTAGGTTGGTAGCTTTTTTATTTTATTTATTTATGTATTTTATTTTTGTAGTGTTTGAATAAAGGGTGGCAGTCTTTTATAATCAACTGTTGCTGTGGACTATATAATGGAAAATTATTTGTTCTCCTTTTGAGTGAGATGTTTGTAGGTGGCTAATTGAGTGCTTCCATTTTATTATTATTACTATTAGTTCAAGAACAAAGTAAAAATATCTGATTGATATCGGAATCTGCAAATAGCCAAAGCTGCGGCATCGGTATCGGAAGTGAAAAAGTGGTATCGGGACATCCCTAGCTAGGAGTGAAGAAAACATTCCCTGCCCTTCGTCTCCTGTTATTTCAGGACATGAAATTAGTAGAGTTTCCACCTTTAAACTGCTTGGAGTTCATATCTCTTCTGATCTGTCATGGGGCGCCCACATTAAGTACATGATTATGAAAGTACGTCCTAAATCTATTATCTTTGCGTTGCTAAAAAAAGCGGGTCTCCCTTGTGATGTTCTACACAAATATATTTGACTTTTATACGGCCAGTACGGCCAGTCTGGAGTACGCTAGCCCAGTATGGGGTGGACTACCTAAAGGTCTCACTGATGAATTAGAGAGGGTTCAAAATCGTTGCAGCCGGATAATAGGTATCCCGACTTCAACACTCCCATCACTGAGTGAGAGACGTGATGAAGCCACATTACGTACTTTTACTAAATCAATTAAGGACAGTTCATCACCACTGCATTGCTTCCTGTCTGTGGCTCCAACACCTACTCATCTATTGCCGCAGCGCAGGAACTTCGTCATGCCCAGGAGTAAAACAAAAAGATATGAACTTTCTTTTATCCCACATGCTCTTAAACTGCTTTACAAATAACTTTTAGGTGTTTGATTGTATGAAGTCTATTTCTGCTGGTCTTTTTTTTCTGTGTATTTGTGTTGTACTACCTCACAGAAGTTAATGATAATTTTATGTCAGAATTATTTGATTTTACTTGCTTTTTAGCTTGTTTTAAACCAGGTATATAATGGTTGTTTCTGAGTATGTTTATGTTTGACACTGCTGCTGCAATACCCTGCCTTGTCAAACCTTAAAGGGTTAGTTCACCCAAAAGTGAAAATTCTGTCATTAATTGCTTACCCTCATGTCGTTGGACACCCGTCAGACCTCCGTTCATCTTCGGAACAGAAATGAAGATATTTTAGTTGAAATCTGATGGCTCTGAAAGGCCTCCATTGGCTCAATGGCACTTTACACTCTCAAGACCCTTAAAAGGTACTAAAGACGTCGTTACAAAGTCCATCTCACTACAGTGGTTCTAAAATAACTTTATGAATCGGCGAGAATAGTTTTTGTGCGCAAAAAAACCATAAATAACGACTTGCATAGTGATGACGATTTCAAAACACGGCATCATGAAGCTTCAAAGCGTTATGAATCAGCGAGTCGAATCAGCAGTTTGAATCGCCAAATTTCAGCAGTTTGGCGGTTTGACACGCGATCCGAATTATCATTCGGCTCATTGATTCATAACGCTTCGAAGCTTCATGAGGCCGTGTTTTGAAATCATCATCACTATATAAGTCGTTATTTAGGGTTTTTTTGCGCACAAAAACTATTGTCGCCGATTCATAAAGTTATTTTAGAACCACTGTAGTGAGATGGACTTTGTAACAACGTCTTTAGTACCTTTTAAGGGTCTTGAGAGTGTAAAGTGCCATTGAGCCAATGGAGGCCTTTCAGAGCCATCAGATTTCAACTAAAATATCTTCATTTCTGTTCCGAAGATGAACGGAGGTCTGACGGGTGTCCAACGACATGAGGGTAAGTAATTAATGACAGAATTTTCATTTTTGGGTGAACTAACCCTTTAAATAAACCTAAACCTAAATAACGGAATGCATAGCTGATATATAAAAAAAATGGATGACTAGTCATTTCCTACTACTTAATTCGGAAAACAACTAATTATATTTTAATTATTTTAATCAAAATGGAAAGAATTTAATCAAATTCTAATTAGTGGACAAAATACCTTGTACGTAGTAACCTAGAATACTCTCTTGATGGCTGCTCTGTGAAATCTTCATGCTGTACTGGGTGGTTGCCCTGCTCGCTTAATAAACAAACTCCAGCTGGTCCAAATCGCAGCAGCTCGAGTTCTTACTAGAACCAGGAAGTATGACCATATTAGCCCGGTTCTATCAACACTGCATTGGCTCCCTATTAAACATTGCATAAAATCTTGCTAATTACTTACAAAGCACTAAATTGTTTAGCTCCCCAGTACTTGAGCAAGCTCTTAACGCATTATACTCCATCACGTCTATTGCGGTCTCAAAACTCGGGCCACTTGATAATACCTAGAATATCAAGATCCTTTTCCTATTTAGCACCTAAACTCTGGAGCAGTCTTCCTAGCATTGTTCGGGAAGCAGACAAACACACTGTCAATTTAAATCTAGACTAAAAACACATCTCTTTACTATGGCATACACATAGAACATTATCAATTTCTATTATTCAAATCAGTTGCCAACATACGCCACGATGGCAAACGTCCAATAGGAAAATTCAACTGCAGTAGACACCGTTCAACCCTAAGACGTTTTTACAACATATATTGTAGAATTAAAACACTTTATACCCAAATGTCAAAACATTTAGTCGAATCAATGAACAGCTCTTATAAAGCCCCAGTCTTGCAGATCATTAACTAAAAAAAAGTTGTTTTAGGGTTTAGTTACCCTTTAACTAGGTCAGCTGGAACCTGGAACACTTCCCATAACACCTGATGTACTTGTTACATCATAAGAAGAATGGCATCTACGCTAATGTTAGTCTCTCTGTTTATCCTAAGGTTTACTGTAGTCAGCCGTATACAGGCCGTATTCAGATCAGATGGTGGACCTGCGCCTAGACGCGACCAACGCAACCCTGAAGTGTCAGAGAGATCGTGTCAACTAGACTCTCCCCTGTGAAGGCCCCATCGACATGACATCCAGTGGCACTGATCCTCAACAAACCCGCCTCCTGCGTAATGACTCCGATCTTCAACCAGATGGAACTGGACAAATACTCTGAATGCTCCGATCGAATCTGACTTCTGACCTGTAATGTATACACTGTTACACTGTTTGTTCGTTGGCCAGAGGAGAACTGAGCGACTGAATCTGGTTTCTCCCAAGGGTTTTTTCTCCATTCTGTCACCTGATGGAGTTTGGGTTCCTTGCCACCGTCGCCTTTGGCTTGCTTAGTCGGGAAAACTAAATATTCAGCTATATTACTGATCTGACTATACTGACACCATTGTATGAGAACTGAACTGAGCTGGACTATGACATTTTTCCAGAGCGGCTCTAAAGATAAATTAACAAAATTATAACTT
Organism: Gobio gobio; assembly: GCF_949357685.1. Taxonomy (NCBI): domain Eukaryota; kingdom Metazoa; phylum Chordata; class Actinopteri; order Cypriniformes; family Gobionidae; genus Gobio; species Gobio gobio. The sequence continues at coordinate 9,851,372 of NC_137116.1, read as the reverse complement.
TTTTTAACAACAGAAACGAACCATCACTGAATTTACTTAAACTAGACTATGACACTATTTTCTTCTAGATCTGTTATCACTGTAAAGCTGCTTTGAAACGGTCTGTACTGTAAAAAGCATTATATAAATAAAGATGACTCGACCTGACTGAAGCCAGTCTGGAACTAAGTACGTCCTAAATTCCGGTGCAGTGTGAAAACCTCATTTGACACATTAATTTCTTTACCTTTTTGACCTGTCCATCCTGCTTGTACTCCACCCCTCGTGCGCGCGTCCCGTCAAACAGGATACGGGTCACCATGCAGCGCACTTCTGTCCTCAGGTTGGGTCTGGACAGCGCAGGCCGCAGGTACGCACTAGCTGTACTCCATCGCTTACCTGTGGGAGAAAGAGAGAAGGTGACTCTGATGTTGTTCAATAGACTCTAGCACAGAATTAAACTCATACCTCGGGTCTTAAAAGAGCACCTATCATGGCATTTAAAATGTTCCAAATATTGTTTTAGAAGTCCCCAACAACAGTTTTGCATGCATGCAATGACAAAAAAGACTTTAGTTTTCTTATAATATGCATTTATTTTTACCTGTTTTGACAGCGATTCTCAAATGATTCCTTTAGTGATTCACTTTTCAAAACCCCGCCTTTACGTGCGGTGATTGGTCCGATGACCCAGTCAGTTGTGATTGGTATAGTCTGTGCAGATATTTTCGGAAACGGAACGCCCATCAAAGTCTTATAGTGACAGTAATTTGTTAATATGTGTCAGGAGTTATGAATATGAAAACCGCGTTGGTACCGTTTGATTGTAATATGAGCCTCAGCTGATCTCATTCATAAAAAAACTCCTCTATTCTCCTCACAAAGACTCGCGACAAATCAACATCCCTCAGGGCTTTTAGTTCAAAAGTGTGCTGATGAGGAGACATATTGATAGATTCTCATATGTCTGTGTCAAATTTCTAAACAGAGGAGTATTTTTTATTCAATACTTCCTCAAAATGCACAGATGTCTCTTATGTGTTGTTTTCAATTCATACTGGCAGCCGGAGGGCGCTCTGTGCACATGTAATCCATATATGGTACAGACAGACGAAGAAGATACCATGTGCCATAATAGAAGTCCAAAAGCTTCCTGAGATTGCGAAACATGCAAATAGAGACATTTGACGACTAATAAACACTCAATCGCGATGATGTATGGTTTGTCTTCAAGCCACTGAGTCTTCAAATGCTCATCCTTGGGCAGATGAAAAAAGTTTGCTTTTGAGTCGCACTTCAGAACACAGTCTCGTCGCCATGATGTTTTCTAGTTTTCACTGGCGTCTTGGAGCGCAATAAGTGGGCGTATCGTATTCAAATAACTTGACAAGTTGACGTCATCTAGTCAGAGAAAAAGCTTCGGTCTTCTAACGATTCTTAAAAATGACTCGGAGTCGACTCTTACTTTTGAAAGAAAATAACTATATATACGGTGCACTGTCATATTTCAAACTTTGCAGGATGTTTTTGTTCACTTAGATCTATTTTACACACTACATGAAAGGTAAATTTCAAAATTCCATGATAGGTGCTCTTTAATTGACCTGGGATGTCATTCACTACCCTCGTGTTCCTCAATCTATTCATTATTAACAATATAACAAAAAAAATTGTTGTAAAAAAGTGTATAGGGTCGCAAGTGACCCGAGGAATGTAATAGTGCAAGTATTTTTATTTTCAGCGCAACAATTGAATCTCTATAAGTGCAATTCACCTTTACTCTTCAAGGTGGTGATGTCTGATACACACCGATGACGTGATGTTTCACTCATAATTACAGCAGGCATAAAACTAAAGAATACACAAGTATCATCAGCAAAAATGGAAATGGCTCAGCGATTTACTTCAGAGCAAGTGCTAAACGCAATCAGATATTGCAGTCACTGATGGTGGATCTGGTGAGGAAGCTGCCAGCGATAATAATATTGATTCTGAAGATGTTGAAATTATAGTTTTGGCTGAGATTATGAATATGAGCCAGATGAAACCAAGATGAAACCCAGATGTGTGTCAGTGTATTGGATCTGTGCATTCAGTTTCAAAGTGACAGCAGCCTAATACACCTGCTGCCGTCTGTTATTAATGTAAAGCAGAGTCCTGCACGGGTGCGGGTACCCGCGGGTCACCCGTCGGAATATTGCTGAAAAAGTTTAAAAACATCCTACTGTGTCGGATACGTGTGCGGGTCGGGTTGGACAAGGGAGAAACACGGGTCTAAACACGGGTTTTAAACGGTCACGTGCAAACGAATATAGGCCTATATATAAACAATATATGCATGTATATTGTAGATGTGTTCCTAAAAATATTGAAAAAATATCAACCTGTATTCCAAGTTGATAAAATAATTTCCAATCCATATCAGTTTATCTGTGGCCGCGCGGCGCGTGCCCTTACAGAAGAATCACAACCGTGCGCGCGCGATCTGCCTGCACTGCAGTCGTCAAGATGGATCGTGAGGAATTGAAGAAAAGATAGCCGCAAATGTGGAACTTCATCACTGAGGAAGCACGCAGATAACTGCGGTAACAAACCAAGCGCAAGCAGTTCTGTCGAACAGTATTTGTGTTATGTTTCCTGAGTTTGGTCTCTTAATAACACTGTCTTAGTACATTAAGCCACGTTAAGTGTTTTTTTATAATGGTTTTCTATGGTAGGAAAACGTTTAACGTGTAATTATACGGACATAAACTGCGTTAAATGTGCATATAGCGTGGGAATTGAAGATCAGATTGCGGAGAGGTGTAAGGTAAGACAACCTGCATGTTTTTTTATTTTTATTTGTTTAGATTGTGTAGCCTGTTTCGTTTGCGTGCGCCGTTGCGATCTGCCTGCCTCAAAAATGCCTTTTTACTGTGATGGTGGTGATAGTAGGCTAAACGTTAAAACGATGCCTTAAGTGTTTTATATGGATTTTATAAGCAAGACAAGTCAAGTGTTGATTTCAGAAGCTAAAGCGTTGGGTTAACTCACTGTTGGCCGCTGGCCGCTTGGTCGTCACTTTAAAAAGCAAATGTAACAAACAAAAAAATGCTTCAAACATTTTTCTAAATTAACTTAATAAAGAAACTAAACGAAATATAGCCTAACTACTTTGACAAGTGTTGATTTGAGAGGCTAAAGCGTTGGGTTAACTCACTGTCGGCCACTATACTCCCATTTCTGCGTAGTAATCATGGAACTTTGCTGTTGTACCATGGGTGCAGCGGCGCAATGATATTACACCTATATTACAGCGCCTGAAAATAGTCCCCAGCACGCTCTCTGTGCAAGCAGGTTGTCACGTTGGTTATGTTGAAGGAAGTTAGCCTATTTTCAGGCACTGTGTAATATCATTGCGCCGCTGCACTCATGGTACGGCAGCAAAGTTCCATGATTATTACACAGGAATGAGAGTTTAGTTCCTAGCCATATCGGCCTAGAAAATCACAACTTTTCATTTTCCATCGGTCTTAGTACATGATGTAACTATACACATCACAACATGTAAATAGGAAAATGTTGGCGTTATTTTGTCACTTATTGAGCAGTAGGCTAGCTGGAGCCATTTACCTCCAGTCTTTGTGCTAAGCTGGGCTAGCGGTGGGTGCGTCAGACAGAGTTATAGCACGCACGGAGATGAGAATGGTATGTATGGACTTATCAAACTCTGTGGGATACGGTGAATAAGCTCCCAAAAAGTCGGCGTGTTCCTTTAAATAAACCTACAGTACCTGAAAATGTTTATTTCATTTGTATCTTTGTTCTGTTGCACATGTTTAACAAAAACAAAATAACAACAATAACTATTGTTATATATGTGGTGGTTATCAAGAAATGAAATCTCATATCGCAGACCCCTATAAGTGGGCAGGTATTCGTCCTTCTCCTGGCAGATGCTGAAATGAGTCAGAAAACCGAGCTTCCATTCACCATATTCAAATGCTCTACTATATGTAGGTGCTCTGATCAGTGTTTATCTGTGAATAAAAGCCCAAACTAAATCTGTTCATCGTATAAAGCAATCGTGTCTGTTCAGAAGACTTGGATTAAACAGCTAGATTTATTTTAAGATCTATTTATGAACAGACAAACTTTCGACGGAGGGACCGAAATCCCTCAGATTTCAATAAACATGTTTTGAAAAGTCTTATGGGTTTGGAACAGGGTGAGGGTGTGTAAATGATGGCATGTTTTGGGTGAACTAAGCCAAGGTTTACCTCTGTGGATGGTCATGTCCATCCAGCCCACTCCTTCCTGCTGGAATCCGTTCATGTCCTCCGTGAAGGGGTATCCGGCCTGCTGGGCCGCTGCGATGAAGGCGTGGTGCAGAGGATGATCGGTCTTCCCTCGCGTCACATGCAGCGGGCCGTCGCCCCCTCTGTATCGGTCCGCTCCGAGCTCATGTGTCTGGGCCTTGCGGAAGTACGGCAGACAGTGATCGTAGTCCCAGCCCTCTGCCCCCTCCCTCTGCCAGCGGTTGTAGTCCTCGGCGTGTCCCCGGATGTACACCATGGCATTGAGCGAAGACGAGCCGCCCCAGACGCGGCCGCGCGGCCAGTACATCACCCTGTCGTCCATGTTTGCCTGAGGTAACGTGTGGTAAAACCAGTTGTACTTGTCGTCGCAGAGGTTATAGGTCAGGGCGGCGGGCATGTGGATCTTCCAGGACAGACGGGTGCTTCCCAGCTGCTTGTCTTTGGGCCCGGCTTCCAGCAGGAGCACCGAATCGGACGCATTCTCTGACAGGCGGTTGGCCAGGACGCAGCCTGCAGATCCAGCTCCGACGATCACATAACTGCAGGACGCGGTGCTCGCATTCACCGCCGTACTGCTGAGCCGCTGATGATGGATGAGATGTTGCAGCGCTGGCCACGAGTGTGGGGCGCGCGGCACGCCGGTGAACCTGCGCAGGCTGGACGTGAGCCTCACTGACGACGAGAGACACGGCATACTGACGGAGATCACAGCTCTCAGATCTGCAGCCTTGATGAAGCGGAGAACACTGCATTACACACACATGGTCATACTGGATTTATATTGCATGCAGTGAACAGGCTGGGTCCCACACAAAGTATATGTGTTAAAAGGGTCATGAGAAATCTAATTTGCTTTGATCTTTTGACATATAAAGCCAGAGACAAGGCAAGCATTTATTTATTCAAGCTCCAAAAACAGCTCGTTTTGAAGTCAAACGGGCAAATGCATTTGCATATGCCCGCCTACTGGCTTCCATGGCTGCAATTACAAAGTCCATTACAGGCGTTACAAAGTCCATCTCACTACAGTGGTTCTACAATAACTTTATGGAGTGACGAGAATAGTTTTTGTGCGCAAAAACCCCCTAAATAACGACTTATATAGTGATGACGATTTCAAAACACGGCATCATGAAGCTTCGAATCGTTATGAATCAGTGAGTTCGAATCATGATTCGGATCGCGTGTCAAACCGCCAAACTGCTGAAATTTGGCGATCCAAACTGCTGAATTGACTCACTGATTCATAATGCTTCGAAGCTTCATGATGCCTTGTTTTGAAATCGTCATCACTATATAAGTCGTTATTTAGGGCTTTTTTGCGCACAAAAACTATTGTAAAATACACTGTAGTGAGATGGACTTTGTAACGACGTCTTCAGTACCTTTTAAGGGTCTTGAGAGTGTACCGTGCATTGTGCCAATGGAGGCCTTTCAGAACCATCAGATTTCAACTAAAATATCTTCATTTGTGTTCTGAAGATGAACGGAGGTCTTACGGGTGTCGAACGACATGAGGGTAAGTAATTAATGACAGAATTTTCATTTTTGGGTGAACTAACCCTTTAAATGTTTCCTGATTTCACTAAACACTTTCGTGAGTTTTCACTTAGTTTCGTTAACTTTTCTTTATTAAACGGGCTTGTTTATGCTTTTGTAGGCTCATTTTGTAAATATAAGCAACTGGACCACCCACACTTTGCATCGCCCGCCACAAGCTCTTTGTCTGCAACACGACAAGAGGCCATAACGGAGAAATTAATTTTGTTCATTTGTAAGGACATGAGACCGATCAGTGTCGTGGATGGGGCGGCTTCAGGGAGTTCTGTCAAGCGATGGAACCGGGGTACTGACTGAATAGATATTGCATGAATAAAGGATAAATGCACTGCTTCCACTGGTTTGATTATTTACCGTTTCATGTCAAGGAAAAGTTCCATGTTTACCACAGCACAGCTCGCTCGGAGCATTCAATAATATGCTGTAAAACTTCAATGAATATTTGTTTCAATCACTGAATGAAGCCTGCTATATTTGGGACAAGAGTCGCAACTTAAAATTGCTTGCACAAAACTCTTAATCAGCATTCATGCATTTAAACCATTATGCGCAGAGACCGTGAGGGTGAGGGCGAGAGAGTGAGGTCTGCGGTCTTGGCCATTAGTTGATTTACTTGTTTTTGTGTAGGTAATACGTTGTCAAATATGTTTAAACTTAAATAGACTACCTATAGAAGTAGTTATGTCTCTTTGTATTAATTTGTCCTGTTATTGACGTAATGCGCGTCATTGACAAAATGCGCAACCAGATGTTCGAATAGTTCGAATATTCGTGTTTTTTTTAGAGGGAACAGTCATTTTTTAGCAATTTTGACAGCCCTATATCACACAGACCAAAACAAAAACACATTTCAAAGTAGAATAACTGGCTGCTTTTCTGAGAAACAAGTCGGTGGATTTCTGAAAACATTTTTGGGGCTGGTTCGAATACTATTTTTTGAGCTTCGCAGCTTTGGTAGTAATCAACACCGAATATTCGAAGCTTCGGAGGGAGGAGGCTGAACATATTCTTCTCTCTAATAAAGGCAGGAATCTCGAGAAGCGGCGTGTCTCACGCGGGCAGGGCTTATATGCTCAGAGAACGGACACTGCACTAGTGATACAAAACACACAGGTCTGTTACAGCCCAGTAACAAGTTCCTATATATTATAGATTCATAATAATGGGTAATAGGCTTGCTGCGATAGTCGGTGTTCAAGCATAACACCGGTTACATCCCTTGCCCACTGCGGCACCGCCCCACCATCATTTTGATATATTATAATAGTAAAAATAATTTAGTTCAGTTAGAGAACAGATTAACTAAAATTAAAAAGTGAACATGTAGCGTGAGCCGAACGAGAGTGACAGCACAGACTAGCAGCAGGAGTCAGATTTCGTTCATCAAGAGAATGAGGAGCTGAATGACAAGATGACGGCGGAAGATTTGATTTCAACAACGCGAAATGTAAAAGCGCCTATTTAAGGGAGTTTGTCATTGGACTGTTTTGTTGTTGTGTTCCTCAGTAAGAATAATAGGCTAATGAACCCACCATTCAAGCAACCCGCAGCCGAATTTGGCGCTAATTCTAAACCGAAAGTAAAATGCGCACGACCGCACTGTCATTCATTCACGGCCGCACAGTGCACGAGCACTGTAATGTGACGGTGAGGGAAAATTTTCCAAGGCTAATACATTTTGATTCTATTATTCTATTTTCCACAACTTAACCCAAAATGCAAGCTCAGGCCTGCGCTTCTTCCATATAAACTTGTGCGCTCTAGGCAGAGAATACTCAGTTGCAGGGAACACTAAGAAGAAGCAAATAAATTTATTAAGTATAACGAGGTTGGGTTCTATGGGATGATTTTAGACTCAAAATGATTAATAAATGCACACACTATTATCCATGAACTTGATAAATGTTGCAGACATGTTTTACTATACACAAACAAATGCCTTTTAACTTGTGTGTGCAAAATACAGAATTACATGAATGTGCAGCGATTTGTACAAATAGAGACATAGTTGTGAATACAAAACTTCGATTTTGGATTAATGTAAGTCAGAATTTATGCGTGCAACAAGTAAGATGTGCATTTGTGGATCTGGTGACGCGCATGCATTCATTGACTCGTTTGTGAGTCAATCCTATTTGATTCATTTGGATTTTGAGACTTTCAATTCGCCGGTTTGGCCTTGCACGATCCACACACACAGCTGTCTAAGAAAACCTGCTGCCACTAGATGGCAGTATTCTGTCAAAACAGACACCTGCACCGTGAGCGTTATTCTGCCTATAAGACGCTTTATGTGTCCTCTGTATAAAATATATTAATAATGCATAGGCTACTTTGTATAGGCAAGCAGATTAAATCGGGTTATGAACACAACATTGTTCATCACAACATTTTTCTCCCATAGAAAACCATTGTGCTTAATATGCAATAAAGCGCATGTTCAATAAAGTATAACCTACTTTTAATATCACGGTTTTACTGCAGGAAGCCACATTAAGCGTTTTCTTTTATAATAGACTTTATGGGAGAAAACGCTTACTGTGTACATGATGAGTCCAGGATGCATTAATGCATTAAGACAGCGATAATTACAAGTATAAAAATATGAACCCAAAACGCGCAAAGTTTCACATTGTTTCCTCTGGAATATTCTAAAACGCTTAATGTGAAAAACACATTAAGAAGACAAGACCAAACTCTTATTAATAAAGCATGTGCAAAAAAAAGGCAGATGAGCCCAGAATATGAGCCTTTTCCTGCACGCTTAACGTGGCTTTATTACAGAGAGGGATATTAAAAGAACACATTCTGTACATACCTCACTAATAAAGAATAGGAGAGTAGCTATGTAGTAGCCTATATGTACATAAAAACAGATGAGCCAGATTACAGAAAACAGATTACGTTTTGCTTGATAACAGGTTTCCTAGATGTTGTTCAAAACGGTGATATTAAAAGTAGGCTATACTTTATTGAACATGCACTTTATTGCATATTAAGCATAATGGTTTTCTATGGGAGAAAAATGTTGTGATGAACAATGTTGTGTTCATAACCTGATTTAATCTGCTTGCCTATACAAAGTAGCCTATGCGTTATTAATACCTTTTATAACGAGGACACATAAAGCGTCTTATAGGCAGAATAACGCGGTGTCTGTTTTGACAGAATACTGCCATCTAGTGGCAGCAGGTTTTCTTAGACAGCTGTGTGTGTGGATCGTGCAAGGCCAAACCGGCGAAATGAAAGTCTCAAAATTCAAATGAATCAAATAGGATTGACTCACAAACGAGTCAATGAATGCATCATCACCGGATCCACAAATGCACATCTTACTTGTTGCACGCAAAATTCTGACTTACATTAATCCAAAATCGAAGTTTCCAATGTCTCTATTTGTACAAATCGCTGACATTCATGTAATTCTGTATTTTGCATACACAAGTTAAAAGGAATTTGTTTGTGGATAGTAAAACATGTCTGCAACATTTATCAAGTTCATGGATAATAGTGTGTGCATTTATGAATCATTCTAAAATCATCCCATACGGTTCCTATTCAACTGTTGGGTTCCTATTCAAAGATAAAAGATAACTGTATATAAAACAAAAAATAAAAAATGAGTACTGTATTTCGCCAGATTTTATAGTGCAAACATATTCAAGCGCGATAAAGAACCGTTCCGAGGGGGACGCCGGGTTTGCGAAAAAAATAAAAATAGGCATATTCAAATCCCAGAATTGAAAATCAAATACCAAGCCACGGAACGAATATTCTGGTCCAGCCCTAGTATTTTTATGCTTTAGTAAAGTGAAAAACTTACATACAGCATCTTTAATGGCTGACATTTACCTGTCTCTCTCTGTAGGCCTGTTCACACTGCAGAGACAGACGTGCCGACAGAGTTGGTACACACCGATTTCGACAAAACACAACAAAGTGTCATTTTGTTAAAAACATATGATTTATGAGCGAGTGATTGTGTCATTTATTCAGCTGATTCACTCAAATGCAGTGATTTACTCAGGAACACAGCGAGTGACTGTCTTCATAAGGAACTCATTGAGTAATTCACTCAACCGCAACAATGCCTAATGAGGCGCCTAACTGAGCGGTGTGTAATGGAAAACAGCATTAAGAAATATCATATATTTTGCAATTTGGCCATTTTTTATTATTGGGTGGGACTTGTCCTCCTCAATGCCTATGGTGGTTATGGTCCTGATTAACGCTACTTTCATTGGCTGAGCAAAAACAAAATGAACTTGTAATGCATAATATAATTATTATTATAATTAAGAACAATAAGTTAATTTAGGCAAGAGGAGTAAGTGTGTTCTGATCTGAGAGTTTTTGAGTGCCAGTCAAACCTACAGAATCATGACCTTCTATCACAGTTTGACCCTAAAATCCTAAAAGATCCTAATGAGAAAAAGATTGAACCGGGATAAACTAGAATTCTCACAATTACATTTCACAAATTCATATCCAAATGTCCATTAGATTGTGTGTAATGTTCAGAACACTGCTTGTAGGCCTACTGTTTTGAAAGAACCTACTGGAAACCAAATAATACTAATAATCCATCTTTTGTTATGTGTTAGACTCTATTAGCAAATTACAACGAGAATCTTCTGGATTTGACAAGATTCCAACAGTGATCCTGCACACATTCCTGCAGGATTGTTTGACTTGATGAAATCTGTCTCATCAATGATTAACCACACAAGTCCAGGCCTTCACTCTTTGTATTTCTAAAATGTCTGCTTTTTGTCGATGGTTCAGAGTTAGTGCTATATTTGTATCGAGCAAAACACTGAGAGATCCGCGCGCGAGTGTGAAACCGCGCAACTTTTTCCTTCAAAACAACAGAGTTTGAGCTGAGAGTCCAGCGACACTGCTGGACTGTTTTGTAGGCGAGGTACACACCGATAGAAACATGCAGTTATAAGTTACCACACAGAAAAACAGCTTACCGTGTAGTGCTCTCCACACAGGGCGCACAGCTGAGAGCTTCAGAGAAGTGAAGCCCCGCCCACTCACTGTCACTGCTATAATTACATGGGCGGAGTCTGGCCCTCCCGTTCTGTCAGCTTGGCGTGTAGCCCCTCCCACACTCGGCTGTCATCAGTGCGTTCATCCATCAATCCAACAATCTGTATTTTCGACCATAAGACAGACAGTGGTCTGCTGTGTTGTCCAAGATTTACAGTCTTATAATACGAAAATTCATCAGAATTAAGCTGAAAATCATGAGAAGTATTGAGTATGGTGAAGCATTCAAACTATTTCATGTGTTTTAACGCGATTGCACTGCGGAAAAGCTTTAAAAAGTAAATATGAGCTAAATTTGTGTGTATATCATAAAATCTGACAAGTGCTCTAAATTCAAATGAAACAAAACAGGCACAAATGCAATCAAGTATAGGCCAATAAGAGCAGACTGAAGTGGTGGGTGTTCAATAGCATTTGACATCATAATATTTTCTACACACAACACACTTTCTGTTCAGCAGCCATAAACTCAGAGCAAACCACTTTATACTATACCACTATATACTAAACAATTATAATGACTAGGACAAATAACAAGTCAGTGGTTTATTGAATAATTAACCAGTTTAATAAACCAGACCCCTCATTCTCCGATAAAGGTACAAAACTGTTTTTTTTACTGGGGGGGGGGGAACTGTCAGCTGGTTGCCAGAATCCTGTAAAAATAGAGTAAAAATGTAAACATATTACAACACAACACATACACTGACAGATCAGGCACAACATTATGAGCACTGACAGGTGACATGAATAACACTGATGATCTCTTCATCACAGCACCTGTTAGTGGGTGGTATATATTAGACAGCAAGTGAACATTTTGTCCTCAAAGTCGATTTGTTAAGCTTGGAACATACTCTGCAAGAACAAAGAAATGTGTCCGTTTTCTCGAGGTGGCAAGAACAAGAACAAAGTTTGTTCTGGCCAGGACATTCCATACTTCACGAGAAAAGCAGGTGCCGAAAATATCTCCTTTTCTCCGCATTAACCCCGCTCACTTTAAAATTCTGACCAATCACACAATAGTTCTCGGACACCCACAAGAAAAAAGTTCTGCTCAGACGATGTGTCGAGAACAAGCTGCGAGAACTCCCGAACCAGGGCAGCCCTGGGAGCGAGAACTTTTTTTCTCTGTTCTTGCGGAGTATGTTGCGGCCTTTAGAAGCAGGAAAAATGGGCAACAGTAAGGATTTGAGAGAGTTTGACAAGGGCCAAATTGTGATGGCTAGACGACTGGGTCAGAGCATCTCCAAAACTGCAGCTCTTGTAGGGTGTTCCCGGTCTGCAGTGGTCAGTATCTATTAAGCTTACCTGGGGAACACATGGCACCAGGATGCACTATGGGAAGAAGGCATGGCGGCGGAGGCTGTGATCCTTTGGTGGTATTCCCTGGTGGCTGTGGCTCTTTCAGCAGATAATGCGCCTGCCCCAAAGCAAACATGGTTCAGGAATGGTTTGAGGAGCACAACAACGAGTTTGAGGTGTTGACTTGGCCTCCAAATTCCCCAGATCTCAATCCAATCGAGCATCTGTGGGATGTGCTGAACAAACAAGCCCGATCCATGGAGGCTCCACCTCACAACTTACAGGAATTAAAGGATCTGCTCCTAACATCTTGGTGCCAGATACCACAGCACACCTTCAGGCGTCTAGTGGAGTCCATGCCTCGGTGGGTCAAGGCAAAAGGGGGACCAACACAATATTAGGCGGTCATAATGTAATGCCTGATCGATGTATAAACTGGTAAATCCAACAGCCCTGTTCTGTACCTTTAAAGTCCTCATGAAATCAAAAATTGACCCTTTAATTTGTTAGCACACATTACTAGTCTTGTCGTGAACAATTCATTTGTGCAATTTAATGCACAGAAAAAAAATTGTATTTGTCATGCAATCTTCAATAAAAATCTGAAAATGTGCTTCCATTGGAATGGCGCTCCCTCTCTAATGATGTCAGTTTGACAGCTTGAGTTGAATATCCTTAACCACGCCCCTCCAACCATGAGCGAGCCTGGCCAAGCCTTGGCATCAAGGCCCCGCCCACACTCCCGCTGATTCGCATGCACAGCTGTCAATCATGTTATTGTCCTTAATTTAACCAGGTAAAAACTTTCTGAGATTAAAAAGCTCTTTTTCAGAAGTGACCTGGCCAAGATGAGCAGCCACAGAAGTTCTCGCAATATTACAATTACAAAACATAGCAATATCAATACACATGTAAAAACATTTTTACTTTAACTCTTTAAAAGTGCTACATTGACACTAAAGTCTGCATCTTCAACTCATTTTGTAAAGTGCTTCAATCACTCCAATCAGCTTGTTTTACTAATTCAGTTTGTACAGATAGAACTGAAAGGGTATACATGTATACATCTCCTTTTAATAATGGAATAACAAAAGCAGATTGAAATTTTTTTTGAATTTCATTTATACACAACAAAAGATTAAACATACTGTATATGTCAACGGTCCAGAGATCGGGTCGTCGGGGGCCTCGCCTTCGACTGTCGCCCAATCCACTAAGCCCCAACCCCTTACGATCCCTCCTGCAGGTGGTGAGCCCACAGGAGGGCGGCCCCATGTCGCTCCTTCGGGCTAAGCCTGGCCGGGCCCTACCCCGGGCCTGGCTCCAGGGTGGGGCCCCGGCTGCGCCATTCCGGGCGACATCACAGCCCTTGTTTTAACTGTGCTCATAGAGGGTTTGTGAAATGTTCTTAGTCTGGCCCGTCACCAAGGACCTGTTTGCCTTGGGAGACCCTACCAGGGACATATAGCCCCAGGCAACATAGTTCCCAGGATCATTCGGGTACTCAAACCCCTCCACCACGATAAGGTGACAGTTCAAGGAGAGGATGGTGGTCCCTCTTTTCAAGAAGGGGGACCGTAGAGTGTGTTCCAACAACAGGGGGAATCACACTTCTTAGCCTCCCCGGGAAAGTCTATGCCAGGATACTGGAGAGGAGAATTCGACCGATAGTGGAACCTCGGATTCAGGAGGAACAGTGTGGTTTTCGTCCCGGTCGTGGAACACTGGACCAGCTCTATACCCTTTCCAGGGTGCTGGAGGGTTCATGGGAGTTTGCCCAATCAGTCCACATGTGTTTTGTGGATTTAGAGAAGGCATTTGACCGTGTTCCTCGTGGCATCCTGTGGAGGGTGCTCTGTGAGTATGGGGTCCCCTGCTTAGGACTGTTCAATCCCTGTACGACCGGAGCAGGAGCTTGGTTTGCATTGCCGGCAGTAAGTCAGACCTGTTTCCGGTGCATGTTGGACTCCAGCAGGGCTGCCCTTTGTCACCGGTTCTGTTCATAACTTTTATGGACAGAATTTCTAGGCGCAGCCAAGGGCCGGAGAGTGTCCGGTTTGTGGACCATGCGATTTCGTCGTGATTACACTGGGACGGTTTGTGGCGGAGTGTGAAGCGGCTGGGATGAGAATTAGCACCTCCAAGTCCGAGCCCATAGTTCTCAGTCGGAAAAGGGTGGATTGCCCACTTCAGGTTGGTGGAGAGTTCCTGCCTCAGGTGGAGGAGTTCAGGTATCTCAGGGTCTTGTTCACGAGTGAGGGAACGATGGAACAGGAGATTGACAGACGGATCGGTGCAGCTTCTGCAGTAATGCGGTCGATGTACCGGTCTGTCGTGGTGAAGAAGGAGCTGAGCTGTAAGGCGAAGCTCTCGATTTACCTGTCGATCTACATTCCTACTCTCACCTATGGTCAAGAGCTGTGGGTCATGACCGAAAGGACAAGATCCCGGATACAGGCGTCCAAAATGAGCTTTCTCCACAGGGTGGCTGGGCGCTCCCTTAGAGATAGGGTGAGAAGCTCAGTCACTCGGGAGGAGCTCAGAGTAGAGCCGTTGCTCCTCCACATGGAGAGGAGCCAGCTGAGGTGGCTCGGGCATCTATATCGGATGCCTCCTGGACGCCTTCCGAGGGAGGTGTTCCAGGCACGTCCCACCGGGAGGAGGCCCCGGGGAAGACCTAGGACACGCTGGAGGGATAATGTTTCCCGGCTGGCCTGGGAAAGCCTCGGGGTTCCCCTGGAGTAACTGGAGGAAGTGGCTAGGGAGAGGGAAGTCTGGGCGTCTCTGCTTAGACTGTTGCCCCCGCGACCCAGCCCCGGATAAGCAGAAGATAATGGATGGATGGTATATGTCAACGGGGTGGCAATAAAATCTGCTGCTAGTTTTAAAAATGGTGGTTCTAATTGATCGGGACCAGTCAACTTATTTACATCCAATAATTTTAGAGCTTTTTGAATCTGACCAATAGTAAACTGTTTAAACCTGAAATCAAGATTCAACAGATGTCGCCTTCTATAATCCATGTCCTTATTCATTTCTATAGTTTTAGTTCCTGAAACAGGGATCCAGCCAGAGGTGGACAGTAACTTTTAAAGGGATAGTTCACCCAAAAACAAAAATGTGATGTTTTCCTGCTTACCCCTAAGGCATCCAAGATGTAGGTGTCTTCGTTTCTTCAGTAGAACACAAATGAAGATTTTTAACTCCAACCGTTGCTGTGTGTCACTCATATAATGCTTATAAATGGAGACTAATTCTATTAGAGTAAAAAAAAACATGGACAGACAACTTCAAATTAAACCCCGTGGCTCGTGACGACACATTGATGTCTTAAGACACGAAACGATCGGTTTCTGAGAGAAATCGAACGGTATTTGTGCAAATATATCGCCGCATATCAGATGAACGCTTCAGCTCTCCAGACTGCCATCACTTCCCGTAGGTGAGGTCAAAATAGCGGCCGGGTCATAGATATATACATAGATACCTCATTAGTGCCTGCGTGGATCATGGCGTGGATCGCTCGAATGAGGAATCTACGAATACATATCTATGACCCGGCTGGAATTTTGACCTCACCTACGGGAAGTGATGGCAGTCTGGAGAGCTAAAGCGTTCGTCTGATATGAGGTGATATATTTGCATAAATACCGTTCGATTTCTCCCAGAAACCGATCGTTTCGTGTCTTAAGACATCAATGTGTCGTCACGAGCCACGGGGTTTAATTTGAAGTTGTCTGTCCATGTTTTTTTTTACTCTAATAGAATTAGTCTCCATTGACAAGCATTATATGAGTGACACACAGCAACGGTTGGAGTTAAAAATCTTAATTTGTGTTCTACTGAAGAAACGAAGACACCTACATCTTGGATGCCTTAGGAGTAAGCAGAAAAACATCAAATTTTCGTTTTTGGGTGAACTATCCCTTCAAGTAATCGCAACTCAATTTTATCAATTTAGAAAATTCTAGTTTTAAATTAATCCAACATAATCTTTTAAGTAATATTTACAAATGTCTTCTTGTAAGCCACACATTAACACTGTAAAAAACACAACTTGAAAAAAATTGAAATGACTGACTTTGTTTTGTTGGTTCAGCAAAAATCCACACTGTAAAAATCTTGTACAACAACAACAAAAAATCTTAGTACTAATTTCCCCTAGCTTTTTCTAAATAAAAACTTTTGTAACTTTTTTCTAACTTTTGTAAATAACAGTTATATGAACTGAAAATAAGTTGTCTGTGACACAAACTAATTTTTTTGTTGACTCAACTTGACATTATTTGTTTTCTGGAGAGATGCAACTATTCTGTAACAAATCTTTTGTAGTTGAGCCAATTCAACAATTTGTGTCTATTGGAAACAGAATAGGTTCAGATGTAGAATTTTTTTTATTGAAAATGTTTGGTCTCCATTTTGGTGATGAGCGTTTCCTTTAGTTGGGCAGTTTGACTCTTGGTGTTTTATGTGAGTTTGTGGTTTTTGTAACAGTGTTTAACAAAGATTTTTAAATACGTTGCGGGAACTTTTTTTAAGACAAAAACACAGACATCAAGAATAGGCATATGAATCTCAACAATGGTGACATGTTTCATGCCACAATGCATAGTGGGAGCCATCATTTTTATATTAATATTTTATTTAAATATTTTTAATAATTTTAATAATTTTGGCTCCCAGCATGCATTGCAGCATGAAGCATGTCACCATTGTTGAGATTCATATGCTGATTCTTGATGTCTGTGTGTGGCGAAATACTTTTTTTTTTCTTCCCGTAATGCATTTTAAATTCAGAATGTCTGATCTGCTGCAACAAAGTTTTGCTGGTAAAATAATGTTGTAAAATATTGGTCAGAATTAAGATTATTGATTTATTAGAGTTTATGAGGCTGAAAACTTAATCATCTTGGTTTCTTTCTTAGCAACAAATTATGTGTTTTGCTCAAAACTGTTGCAAAGGCCACACACTCACACCAAGAGGCTAACTGTCCAACCAAAGGAAACACTCATCGCCAAAATGGTAATGATTTTCAATAAAAAAAATTTACTTCTGTTTCCATTGGACAACATTTCTTGAATTGGCTCAACTACAAAATATTTGATACAGAATAGTTGCATATCTCCAGAAAACAAATAATGTCAAGTTGACTCAACTAAACATTTTTTATGTCACAAACTTATTTTCAGTTCGTATAACTGTTATTTACAAAAGGGGAGTCAAAAAAAAAAGCTAGGGGAAATGGGATTTTTTTTTTGTACAACCTTCAAATTTTTTACAGTGAAGGCCCAATCCCATTTCTACCCCTTACCCCTTCCCTTTCCCCTAGTACCCCTCTGTTTTGCGCATTCACGTGAAGGGGTAGGGGTGTCTGGATTCTCTTTTGGCTGGAGTGGTGGGGGTAAGGGAAAGGGCCAGATAGACCTTCAAGCGAAGATTACATGCTCGAATCAGCATGTAATGGAGCGGTTAATAAACAAAGAGAACAGTTTTGCCCGATGGAAAAGCGGCTTCACTAGTCTTGTATGTTCTGTATCATTCTGTATCACCTTAGGAAACTCAGGCTCATATACGTTTTTGAACTGAAAACAAGCACCATTTTATTAAGTCCAAATACAGCGCAAAACTCTGTTGAGAGTGAGTAATTTGTTAAAGGTGCTCGTGCCTGATTTCTGTTAGATATAGCCAACGCACTTCATTGTTGTTCATACTGGTTAAATGTCACAGGACACTAATAAAAGAAACAGGATATGATGACGTGTAATGGTAGTATAGTAGTGGTGTCCCATTTCTTAGGGGAATATTTTCACCCCCACGCCTTTGCACTCTGTTTCAAGCGGCAAGGGAACGGGTAGGTGTAGGGGAAGGCGAAGGGGTATAAAATAGAATTGGGATTGGGCTTAAGTTACTTTTTTTCCAAGCTACTTTTATTTTTTAAATGTATTTTATCAATTAAATTATTTTCTGATTTTTTTTTTTTTTTTAAGTACCATGAAACAGTAAACCAGCATCTCAATACAAAACATTTATTCACTTTAAAATTGCAATGCAACACTGCAAAACACAGTACTTATTTTTTTACCTTTATATAAAGCTGACTTAAAGTGTAAAAAAAAACAAAAAACAACAAAAAAAACCTTTATGTACTATAAGAGGGTATAGCAACAGTAGTATTTCTAATTTGCATAACAGTTTTTTCAATGGCCATTGGTCTCCACTGAGAACAGTAATTCAGTCATCTAATTAAAAATGTGTTTTGAACAATGTTAAAACATGAAATTAAAATAATTATTACATCAGCTGATAAAAAAATATCACTGAGAAAAGTGAACACCAATTTAAAGGGTTAGTTCACCCAAAAATGAAAATTCCTTGCCCTCATGTCGTTCCAAACCTTCGTTCATCTTCAGACACAAGATATTTCAGATGAAATCCAAGAGCTCTCTGACCGTTAATTAACACTTTCAAGGCCCTAAAGGTAGGAAAGACAATGTTAAAATAGTCCATATGACTCCAGTGGTTCAACCTTCATTTTATGAAGCAATGAGAACACGCTTTATGTGCAAAAACATACAAAAATAACTTTATTTAACAATTTTGTTTTAGCGCCAGTCAGAGAAATCGTTAGCCAAGTCATGTAATTCAAGGCAAATTTAAGCATTTATCAAGAATACAAACATTTAGCTTTATCATTGCATCTGTCTATAAGCATCAAACCATTAAACAGTTCATATTTAATGTCATTATTACATTTTTTAGTGTCGTTGGGTTGCCAGTAATGCAAATTCAGTCCTGTCACCCAACAAAATGGCGCCTGTCATGAACATTTGTGTTTTTGCAAAAACTAAATCCAATTGTTTAGTCTTTTAAATAAATTTTACTTACAAAGTATCTCGAAAAGGCACACATCTAAAAAGCTTGTAAACATTACTCAAGATAATACACACACCATGTAATTGTAAAAAAACATGTGTTTACTACAATATTATATTAATTAAGTTGCTCAAAATATTAAGTGAAGTACCAAACATAGATTTATTTATTGAAAATATAGATTTTTTTTGTTACTATTACAACCCCACAGAGTAATCTTTCCCAGTGTAGTAAAATAAACCAAAAATAGTAAAACGAAGCAATTAATTTATTCATGCCGCAATGCATTCTGGGAGTACCCTTCCTCAGGTCAAAAGTTGACACAACTTAAATAGTTTAAGTAAGAACAACTTGATGCAATTAGGCTTACTAAATTGACTGTTAAGTGCATGCAATGCTTAGCCTGACGTCGTCATCCTCAATTCTAGTCAGAATATGAGTCTGATACTGCTCCGTTGGGCTGTGATTATGTGGCGTGTTTCAACCGAACCAGGAAAGACCTCAATTGGATAGACCTACAACCAATCAGAGCAACGGAGCGACGCCTAACGTTAGTTATCAAATGTCAACAGAACTCAACTGCAATGTGTTGCCATGTCCGCGGGTTGAAGCGACCCCAATTATGTGATATACAGACCCAGGAATGCGATTTTTAGCTGCCAGCCCTGCCAAAATAACACATATTTACCCCCCAAATGCCTTTTTTCCCGGAGAACCCCCCCTGGAAAGCTATTGGGCTTGTTTTTGTCTAGTTTTGAGTAACGTTAGCAATTGGGCGGGGTTTGTTGTAAAAACTTGGCAACCCTGTACCTGCACGCACGCTGAAATAAGTAGCCTAACGTTAGAAGAAAAATATGAGTGTAAACGATCTTTGCCGGTGTTGTAAAAAAAAGGATACACAGAGTAAACTTACCAACAACACGATCATCATTTCTGAGAGAAATAGTAAAGGGGAATGCATATACGAACAAGTTCTCCATTTAAGATTAGAACAAACTCAACCCAAGCGCCTTTGATGACGTAGATGATTACGTTACTGTTGATCATCTGTCCATCATTGTCTAAAGCCCGCCCTGACAATTTCATTGGCCCGAACAGTTTCTGTTCGGGCATAATTACTTCTCTACCGATCAAGTCCAGACCGAACTGCCCGAGTAAAAATGTTGTGGGCGGGGCTAAGTTCGGCTGGCATCCAGGCTATGCAATGCTAGTTGAACTACTAAAATTGCGTTCACTTTACTTGAAGAAAACGTGGAAACCGATTGTACATTTTTTTTAAGTCGCCATAGCTGAAAATGACAATGTTGAGAATAATAGTTTGCAGAACATAATATACGTAACACTGTTAATTAAATGGAACTACTTGAGTAATCTTACTATTAAAGGGTTAGTTCACCCAAAAATGAAAATTCTGTCATTAATTACTCACCCTCATGTCGTTCGACACCCGTCAGACCTCCGTTCATCTTCGGAACAGAAATTAAGATATTTTAGTTAAAATCTGATGGCTCTGAAAGTCCTCCATTGGCTCAATGGCACCGTTCACTCTCAAGACCCTTAAAAGGTAATAAAGACATCGTTAAAAAGTCCATCTCACTACAGTGGTTCTAAAATAACTTTATGAATCGGCGACAATAGTTTTTGTGCGCAAAAAACCCTAAATAACGACTTACATAGTGATGACGATTTCAAAACAAAGCATCATGAAGCTTCGAAGCGTTATGAATCACTGAGCCGAATGATGATTCAGATCGCGTGTCAAACCGCCAAACTGCTGAAATTTGTCGATTCAAACCGCTGAATCATACAATTTATACGAAACAAAACTTAATGAAGTGGTCACATTCATGTCTGACCCACTCCATGCATCTTATGATGTGTCCTTTCTCACTCATAATCGACATAGATAGACAGATTGACAACATACACTCACCTAAAGGATTATTAGGAACACCTGTTCAATTTCTCATTAATGCAATTATCTAATCAACCAATCATGGCAGTTGCTTCAATGCATTTAGGGCTGTGGTCCTGGTCAAGACAATCTCCTGAACTCCAAACTGAATGTTGGAATGGGAAAGAAAGGTGATTTAAGCAATTTTGAGCGGGGTATGGTTGTTGGTGCCAGACGGGCCGGACTGAGTATTTCACAATCTGCTCAGTTACTGGGATTTTCACGCACAATCATTTCTAGGGTTTACAAAGAATGGTGTGAAAAGGGAAAAACATCCAGTATGCGGCAGTCCTGTGGGCGAAAATGCCTTGTTGATGCTAGAGGTCAGAGGAGAATGGGCCGACTGATTCAAGCTGATAGAAGAGCAACTTTGACTGAAATAACCACTCGTTACAACCGAGGTATGCAGCATTTGTGAAGCCACAACACGCACAACCTTGAGGCGGATGGGCTACAACAGCAGAAGACCCCACCGGGTACCACTCATCTCCACTACAAATAGGAAAAAGAGGCTACAATTTGCACAAGCTCACCAAAATTGGCCTGGTCTGATGAGTCTCGATTTCTGTTGAGACATTGAGATGGTAGAGTCAGAATTTGGCGTAAACAGAATGAGAACATGGATCCATCATGTCTTGTTACCACTGTGCAGGCTGGTGGTGGTGGTGTAATGGTGTGGGGGATGTTTTCTTGGCACACTTTAGGCCCCTTAGAGCCAATTGGGCATCGTTTAAATGCCACGGCCTACCTGAGCATTGTTTCTGACCATGTCCATCCCTTTATGACCACCATGTGCCCATCCTCTGATGGCTACTTCCAGCAGGATAATGCACCATGTCACAAAGCTCCAATCATTTCAAATTGGTTTCTTAAACATGACAATGAGTTCACTGGACTAAAATGGCCCCCACAGTCACCAGATCTCAACCCAATAGAGCATATTTGGGATGTGGTGGAACGGGAGCTTCGTGCCCTGGATGTGCATCCCCCAAATCTCCATCAACTGCAAGATGCTATCCTATCAATATGGGCCAACATTTCTAAAGAATGCTTTCAGCACCTTGTTGAATCAATGCCACGTAGAATTAAGGCAGTTCTGAAGGCGAAAGGGGGTCAAACACAGTATTAGTATAGTGTTCCTAATAATCCTTTAGGTGAGTGTAGATAGACATAAAAAATTAAATCATAATATTTAAACATAAATATAAAAATAAATACCTTAATGGCTGCAACAATTATAGCACAGAAATGTCATGTCGGAGTGGGATATGAGTGATCATAGTGAGCGTGAGCGGTTCATGAGTGGAGCATTTTGCTGGATTTTGCCAGAAATGCCATCATTTTTTTATATTTGTAACTCTTTGGTAGATTATACATTTATAATACATTACTACTAGTACTGTTACTACTAATAAAACCGATCTCTGGGGGCCCCAAAAGTGTGTGGGCCCTCAGAAATGTCCTAACTTTCCCCCCCTTAGCGGCGCCCCTGAATGTTAATATCTCTCAGGATGGCAAAACAGTTAAACTATTTGACCTGTTTATAGAGGACTCTTAGTCAGGCACGTGCAGAGGGGGGGGGGGGGGGGGGGGGCTTTGGGTGCTCGAGCCCCTGCCCTTTTTCAAAATGAATCAAAAGTGCCCCTCTCAGACAAATATAAATGAAAATATAGTGGTCAATAAAACTAAATAAATGTGATTATTATAACATGACGATGTATACAATAGTAACGAACGGCTCAAAAATCGGACAATTTCAATTTGTTCTAAAACAAGCACTGTTCAATCTCAGCAACTATAGGAAGCATGTTTATTTGGAAAGGACGATGTTTCCTGTACACTTTATAATGTACAGAACTGTATAATCCATAATGCTGATTTGTTTTGGATCATTCCCAAAAATTGATTCCAAATTAAAGGAGCTGTTTTTCAATTGAAAAATAGCTAAGGTGTATGGACACATTTGACCACCAATGAGTATAAGTGTGAATTAGTAAGGAATACCTGAGGGCTAAATACAATAAAAAACATTAACATTAATGTTAACATTGTTGCATCTCCATCACTCTCCATTATAAAACGATCCTGTATGGTTGACGTAATATTCAATGCACACTATGCTGTACTGTTTACCAAAACTTGCTGCAAACCCCTGTAAAGTGGAGCTGTTGTGTATCAAGCCATTCAAATGTATTGGCACAGCGCTAGAAGTATAGAGAGCTCCGTGAAGCACGTGACCGCGCGCGCCAGGGAGATGAGAGAGCATGTCGCAACTCCGTTTTTCAACACTCTGGCTTTAACTATGTCATATTAGTGCCAAAACGCTATTTATTGTTTGAATTTCGCATTAAACCTTAAAAACTTAAAGACTTTGTTTAATATCAAAAGCAGGTTTGGCACTTTGGCGTGAGATTAGTTGGGCAGCGTGAGAGCGTGAGACTGAACCTGAAAGCGTGAGTATCACGCCAAATGCGTGAGAGTTGGCAACCCTGCGTGCGTGTGTGTGTGTGTGTGTGTGTGTGTGTGTTTTATGTTTCAAAAGAAGAGATAAAGCAGCGACGTTGCTCATCATTTCCACACAGACTGTTGCTGAAGAAGGACGCATTTGTTGCATTTGTTTTTGTCTGTTGAGATGGATCTTCTGAACCTCATGAGGGGAATCGCTGCTTTTATCGCATTAATCCACTGGACAGCTTCTGACAGCAGCTCTCACAGGATAGTAAGTGACAAGATTATGAAGGTAAATTGATGCCTTAAAGAATCGCAAGTGCAGGGTAAGATTTGTGAAAGTGTACATAAGAATGCAAGCGTAACTTAAATTTGTATGCGCAAGATAAGTTTTGTAAAGGTGTAAATTGCCTTAAGTGTAAGAAAAAATATTTGCAGCATTGTACTGTTATTCGTAAGTGTAATTCATGTATTGTGAAACTGCAGCTTCATGTTAACGCAAAATAAACATGATCTGTATTCTTCTGACTTCCATTTTTTCCGTGCTAAGACTTTTGACATGTTTCTTTCGCCAAGATACGGCCAAAATCATTGCACGACTGTGAACATTGATTTGCAAGCGAAAACATCAGAGTCAGGAACTGCAAACCAGATTGACCGTGTAAAACCAGACTTTGTGTAAAAAATATAAACTGCTGCAAATGTCTAAATGACTTGTTGTGAACGTAGGCAAAAAAGTTCCCGAAAGAAACCGATTTGTACAGTTCCGTCTTTCTTTTAGCTGCGCTTAAAGTTTTGGCACGATTCTCTCACTCGCTCAGTTTTGCGAGCTCGAGGAGGAAGGCGGGTCCACCTTCTTCTGTAGCCAATCAAATGAGCTGCTCGCTGACTCTGGATGTATCCTTATCTGATTGGTTCAATAAACACCCCAGACGCCAGAACACATCTTAATCTTATCATCAAGATAAACTAATATCATGTCATGATGATGATGATGATGATAAGGATACACTGAATATACATTTTCTTTCTTAACACACTAGCTCGGAATGCTGAGCCAAATGAAGATAAAGATGTGTTGATAAAGATGCACCTTGAACGGTGTACAGCTTATTAAGCAACCGTGCTTTATTTATTTATTTATTTATTTATTAACATGTATGTGTGCATTAAAAGTACAATTTCGGCAGTGAGAACGATTCTTAGCCAAATGAAGATTAAAATGTGTTCTGGCGTCTGGGGTGTGCCGCGGATTCCCAAAATGCTTTGCGTTTACCACTGGGAATACGTCATGATGACGACACATTAGCAATCTCTATACATGAATTACACTTACGAATAACAGTAAAATGCTGCAAATATTTTTTTCTTACACTTCAAAGGCAATTTACACCTTTACAAAACTTATCTTGCGCATACACATTTAATTTACGCTTGCAATCTTATGTACACTTTCACAAATCTTACCCTGCACTTGCGATTCTTTAAGATATCAATTTACCTTCATACAAAATCTCATAACAGAAATCATTTAAAAAATCTCTTGATCAGTAATTTATTAAATCATTGATTTCAGGTTGCCACATGTCACCAACAAGGTGGGTAAAAGAACAAACTTTCTTTCTTTATTTCTTTCTTTCCTCAAAATGTGCAAAAATACAAACAATTGTAGCCTATTATTTTTTTAGGGACTGATAAGCCTACAGAATTGCCTGGACATTATCTGAACCCTTCGCCCATACACAGTCTGTCTGCAGAACGGAGTGAATCTCAATCCACTCTCACTATAAGATGGGCCATTAATGTCGACGGTAAGGGACAACACTTCTTACATTTATTTCTATCACTTTAAATCAGTTATTTTTGATTTAGTTCTGTCAGGTTGCCGTACATTTGTACTTCTCTTTTCTTGTTGGTGGACATTCACACACGAATGTTGAAACCCACCTATAATTCAACAAATCCTGGAAATTAAGATTAACTTGATGTATATTAAAGGGTTAGTTCACCCAAAAATGAAAATTCTGTCATTAATTACTCACCCTCATGTCGTTCGAGACCCGTAAGACCTCCGTTCATATTCGGAACACAAATGAAGATATTTTTGTTGAAAGCTGATGGCTGAGAAAGGCTTCAGATAGGCCTCCATTGGCATTCAGTACACTTATACTCCCAAGACCGATAAAAGGCACTTAAAATGTCATTACAAAGTCCATCTCACCACAGTGACTCTACAATAATTTTACGATGCGACGACAATAGTTTTTGTGCGCAAAAAAAAATCAAAATAACACCTTTCTCCAGCTTGTTATTGTCTTCTGTGTGTGCCTCCACGACGCATGCGCGAGAATATGACGTAGCGCCGGCGTTCGGGATTCCATGAAATGCACACTTAAGCCCCATTTTGAGCACTACGACGAGACCTAAAGCACGATCAATGTAGAATCCAACAGCTGAGATACGCGCGCCTTCCTCTGATTGTAAACAAATCACTTCTGGGTCATCTGTCCGAACGCCGGATCTGCGTCATATTCTCGCGCATGCGTCGTGGAGGCACACACGGAAGGCAGTAACAAGTTGGAAAACTGTGTTATTTTGATTTTTTTTGCGCACAAAAACTATTGTCGTCGCATCGTAAGATTATTGTAGAGTCACTGTGGTGAGATGGACTTTGTAACGACGTTTTAAGTGCCTTTTATCCGTCTTGGGAGTGTAAATGTACTGAATGCCAATGGAGGCCTATCTGAAGCCTTTCTCAGCCATCAGCTTTCAACAAAAATATCTTCATTTGTGTTCCGAATATGAACGGAGGTCTTACGGGTCTCGAACGACGTGAGGGTGAGTAATTAATGACAGAATTTTCATTTTTGGGTGAACTAACCCTTTAATAATATCGTCCCCTTGGAATTATAAGGTTCTATCTGACATTTTTGTCAAAATTTTAGAGTTATTCACATATTCTTATTCTGTGACAACATCTTTACATTATGTGATGTTGTTTTTTAAGTTTTTAAGTTTTTTTTTAACTTTTTATTTAGAAAATTAAAAGGTTCTTTCTACACAGTCAAATGGAATGCAAAAACTTTATAGCTCAATATCAGAATGCAGATAGAACCTTATAATTCCAAGGTGGCGATATTACTTAACATTTAACACTAGACGAGATTGTTATCAACTGTATTTTGTGCGAATCAAAGTTTTGCATTATATTTGTTTCGATTTTTGTTTTATTCTGCACAAGATTGTTTCGTTAGTAAAAAGGAACTGAAGCTTGATTGTTGCAGCACTGAATGTTTTCATTATCCGGATAACAGTAGAATGTGTGTTAGAATCTCAGTTTCCATCAGCCTGAGATTCAGTGAGGAGGAAGTGCAGCAAGATAACACTTGACTTCCTGCACTTGACACTTGAGACACACACACATGCACGCACACACACACACATAAGCACACACGCACACATACACGCACACACACGCACGCACGCACGCACACACGCACCACACACACACACACACACGTTGGGTTTTCATGTTTTATGGGGACTTTCCATAATGGTTTTTATACCGTACATACCGTATATTCTATCCCCCTACACTGCCCCTGCCCCTAAACCGGAGACAGGAGACATTCTGCATTTTTACATTTTCAAAAAACATCACTTAGTCTGCTTTATAAGATGTTTTCCTCATGGGGACTAAAAAATGTCCCCACAAGGACGAGGATTTCGGATATTGCCATCTTTGTAGGGACATTTTGTCCCCATAACGTAGGGATTACCAGTCCACACAGACACACACAGACACACACACACACACACACAAATACACACACACTCTCTCACTCTCTCACTCTCTCTCTCTCTCTCTCACACACACACACACACACACACACACACTCATCTGGCATGAACACTTTTAATAATGTATTTGTTGTTTGTGCAAGAAACTCCAGAATGGATCTGTGTTTTTAAAAACAGGAATTACATGATGTTAATGGTGTTTACTCAATCTACTAGACAGAGTTGTACAGTCCAGAGTCCTGCACGGGTCCGATTTTGAAAACCCGCACCCGCCCGTACCCGCAGTGCTTAAACCCGCATCCGACTCGTTTTCCGACAACAGCACTAATTAAAATCCGCACCCGACCCGCTTAAAATAGAACCGACACCCGACCCGCACCCGCAATAAAATCAGTTTAGCTTATCACATTATTGACACGTACAAAAATGTTTTTTTGCCAGCATACAGAAGTTATTACACGACCATTAACACAAGGACAACTTCTGCCGGTAGCTTAACATGGCTTAATGTACTGTTATTAAGAGACCAAACTCAGTAAACATAATACTAATGTACACTATATGTACTATGTACAAAAAATCAGATGAGCCCAGAATATGAACGCAACGCGTATAATTACACGTTAAACGTTTTCCTACCATAGAAAACCATTATAAAAAAAACACTTAACGTGGCTTAATGTAGGCCTACTAAGACAGTGTTATTAAGAGACCAAACTCAGGAAACATAACACAAATACTGTTCGATTGAACTGCGTGTGCTTGGTTTGTTACCACAGTTATCTGCGTGCTTCCTCCACATTTGCGGCTATCTTTTCTTAAACTCCTCATGATCCATCTCGACGACTGCAGTGCAGGCAGAGCGCGCGCGCGGTTGTGATTCTTCTGTGAGGGCACGCGCGCGTCGCGCGGCCACAGATGAACTGATATGGATTTGAAATTATTTTATCAACTTGGAATACAGGCAAGGCATATTTTTGTATTTTTAGGAACACATCTACAATATACATGCATATATTGTTTATATATATATGCCTATATTCGTTTGCACGTGACTGTTTAAAAACCGTGTTTAGACCCGTGTTTCTCCCTTGTCCGACCCGACCCGCACCCGCATCCGACACAGTAGGATGTTTTTCACCCGTTTCAGCAATATTCGCGGGTCACCCGCGGGTACCCGCACACGTGCAGGACTCTGGTACAGTGTAGGCCCTACGTGTGTAAATCCTCTTTGAACGGTGTCTTTTTTAGCCACCATTCACACTCTTACTGGCACATGGATAATATGGACATCACTACATGATAAGGAAGTGTCAAAGTACTATAGATGTGAATACCAGCCTCCGTTTAACTCCTCGGAGATCCGTTACGATGGTCTAGTACAGGTAAATATGCCACGGACACACACTGCATGTTTCACAAGATAACAGGATTGTGTTTTAAATGCTATTGATTTTATTACTCGGGTATTTTAGGAAATAAGTGACTTTAAAGTTAAAACAAGAACAAATATCTGCCAGTGGAAAGGCTTCTGAAGATGATAGCATCATATATGATAGACAGTCCTCAGTCATCACTACAACATCACACTCTGTGTCCTGATCGCACTCTTCTCTTGATTGACAGCTGTGGTTCAGTTTCACGGTGTCAAATGTAACCGTTTGTCCTTCAACCCAACACGACATCACAGCCTATAACCTTCCCACACCACCACTTGGTACAAGCCATACATATACAAAAACTGTCAGAGTAGGTGAGTTGTCCCTTCATTTTCTCTGTTTTATGTGGTGTGATGTTTATTGTTTCATCTCTGTCTTATTAGAATATTACATTAAAACTATAAACTACAAGCTACTGCCCATTGTGTTCCAAGATTCGGTAACACTTTATAATAAGTAAAGTGTAATAATAGTTTATAAGCTGTAGTTAATACATTAATAGACTATACAATTAAGCGTATAAATGCACTTTTTAATAAAGCTCAATTGTATAATTTATCTTATTTCCTGGAAAATAAGTCACAGAGTATGCTGTGGGTTAGTGTTGTAGTCAAGACCACCTAAACCGAGACCAAGTCTAGACCAAGACCAGCGTGTGCCGAGACCAAGACAAGACCAAGGCAGGGCGAGACCGAGACCAGACCAGACCAGCACTCCTTAAATTCATCTAAAAGATCCATATCTACGCTCTGAGAAATGTTTTATATTTAATGAATGAATACAATTAGAATAGTAGCGCTGTTACCAGTCAAATCACTGACAATAAAATTAACGGCACAGAAGTTGCATCTGAATTGGTACAATTTCACCTGCATAAATAATGTTCAGATTAATTTAACATTAAAACATTAACATTATTTAACAGTCACGGAATCATTTATTCAATCGATTTGTTCAAAGCAGCTGATTAATTTAAAAACGAAACATTGCCGAATTAGCAAAGACACAGTTTAAAATTTGTCATTTAATATTAACTTCTTGTCTATTGAACGTTTGTATAAATCAATATAATTTGCAATCACACTTATATTCATGAAAACCACTCTCTTGCTCTTGTGATATTGCTAAATTATATTCTTTGTTATATAAAAAAAAAAAAAAAAAAAAAACGAAATCTCAGAATTTTGTGGGCATTTATATTAATTTTGGGCATTTTTGAGACAATTCTGCATTGATTTTGAACCCGGCAGCACAGTAGCAAAATAAATCCTATTACAAAGAAGTTATTGATTGCATTTTAAGCTGTACGTTTTATATAAAATCACATTACTGATGTTAAATCAGACAATGCACCGGAAATTTAGTGATATCCTTGCTGTTGGGGTCTTGACTGGTCTTGAGTCCTTTAAGTCTGAGACCAAGACAAGACCGAGGAGAAATGCAGTCGAGACCGAGACAAGACCTTCAAAAAATGGTCTTGGTCTCGAGACCGGCCTTAAGTACTACAACACTTCTGTGGGTAAGACTTAAGCTGTTGAGAGAAATAAAAAACCCAGATAAATCGCACTGGTGTGTCAGTCACATTTCATTATTACGTTCAAAAACTTCCACAACAAATCCTTTAAAGGGATAGTTCACCCAAAAATGAAAATTGTCATTATTTACTCACCCTCAAGTTGTTCCAAACCTGTACAAGTTTCTTTGTTCTTGCACAAAAGAAGATATTTTAAAGAATGTTTGTAACAAGAGCAACCATTGACTACCATAGTATTTTTCCCCCTACTATTGTAGTCAATGGTTGCTCTATCTGCTTTGTTACAAACATTCTTTAAAATATCATCTTTTGTGTTCAGCAGAACAAAGAAACTCATACAGATTCAATGCAAAACAATAATGAAAAATTTAAACTGCCGTTGCTCCTCTCTCATTCGGCATGAATCCAAATGTTTCTATATTCGCACTTGGATACTAAACTATTTATTATGGTAACAATCCTTTGTACTTCACTCGTGTCCCAGTCGTAAAAAACAGTATCATTCACATGAGCAAAAAAAAACATTTGGAATAACACAATTGCACCGTGGAGCGGTAGTCACGATTTGGTTGACTGCATTTTTAGTTTGATGATGAATAGGCTATGAAGGTTGGATTTATTCCTTATGCTGCGTTCACACCAAACGCAAATACTGTAGAGCGTCAAAATCGCGTCTACCGCGTCTAGTTGTACGCTTGAACATTTTGAATCCATTTGCGCGTCAAAACGATTTGGCAGACAATAAATTATAGATTCATGACACCAAAGACGAACCACTACAGGACATCAGAGCCAGCGGTAAATGTCAGAAGGACTGGCTGAGGAAAGGCTGCTCTGAGCTCTCGCCGAGGTTAAAGGGTTAGTTCACCCAAAAATGAAAATTCTGTCATTAATTACTCACCCTCATGTCGTTCGACACCCGTAAGACCTCCGTTCATATTCGGAACACAAATGAAGATATTTTAGTTGAAAGCTGATGGCTGAGAAAGGCTTCAGATAGGCCTCCATTGGCATTCAGTACATTTACACTCCCAAGACCCATAAAAGGCACTTAAAACGTCGTTACAAAGTCCATCTCACCACAGTGACTCTACAATAATTTTACAATGCGACTACAATAGTTTTTGTGCGCAAAAAAAAAAATCGAAATAACACCTTTATCCAGCTTGTTCTTGTCTTCCGTGTGTGCCTCCACGACTCATGCGCGAGAATATGACGCAGATCCGGCGTTCGGACACATGACCCAGAAGCAATTTGTTTACAAGCAGAGGAAGACGCGCGTATCTAAGCTGTTGAATTCTACATTGATCGTGCTTTAGATCTCGGCGTAGTTCTCAAAATGGGGCTTAAGTGTGTATTTCATGGATTCCCGAACGCTGGCGCTACGTCATATTTTCGCGCATGCGTCGTGGAGGCATACACAGAAGACAATAACAAGTTGGATAAAGGTGTTATTTTGATTTTTTGCGCACAAAAACTATTGTCGTCGCATCGTAAAATTACTGTAGAGTCACTGTGGTGAGATGGACTTTGTAACGACGTTTTAAGTGCCTTTTATGGGTCTTGGGAGTGTAAATGTACTGAATGCCAATGGAGGCCTATCTGAAGCCTTTCTCAGCCATCAGCTTTCAACTAAAATATCTTAATTTGTGTTCCGAATATGAAAGGAGGTCTTACGGGTGTCGAACGACATGAGGGTGAGTAATTAATGACAGAATTTTCATTTTTGGGTGAACTAACCCTTTAATGAGCGCTGAGTGCCCGGTGATCGCCTGGATCTCACAACTCCAAAAACGGCGCTCTCTTTATAAATAAACCACAGATTTGAGCTTTAAACAACTACATTCTCACCTGAAAAAGTCTTAAAACTACATTTTGTGACACAATAGTAGTATTTTTAAATTATGCAGGGTTTCTCATCACATCACTTTACCACATGACAGCAGCAAGCAGGCTCCTGATTGGTTAACGTGGTGCGAATTGACGGCAAAGTTCAAATTTTCTAACTCGGGCGTCAGACACGAATTCGCTTCAAACGTGTGAATACACAAAAAGCACCATTCGCGCATAACGCGCATATCGCGCAAGACGCGCCACACGTAACACGTCTATCACGCCGCAGGACCTCCAGACGCGCGTCAACGCGCCTTTCCATTGACTTAACATTGAAATCACTCGCTCCTGACGCTCTATTTGCGTTTGGCACCAACAACCATGCCTTTCCCAATCTGACATTCAGTTTGGAGTTCAGGAGATTGTCTTGACCAGGACCACACCCCTAAATGCATTGAAGCAACTGCCATGTGATTGGTTGATTAGATAATTGCATTAATGAGAAATTGAACAGGTGTTCCTAATAATCCTTTAGGTGAGTGTATGTCCTTATTAGAGCAGAAAATATATGTTGTTTTAACAACATAACATCTCATTATTACGGCATAATTGAGTGGGAAAAAAAGTATGTATGTGGCAGCAATGTGTCACCTTTCTTTAGATTAGGTGATGGAAAATGGTATTAATTAAGTGCTTTAAACCAACCTCTATTAGACATTAATTGCATTCATATTCAGTGTTCCATAAAATATTTACACATTAAGCACACACACAAACACATACTCACTCACACACATTTTATAAGGATTTTCCATAGAAATATGGAGTTTTATACTGTACAAACTGTATATTCCTTATTTTAACAACGTGATCTTATTAGTGTTTGTAAGTAATTCATGTTGACATCATTTATTTATTTACTTTAATGTAATTTTCCCATTTTCCTTGACCTAATCTAAAGTGGGAACTATTTGCAGTGAATATGTTGTTAGCATGCATTATGGGATGGAATGAGTGCTCTAGATGTGGTTTCAGACATCAGTCTAAAAATTGTGTGTGTGATCAGTTAGTAAAACAACAGCAGATCTCTCTTCAGAAAGACACTTGATCTGAATTATTTGTGTCTGAAGCACAAGCACTACAGGCTGTCACACACATTTTGTGTTTCGGGGAATGACTGTTCTTCCTGTTTGATTGACTTCCCAGTTGAAAACGACTGGAGAGCTCGCATTCATTCAGTCCTTCATGATGATAAAATAGTGGTGACCTTCATTGCGAGCCATGCGGCGGACGGACACATCATCAAGCTGAGGGACCAAAAACGTCTACTACAAGACACTAAGAAAGAAGGGGTACATTTCTCTTCAACATTACAACACTGCAACCTAAAATAATAAAAAAATATTTAAAATAAATGCACTTGAAAAGCCATACAGCTTAATATATTAAGACTTGTTTTTAGAGAATATATCTTCGATTCTTAGATTCTAAGTATGAACAAATAAAAAAAGGAAAACAAATCTGCTGGTGTAGTAACTTTTTTTCTGCCTGTTCTGTCATTTTTTCATATTTTCTTGTTGGTCCAACAGAGATGCAATGTAGAAGAATGTCGAGTGGAACTGAAATACATGGGTCCCTGTGAAGACCTTAAAATAGAGGTAACTATATCATCAGATCTGATATATAGAAGATGCACAAAACATGCATGACTAAAATAATGCGATAAACTTTCATTTAACAACATAAGATCACTCTACACTCTAAAAATGCTGGGTTGTTTCAACCCATGTTTGGGTCAATTGTGTTTGTCCATATTTTTACCCAAACATGGGTTAAAACATCCCAACATTTGTAGAGTCTAATATACATAACTGATAAAACAAACTTAAGAGAAAACATAATTATTCAAATGAAAAACATGTCGTTAATCAGTTAACAGCTTTTTACTGTAGCATTTTTACAGTTAAAATGCCAAATATTTTTACATCATATAATCTAAAATAATATATGATTAATTAGAATGCATGCAAAGTTCTCTGTCAAGGGAAATCTGCTCAGCTCTAAGACACTTAAATGGCTTGAAACTGAAAGATGTTTAAATCCGTCTTTCCAAATAAGGCACCTTACATAGAAATTGAAACTGCCTCAGAGATTGCTATGAAATGTTTATTTGAAATGATTAGAGTAATTAATTCAAGTGACTGGAAAGTCATGGAAAAATTATAGACAAAATATGCAAGAAGTCTAAGCATGCTAACACATTGTCATTATTGGGGTTATACAAAGTCAGTCAGTATTTTTGTTCTGTTTTTCAGTCCAAATAGCTAGACCTCCTTGAAGTAAGCAAAATACACTATATTGCCAAAAGTTATATTTCGGATTCTTAATCCGTAGGGTTTAATATGGAGTTGGCCCACCCTTTGCAACTCTAACAGCTTCAACTCTTCTGGGAAGTCTTTCCACAAGGTTTTAGGAGTGTGTTTATGGGAATTTTTGACCATTAATGTTGGACGAGAAGGACTGGCTCGCAGTCTCCTCTCTAATTCAACCCTTGGCTCACTCATGTGCATACCTTCTATCTGACTTATTTGTAAGTGTGAACTCGCGAACACCTCCAGGTATAGAGTGGATGGCCGACAAATGAAGGAGTGAGATGCGAAAGCTCTTCTGTCTTCTTTAAACTCTTACTGTCGTGTAACTAGCCTATTTGACATGTGATCACAGAGGGAGCACACAGCTCTGCACTCCTGGTACCCGAGGGGAGAAGGGTGACCAAAGAGGATGTGGGATGTGAGTAACGCTATTGCCCATCATCCACATCCATCACTGTCAAGTGTTATAGAAGGAGCATATACTCCTGCTTCTATACTTCTGGTACCGCGAATAAATGACGATAAAAGGCATGGGAAGCGAGCAGCGGGATTGCCCATCTTCCTTTTTCTGCCCACATAAACTATGAAGGATAGTGAAAATGCTTCTATTCCTAGTGTACTAGAGAGGCACCAGATGACAGAGTGGGATGAGAATAGCGTGAAACACCCAAGCTCTTTGGCTATGGGAGGCACATCAATATCAACTCCATACTCCTAGTAGTGGGACAGGCGCTAGAAAAAGCGATTGCAATCTGTCATATTCACTTTACCTTCATACCACCCATCCTGCACTAGGAAGGTAGAAGAGTGGGATGTGAGAGTGATGAAGCCCAACTCTACACTTGCAACACCCAACGGATATCCATATTACCTCCATAGTGCAAGCTTCTGGAGAGACAAATAAACATTCTCCGCAACCCTACCTGTATGTAGCCCTTCTTCTTAGTAACAGAGAGAACACACTCGGCAGACAGAAATGTGGGTCATGTATGTGAATGCGCTCGCTTTCCATCATTGCTTAAAGGTGTCATATGATGCGATTTCTTGTTTTCCGTTCTCTTTAGTGTGTTATGTAGCTGTTTGTGATAAGAGCTGCAGAGTTACAAAGTCTCAAACCCAAAAAGATGTTCTTTGGAAAAGTTAAGGCTCAGCCACACAGTTTCATAACAGCGCCCAAATGCATACGCAAAGAAAGAAGGCGTAACTTTTATTCTCGCTGTAGTATTGTTGCCGCCATCTCGTGGAGACGGTGTGTTTCTCGTTCCGAAACACATTGCATTAAACAAATACACAAAATAATGTTCTTTTTAGAACCATCATATGACCCCTTTAAAGCATGTGATTACAAGGGAAGCACAATATTTTTAAATCAAAATTGCCATGTAACGCGTGCTTCAGACACTGGCTCACGCAAAGCCTTTTCTAAGAGACCCCAGCGAACTACGAAAGGGAACCTGAATTAACTTGGTGTTTTTTTTTTGTTTTTATGTTAAGATAACACCTCGCTTTCATTACTGTTCGGCTGAATGGGATGAAGATTATTCAGTTGAAGATAAAGTTAACTGTACGAGTGAGTATTGTATAATTCATCTTCTTATTTTACTCATTGCATTGCCTGTTCAAAACATTTATCTGGTTACTCTTAGGATTTTCTGTTCCAGACAGGTGTGGATTGGTCATTGGTGTTGTGTGCGTGCTGGCGCTTCTTTTGGTGCTTCTCTGCTGCTGCATCATCTGTAAGTGAACAATATAATTACTTAAAGGTGTCATGAACTGGCTTTTTTTATTTTTGTATACTGTTGTCTGAGGTCTACTTGTGACGTTTGTGTGGGTTTTACATTCAAAAACATCATAATGAATAAGTAATAGGCTATTTTCTGTCATGGTTTTGAGGCTCTCTCAAGGCACGGTTGGTTTTGATGGGCGTGCTGCACAGAAGACTTGGAAGTAAACACCCACAGCTAGGATTGGATAAGCTTTGCATATTTAATGAGCTTCGGCTCCCACATGAGTAACCGTGAGGCATGGTTTTGAAAGTAAAAATAAAGTTTAACCACTCATTCCTAATATTATAATCCGAAGGAAGCTTATGCAGGGACTGTGTTCTTACACAACCAGGCACAGCACAATGTATTACTCTCTTCGGCATGTTTATAGCTTGGTAGAGCGATCCATTTATCTCCACGAGTCGGTGGGCGGGGCTACAGAAGCAGGCGTACATATTTATCTGTAGAGGCGGCGTTTCTGCATCCTATTACGTCAGTGGTCGACATATTCTGAGAGCTCTCGTTTTCTGGGCCTGGTGTCAATAAAAGCTTTTCTTTGACTAACAAGGACGTTTTCAGCTCTGAAATGTACAGGATATTCTTATATCACAATGAACTTTTATATATCAAAGGCTCAAGGAAAAGTTGATTTCTCAGTTCATCACCCCTTTAAAACCTAATGACTATTACACCTTTATACACAGGTATGAGGAGAACCGGGATTTTCCCCAGAGCCATTCGCCTGCAAAACTGACAGCAAAGCTGACTAAACCAGATTTACACTCACTTAAAGGATTATTAGGAACACCTGTTCAATTTCTCATTAATGTAATTATCTAATCAACCAATCACATGGAAGTTGCTTCAATGCATTTAGGGGTGTGATCCTGGTCAAGACAATCTCCTGAACTCCAAACTGAATGTCAGAATGGGAAAGAAAGGTGATTTAAGAAATTTTGAGCGTGGCATGGTTGTTGGTGCCAGACGGGCCGGTCTGAGTATTTCACAAGCTGCTCAGTTACTGGGATTTTCACACACAATCATTTCTAGGGTTTACAAAGAATGGTGTGAAAAGGGAAAAACATCCAGTATGCGACAGTCCTGTGGGCGAAAATGCCTTGTTGATGCTAGAGGTCAGAGGAGAATGGGCCGACTGATTCAAGCTGATAGAAGAGCAACAAGAGCTTTGACTGAAATAACCACTCGTTACAACCGAGGTATGCAGCAAAGCATTTGTGAAGCCACAACACGCACAACCTTGAGGCGGATGGGCTACAACAGCAGAAGACCCCACCGGGTACCACTCATCTCCACTACAAATAGGAAAAAGAGGCTACAATTTGCACGAGCTCACCAAAATTGGTGAGTTGAAGACTGGAAAAATGTTGCCTGGTCTGATGAGTCTCGATTTCTGTTGAGACATTCAGATGGTAGAGTCGGAATTTGGTGTAAACAGAATGAGAACATGGACCCATCATGTCTTGTTACCACTGTGCAGGCTGGTGGTGGTGGTGTAATGGTGTGGGGGATGTTTTCTTGGCACACTTTAGGCCCCTTAGTGCCAATTGGGCATCGTTTAAATGCCACGGCCTACCTGAGCATTGTTTCTGACCATGTCCATCCCTTTATGACCACCATGTCCCCATCCTCTGATGGCTACTTCCAGCAGGATAATGCACCATGTCACAAAGCTCGAATCAAGCTTGAATCATCACAATGGTGGAGATGGTGGTCCAGTGGGTTAAACCACTGATATGCAGAAGGTTGATGGTTCGATCCCAGCGGTCACCACCAGTGTGTCCTTGAGCAAGGCACTTTACTCCATGTTGCTCCAGGGGGATTGTTCCTGTAATAAGGGCACTGTAAGTCGCTTTGGATAAAAGCGTCTGCCAAATGCATAAATGTAATAAATGTAAATGTAATAATTTCAAATTGGTTTCTTGAATATGACAATGAGTTCACTGTACTAAAATGGCCCCCACAGTCACCAGATCTCAACCCAATAAAGCATCTTTGGAATGTGGTGGAACGGGAGCTTCGTGCCCTGGATGCTATCCTATTAATATGGGCCAACATTTCTAAAGAATGCTTTCAGCACCTTGTTGAATCAATGCCACGTAGAATTAAGGCAGTTCTGAAGGCAAAAGGGGGTCAAACACAGTATTAGTATGGTGTTCCTAATAATCCTTTAGGTGATTTTATGGGTATTTCACCCCAAAATGAAAATTCGATCATCATTTTGTTCCAAAACTGCATGCCTTTCTTTCTTTTGTGAAACACAAAGGTTCTAGTCAGGATACATGGTTATCATTTTCTCTCTAATATTATCAACATTGCAGGTAAAGAAGTTAATAAACAGGGGTGCACAAAACTTTTCAGTGAGTTACTCTGGTGAGTAAGAGGAGATGGTGTTTGGTACTCACCCCGTATGAAGCGTGGTCTTAATCAACGCAGTCTTCCTCACTGTCCTCCTCCATGTCGCCCCCACTGTCCTCTGCTTCAGCTTCCTGCATGGTAGATGATGAAGATGCTGCAGATGCACCTCCCTGTCCTTGGTTGAGCCTCTGATTAGCTGTCTCCATCCACAGCTCCGTCAACAGCTTGCTTTGGGTCAAATGTCTCGGTGGTCTGCTTTGACAGGTGAATGTGTGTCAGGGCTGAGAGACAAGCATGTGACAGACGAGATCTGTACTTGGTTTTTATTATGTTGAGAAGTGAAAATCCCCTCTCACAAGTGGCACTGCTTAAAGGCAGTGTAAGGGACAGCTTAACCACCTTGTTGATGTTGGAGTAAGCATCTGGGTTACTTGTATTTACTATTTGGACCAAGTCATACACAGAAGAGGCTCCCAGGTGTTTTCCTGCCTGCTTTAAGCGTATCCATTCTGTCACAGTGGTGTCTTTGTCAAGTTGCAAGGTGGCCTCATATTTCTTGAGAATGCTGCAAACTGTTTTGTTTCCAAAACTGTGGAGGTCTTACATTTCCTGAGGCCATGTTGAAGGATCAAATACTAAGAAATGATCACATGACTTGAGGGAGTCATATCTGATTTCAAACTCTTCAATTAACCCAGAGTAAGTTTATTTTGTCTCTGTCAGCATCAGCATTCGAAACAGTGTGTGCCCTGTGGCCTTCACCATAAAGCAGAAGTGTGAACTGTCCAATGGCCACCATGAGTTCATCCTTACATTCTCCAATGGTCAGCTTTTCCTTTTGAAACCTAATGGATATGGTCTTCAAAATGTTGCCAATGTCAAGCATGTTTGACAGAAAGCACTGAAAACGCTCTGTGCAGATATGCTGCAAGTCACTGGTTATCACTCGTAGCCAGTTACATTTTAAAGGTCCCATGGCATGGCATTTTTCTATTATTTTATAATGTTTCCTGAGCTGTACTTATATTGTTAGTATGACTTTTACATCATAAAATGTCATAATTTAGAAATAAAAGGCATTTTTTCTATACTGCTGTTTGCCCTGTGGCTGAATGCCCTGTTTCAAGAGGCGTGTCTGCTGTGAGACTTCAGTAAAAACACCCACTGTTGTGATTGGCTGACATCTTTGCATTTTATATGAGCGGAGGGGGCGTGGTTTAACGAGGCACGAGCAGGCACGAGTCTGCCAGGGAGACGGATGGACCTGAGTTCACTTCACATCAGTTCTCAGCATGTCTGAACTGTTTTAGTTACAGCATATACTTTAGGTTATTAGTCTATTTCTAGTCGGAGGGACTGTCACTCATGTCAGAAAGTTTGTAACTTTAGTAAATTATGGATCAGCGCTGACTGGAGACGCGAACCGTTTAGAACGATTCAGTCCGATTTGGTGAACTGATTCGGTTCACTAAAAAGAACTGGTTCAAAAGAAAGATCGTTCGCGAACCGGACATCACTAATGTACCAGAGACGGAGCTCAGCAATCGCTAACAAAGTTATTTATAGTAACTACTGAGTTATGAGAGCGCTGTCAGTCAGCGCGAGTTTATTGTGTTTGTATCTGAGAGTTCTGAATAAACACGAGTCCCAGTCACACCGAGTCCGTCTCTTCATCATTATTCTACCAACTTTGTAACACATGCAAAGTACCATTACAGCTGTCGAGATGAACGAGTTAAAAGTAAGTGTTGATAATAGCATTATTTTTAAAATAAAATAAAAGCGTCAGTGACGCGCGTTGAGTACACAGCGCAAACAAAGACACAACAGCAGTAATCGAATGTAATCCAGTTTATTGTGGGGCTAGGCTGGCTAGCCCGGATATGCTCACCCTTACCCCCCTTCTGCTTAATCTCACGCCGCGTTTGGTGCCTCCGCTGTGGGCCAGATGCAGTACTGTGGGTCGGGGATGTTGAAGGCCAAGCTTCGGCGTGTGTGAGGTTTATCTCTGCTGATGTTGAGCAGAAACTCATGACTGTATGCACATTTTAGAACCGATAGACGCGACGAGGACGTACAAAAACACTGACTCACAAGATATAAAACACGAAAACACCGTTCTGTCTGGAGAGAGAGAGCTGCGTGTGCACGAATAATAAATAATTAGCTACACATCAGAAATCACTGATCACAGATCAGAAGGAACTGAAAAAACACTTCTGTTTTCATTTGTACATCCAAACACTGAGAAACTGCCAGCGTTCACTCGTTCACAAGCAATGATGCAATGATCTCTGGACTCTCGAGCGTTTGCATGGGCGTGCAAGATTCTCTGGGCGGAGGAAAGGGAGGTAACCGCTCCTGCTTGGACGTCAAACCAGGAGACTTCAGGATTGGCTAGTCGGGCCTGTCATTTTCTCAAAGGCAGAGAAAGACAGCCACAACTCGGTTTTACACCGATCAACATTTCTATCCACTTGGGGACAATATTCAGGCTAGGGGAACTCATATTAATGTTGAAAAACCTCATAAAATGAAAATTTCATGCCATGGGACCTTTAATGGCTGGCAATAGTCTTGATATTTTTAACAGTGTTTCATGCCTCCATGCAGACCATCTGATATTATGAAACTTACCCAGTTTCACAAAGTAGATCCCATTTTCTTCACGGAGCTTCTTCAGTGCAGCAGTTTTTTTTGCTCCACCTTTTTGTAAATAAAACTTTTTGTCTCACAGTAAGGAACATTGCGATCAGCTGATTTTGCACAATTCTCCAGTGTGTGTGCGGTGCACAGAATGTGCACAAGGGAGTCTCCAACTGCAGCAAGTCGCCGGAGTTTTGGCACAACGGCGTTGTACATACCGACATTGACAGCAGCCCCGCCTGTGCACACAGCGACCAACTTTGTTGTCTAGTCATCCAAGCCTGTGTCCTGGAAAAGTTTCACAAGTCCGTCTGTTATGGCCTGTGCGCTTCGGTCAGCACCCAATTCAATCAGGCCAATAAAGTCAGAGGTAAACTCTCCGTTGCTGGACACAGTCACAATGTAAACGATTTCCTGCTCAGTTTTTGTGATGTCCTCAGATCCATCAAAAAGCAGCCCCCAAAATTCAGCAGACGGTAACTTGGCTCGTAACTCCCCGGTGATGGTGTGAGCGATGCGCTGCATGATCCGTGTGCCCCTTCACGTGAATGATATGCACCTCCGACATTTACTCCTAGCCGCTTCAGGAAAGGAACATCCTCAAAATAGACATGCGTGTTTAGCTTTATGGAAGGCAAGGAGAAAAATATTAAACAGAGCTTGCCGCTGTTCTTCATTCAGCTTGTCTCGCCATCTGGCAAGTGGGCGACTGGAAATTTCTTCTGGGCTAGCTTGTTTATTCGCAATGGCTTGCGCGACATTCGTGTGCTCCTTGCTCTTTTCATGTTTGTCAAATAAAGGATGGTTGAAATTCTTTGAGCCTTTATAAAACGCACCTGTTTTGTCTGGTAGATGTGGATTTGAGCGTCAAATCTTGCACCACATTTCAGTGCGCTCATTATTAACTTCAAGCCACTGCACATCTTGAAGCCACTTTTCCGAAAAAAAGTATTTTCTTCGGCTCGGGCTCCAGTTGGCTTTTCTTTGTAGGTGGCGAAACGTCAAAAACCCCCCGCCATTTTGGCTTTTCTGACAGTAGTTGACAAGCAACACGTCACGTGTACGGTTAGATGAGAAGATCGGTTAAGTACGCAAAGACGCGTAGTAATACAAGTAGGCCTACGCATTTCTGATTTTTGTCGCGCATGCGTACCAGTTATGTGCACCCGTGTTAATAAAGTCATTACTGCTGTGCTGTTTGGAAATGTGAAAAGTTGAAGCTTCTTGTTAATTTAGCCACTATATCAAATAAATACCCAGGGTTGTGTTTGTTTTCTTCTAAGAGAGTCAAAAAGTGAGCAGATCTAGCCATTTTATGCGGTAACACTGTCCTTACACTAAATGTGATAAACCTCCAGTTTATGCTCGATTTTTCTAGCTGCTGTTTTAAGGGCCCGAGTGTGCTTGTTGTACCACTGTGGTGGACTATTCTCTTTAATCTTCTTTAAGTGCAAAGGAGCAACTGTGTCTAAAGTGCTGGAAAAGAGAGATTAAACTGATCAGGAAGATTATTTATAAAGCAATCTTTAATGGTAGGAAGGATAGTTCTACCATATTTGTTACAAGGAGGCGGCTTTGCAGCCTTGGCTAAATTAAAGCTGCAGTCCGTACTTTTTCCTCTTTGTCGCCATCTCTGTTCGAACTATCTGTACTGAACTAGAGAGCTGACTGAGACGCACACCGAAAGTCCGAAGTCTTTTGGATTTTACAACGGGTGAATCTCCAGTTGTCACTGGTGATTGTCGTTTGAACCTTAATTATTTATTAGTTATTAGTTTAATTATATCAAGTGCTGTGAGAAAAGGCTATAAATCTCCTCCTCCAACATCCTCACACCAATATAGCCTACTAGCCGGGACACCTTCTTTATGTGTACAGATGTGACATAATGACAGTAGATAATGATCTGAGATGTCATCGCTGTGCTGCAGAATTTCAACGGCATCAACATTGATTCCATGTGACAATATTAGATCTAAAGTAGGATTACGACATTGACTGGGTCCTGACACGTGTTGCCTACAACCCCAAATCAGAAAAAGTTGGGACAGTATGGAAAACGCAAATAAAAAAAAGAAGTGTTTTTTAAATGTGTTGCAGGTCTGAATGACAGGAAAGGATGCATATTTACAAATGACATGAAGTTAACCAGACAAAACATGAAATATTTTGTGTTCATATTGTCTGCAATGAAATACAAGTCAAAGTAAATTTAGAAATCACTTCTTTTTTTTATTTGCGTTTTCCATACTGTCCCAACTTTTTCTGATTTGGGGTTTTAATTCCAATTGAGTTTAGAATGTCTCTAAGTGCCAATCCCAATGCATATTTTTCATTATCTACATGGATATTAAAAACACCAAAAATTAGGACTTTATCTGCAGCCAGTACTAACTGATAGAAATTCAGCAAATTCTTTGATAAAGTCTGTATTGTGCTCTGGTGGCCTGTATACAGCAGCCAGCACAAATGTCAAATGGGATT
The DNA here is from genome assembly GCF_949357685.1 of Gobio gobio. NCBI lineage: Eukaryota > Metazoa > Chordata > Actinopteri > Cypriniformes > Gobionidae > Gobio > Gobio gobio. The sequence continues at coordinate 9,807,648 of NC_137116.1, read as the reverse complement.
TATCATGTACACTACATAATGTTACATAAAGCACCAAAACTTCTTCTGAGTAATACTGAAGATATTACTATAAATTACAGCAACACCTCCCCTTTTGCCTTTCAGATGAGCCTCATGTTTATAATGGTAATCTTGGGGGTTGGACTCATTTAAAGGGTAACTAAACCCTAAACCAACTTTTTTTAGTTAATGATCTGTAATACTGGGGCTTTATCAATGCTGTTCATTGATTCGAGTAAATGTTTTGACATTTGAGTATAAAGTGTTTTAATTCTATAAAATATGGTGTAAAACCGCCAAAGTGCTGCCCTCTTAAGGTTGAACGGTGGCTACTGCAGTTGAATTTTCCTATTGGACGTTGTGGTACATCGTGACGTAGGATGGTACTTCCAACGTCTCACTATCCGCGCCCCTGGCACGAGCTCACCACGCCCTCAGAAATGTTTCCCCCAATCACATGATGAGAACGGCTTCACTCCAGTATGAACTCTCATGTTACATGAAGTAGAAACATTATGAATGAAACTCACTTGACACTTGCTTTAACATTGTATTGAAGAAAATACGGTTAAATAATGCAGTTGTCAGTACACGTCAGGCTTTTCTTGCGATATTATTGCCGCCCGTCATGTGTTCATACATGAGACGCACTTTCAAACCCTGACACGCAAGTGGTTGCCTCGGTAACGAACAACAACACCGTTACGTGCTGGCGTATATAGTCTAACTTATTTGAGGAAATCCGTTTATAATAGGCTTTTAGGTCTAAACTTATTGATTCAGTTAATTTGAATGAAAATACATCGTATGTATATCAGATATCTGATCTCTTTTTAGTGGCATTCAGTGTAAGGATTTGACTGTTCATAGATTAGGTCAGTTCTCTTGCGCTGCTGCTTCACTAGCATCGTCTGCATCGGGAGTTAACGCAGTTTGAGCAGCGGCTCGCATTGATAAGGCTCCGGGTTTGTGTCTACAGACAATCCACCCTCCTCCACTTCAGGTGAAGGTAGGAGAACGACTGCTCTGTTGCAAACCTGGCGTCACTCCAGTCATTCTCCATCTTTGCGACTCGCGAGTCAGACAGCTGTCAATCAATCCGTCACTGCGGGTCTCAGGTGCACACCCTCCGCTCAGCCCCGCCCTCGGTTCATCCCCTCTGTCTCTGCTGGGCTCTGCCCACTTTTCCAGCATTTTTTAAAAATTGCCAGTGGGTGGAGTTAAGCTCTGAGCAGGGGTTTAGTTACCCTTTAAAGTAATGTAATCGTCAGGTTTTAGCCAGGTTTCTGTCAAACACAGCACATCTAGGTTATAATCTAAATTCATATCATTACAAACAGAGCTTTTGAAGAAAGGGATCTAATATCCAGCAACCCAAGCTTTATCATTTGTTCATCTGTAATATATATATTTTTTTATGGTGGCCGTATCTCCAGATCACAGCTCTTGTGCTCTTCCAGGTCAGGTCCTGCGATGGGTTCGTGGCTCGAAGCGTGGCGCATCCGTGCAAGTGTTGCTGGTGTATCCTGCAGTGGACGGTGTGTTTCAGCGTGCTGTGATGAGCCTAGCTCAACTCCTGCAGAGTCACGGTGGTGTAACTGTCGTCATCGACGTGTGGGACAAAGGAAGTCTAGCCAAACAAGGGCCACTTCGCTGGATCAACACACAGGCCGAACTCGCAGACAGAGTCCTCATCATCCCAGCACCTCAACGCTCTCAGACTGGTACCAAACGCAGCTGTTTTCCTCTCAGCACGTGTGCATTTGGCTCAGATTTTTTGGTGAATTATGGTAAATTACATGCAACCAACCCAATAGTAAATACATGTTCTGAATGAATATTACTTAGAACTTACAGTGCATCAGGAATGTATTCACAGCGCTTCACTTTTTCCCCAAAATTTTTTTTATGTTAAAGTCATAATCCAAAATGGATTAAATTCATTATTTTCCTCAAAATTCTACAAAAATTTTCCATAATGGCAACGTGAAATAAGTTTGTTTGAAATCTTGAAAAGGCCCCCACCATGCTTCACTGTAGGGATGGTATTGGCCAGGTGATGAGCGGTGCCTGGTTTCCTCCAGACACGACGCTTGCCATTCAGGCTAAAGAGTTCAATCTTTGTTTCATCAAACCAGAGAATTTAGTTTCTCGTGGTCTGAGAGTCCTTCAGGTGCCTTTTGGCAAACTCCAGACGGGCTGTCATGTGCCTTTTACTGAGGAGTGGCTTCTGTCTGGCCATTCTACCATACAGGCCTGATTGGTGGAGTGCTGTAGAGATGGTTGTTCTTCTAGAAGGTTCTCCTCTCTCCACAGAGAAACGCTGGAGCTGTGTCAGAGTGACCATCGGGTTCTTGGTCACCTCCCTGACTAAGGCCCTTCTCCCCCGATCGCTCAGTTTGGCCGGGCGGCCAGCTCTCATTCCTGGTGGTTCCAAACGTCTTCCATTTACGGATGATGGAGGGCAGGCCACTGTGCTCACTGGGACCTTCAATGCTTCTGTACCCTTCCCCAGATCTATGCCTCAATATAATCTTGGAGGTCTACAGACAATTCCTTTGACCTCATGGCTTGGTTTGTGCTCTGACATGCACTATTAAATGTGGGACCTTATATAGACAGGTGTGTGCCTTTCCAAATCATGTCCAATCAACTGAATTTACCACAGGTGGACTCCAATCAAGTTGCAGAAACATCTCAAGGATGATCAGTGGAAACAGGATGCACCTGAGCTCAATTTTAAGTGTCATGGCAAAGGCTGTGAATACATATGTACATGTGATTCACATTGTCTTTCAAGTTGTCATTATGGCATATTGTTTGTAGAATTTTGAGGAAAATAATGAATTTAATACATTTTAGAATAAGGCTGTAACATAACACAATGTGGAAAAAGTGAAGCGCTGTGAATACTTCCCGAATGCACTGTATAATGAGACCAACCACCAACACATTAAAATGTGAAGCAGATGAATGAAGGTTTACAGACTAGTTGAAATATAAAACCTGTCAATTACATCAGTAATAAATCATGGGAACGGATTTTCTGAGAATCACCCATTTGTTTGTCTCTCAATATTAGGCAAATATTGATAAACTCCATATATAGAAAAGATACAGAAAGCACTTATTTTTTTCTTTAAATGTTTCTCTTTGCAGACAACCTTAAATCCCTCATTTCTGACATGACCAATGACACCGTTTCAGCTTCGGCCAGCCATCTCTTCACTCTGACCCTCAACCTCGTGTCCAGCGCTGCTCATGACCCACGTGGCCGGGACAAGTTCTGGGTCGTTAACCTGCAGCACGACGAGAAGAGCGTGCAAACTGAGCTCAGAGGCTGTCGGACCTTCCTTCTGCCCCGAGAAGAGGAAAAGCTCCATCAGCAGCTGACGGGCAGAGAGATCCAGAGCCCGGCGCTGATGACCTGCTTCAGCTCCTTCTTCTCTAGAAACGCCCCGGAGCACATGAAGATCAACACTGACTTCCCCACCTGTGCCGAGGCCAACAGCCTGGGCGAAAAAACGTTTCTCTCGTCATAATATGTGCCTTTGTGTTCAGTTTTTATGACGGTCCTTCCAGCAGACTTCAGCTCCAGCTCTGATCAAACTCTTCATGAACACTTCTTCTCTGGTTCAGCTGTGTTTGATTTGGACTGGAGCTGAACTCTGCAGGACTCTGCTAACGTTCACATTAACCCTTAATCGTCCCTCAAGTAGGGTTTACGTTTGAGTCCCTTGGGGTCAGATAGACCCCAAACTTTTACAGAGCGATTGCATAAGGAAATATAATTTTTTTACATGGAAAACTATATATCATTTTTTTTATTTACTTCTCAACTATACATTTATGCTGTGTTTTTTGGGTATTTGGTAGTTTTTTACCTATTTACTGCACAAATACTTCACTATGTCATAAATTGGCTCATTAAAAATGATTTTTTTATGAAAAAATCACTTGAATGATGATCTTAAATAAATATAAATAGTTTTTGGACATTGCTCTGTGTTAGGGATAGAATACCGCCATCTGTAGATTTATGGAAAAACTTTAGGAATTATAGTTAAAGAGAAAGAGAGAGTGCAATGACCACATTATCCACTAGAGGTCCACAGGGAAGTTATGCAAAAGTTAAGCTGCCTTTCATCTTTCTTTTATTTGCCCTTTTCCCTCTCTTTCTCATGATTGTTCCATGTTGCATTTGTGCTCTAGTATTTGTCCTTCATTTATGTATGGAATTTTTTCAGATTTATGGCAGTTTTGTTGATTTTATTTGCCAGTTTCTATAAAAATGCTCTCTGTTGCAGTCACACACATGTGTGTTTGTGTGTGTGTGTGTGTGTGTGTGCGTGTGTGTATGAGACAGAAAGTTCGTTCCACTTTGTGTTTATACTCTAGGACCAGATCTTGATATAAATGTAGACATTTTCAGATTTATACTGGATTTAGTTGATTTTTTTTTTTTACAAACAAAGTGAAAAAAAAGCATTTTTTACATTTTCCCATTCATTGCCAAAATCCAAACAAATGCTCCAGACACCTGTGTTTGTGTGTGTGTGTGTGTGTGTGTGTGTGAGTGAACATGCTTGTTCCATATTGCATTTGTGCTCTAGTATTAGTACTTCATTTATGTATGAAAATCTTTCAGATTTATGGCAGTTTTGTTGATTTTATTTGCCAATTTCAATAAAAATACTCTCTGTTGCAGTCACACCAAATTCACGCCAAATTCTGACTCTACTATCTGAATGTCTCAACAGAAATCGAGACTCATCAGACCAGGCAACATTTTTCCAGTCTTCAACTGTCCAATTTTGGTGAGCTCGTGCAAATTGTAGCCTCTTTTTCCTATTTGTAGTGGAGATGAGTGGTACCCGGTGGGGTCTTCTGCTGTTGTAGCCCATCCGCCTCAAGGTTGTGTGTGTTGTGGCTTCACAAATACTTTGCTGCATACCTCGGTTGTAACGAGTGGTTATTTCAGTCAAAGTTGCTCTTCTATCAGCTTGAATCAGTCGGCCCATTCTCCTCTGACCTCTAGCATCAACAAGGCATTTTCGCCCACAGGACTGCCGCATACTGGATGTTTTTCCCTTTTCACACCATTCTTTGTAAACCCTAGAAATGGTTGTAAGTGAAAATCCCAGTAATTGAGCAGATTGTGAAATACTCAGACCGGCCCGTCTGGCACCAACAACCATGCCACGCTCAAAATTGCTTAAATCACCTTTCTTTCCCATTCTGACATTCAGTTTGGAGTTCAGGAGATTGTCTTGACCAGGACCACACCCCTAAATGCATTGAAGCAACTGCCATGTGATTGGTTGATTAGATAATTGCATTAATGAGAAATTGAACAGGTGTTCCTAATAATCCTTTAGGTGAGTGTATGTTTTCCCCTGTCTCAAATCAAGCCGTCTGACCATGTGGCATCACACGGTCGGACGCCCCTCCCACGATTGTTAATTGACAGCAGCGTTTCAACACAGACCCGCCCTGAGCGAGCTGTCATCAGTCCGCCATTGTTGATACGCTGGAGCAGAATGGCGTCTAAGCGATTGTGGTGTTCTGTTCTTGGGTGTAATAACGAACACAGCAGTCATTTTGATGTTCCTAAATTCGAACCGCTGAAGACGCAGTGGCTGAGTTTTGTTTTCTCAGGGAATATTCCCCCGATCAACGTCAATGCTTTCATGTTTGCGTGAATCATTTCTCACCAGACTGCTTTATAAACGAGGGTCAGTATAAAGCAGGTTTTGCTAAGAAGCTGCTCCTGAAAAAAGGATTGGTACCAACTATTCGTGTTCCTGCTGCACCTCCAGAAGAAGTGAGTGTAACGTTTTATTAACCTTTATATTAATCTTTGCAAATCGCTTGCACGCTTCACTATGAGTGCGGCTAAAGTGTACAGGGTAAGGTACATTACGGCATGCTTTCTATGTATGACGTTCGCAATATAATTCATAATCCCATGTTTATAATCAACAACGCGTTATGGTTATTGTATTATTACAAACTGTGTACGCTGGTGATAAAGTTAACGTGGTAATAATGAACTAACGTATACATGAGTAAACACATAGCATTGGTATCTCACTACGCTACTCTGCCAGTACATACAAAGATAGATCAAAGTGACATTACGTTAACCAACCATTCAGAAACATCTTGTTTGAGCCTTAATTGTCGAACTTTGTTGGGGCCGTCATCTTGTTCCGGGTCCGACTCCGGTTCAAATTGATACGGTTGCTCAGATGTGTCCTCAGAGATTGCTGGCTCCGCCCTCCTACGTACTTCCACTCAATTTTCATTATCCTTCAGTACTATGTCGGGGACTGCTGTATATGCTTAGGTTTTCTCCCAAACAATTTTTACCGGTCCAATCAGCGAACAGAGGGAGTGGCTGAGAGCGATGACATTGATGTCGTGCGCTAGTTTGAGTTGTAGTTCAGTAATGGCGGCGGTGAAAGATGCGAGTGTGTGGCACCGCTGACGAATGTCCAGAAGTTAAAGCCGGAGTGTGGCGAGATCGGTGTGCGTGATTGAGAATGAGACGCACCAGTCTCGAGTCCTCTCATGAGGGAGCACGGAGGCATATAAGGACGAGCGACACCGGTGAAGGACGAGAGAGGACCAGGCCTGGATTTTAAGTTGTGTTTTGTTTGCGTTTTGTTATGTATGTGCGCGGCAGTCGTCCGTGAGGGGCTGCCGCTTTTGCTTTCATTTTGTGTTTATTATTTGATTAAAAGTTGTTAAACGTTCGCCGGTTCCCGCCTCCTTCTTTCCTGAACAAACGAACTCCGTTACACGGAGCAAGAACAATCACTGCTGAGTTTTGTTGGTGGCCATGATGTTGTGGTCCTGGAAAAGTCTTTTTCAGCTCGCTCCGTTAGTGGTGAAGGAGTTGGCTGAAGCCGTCTCCCACCACCCGCGAAAAAAACCCAGGCTGAATTACCGACTGCTTTTGACAAACACCAAGGTCGTGTGGTAATGTAATTGCTCTCCGAATCCACATCTCTGAGTTTTCAAGAATATATCGCTTATATCCTTTTTAGACCCCTGCAGAGCACCGTACGGTTGCGTGAGCTGTAATTTGGATGCATTTCTAGACTTGTATTTCTTTAAATGCTGGCAAGTGTTTACAAGAGCAAAATATTTTATCACCGCTCAAAAAATAAAAGAAGAAAAGCACGTAAACATTTGAATTGGGCTGTTATTTACGGCAGCATTTATTCTTATCATACCAAGCATATGACATTTTATTTACAGCATATGCAATCATGTTATGATTGCACAAGATATGCACCACGAGAGCAGCGCGTTCCGATCACAAAACTCGCCTCTCCACCGTGAATAAATCACAATCCGAATGCACAAGGTTTTATCACTAACACTGAGGTGGTGTAAACAGTTAATGTGAGAATCAAAGGAGAACGGCGCGTGACATACGTCACAACCAAACGTTAGCGATTGGTTAGGCAGATCCAGAGTGACTCTTGGCAGATCCAATAGTTTTAAACTTCAACAGAGTTCCCGCCTTCAAGGAAGTAAACGCTTGTCAATGGAGAGTGGCCAGACTCTATGTACAAATTAAATGTACGAGAGTCTGGTAAGACCAGCAGTGTTGGGGAAAGTTACTTTGAAAAGTAATGCATTACAATATTGTGTTACTCCCTTAAAAAGTATCTAATTGAGTTACTTAGTTACTTTTTAAGAAAAGTAATGCGTTGCGTTACTTTTTCTCACCTGGGCTGGGCTTGTTTTTGGGGGTTTTTTTATAACAAAAAAGTTATATTGTTGTGCAACGGTAAAGACCTCTTCATACCAAAATTTTAATAATAAGCCCCAGGCTGAGGTAAAAATGCAAATTGACGCATGAACAGTAGAGGGCGCAGCTCTGCTGCCATTCTGGATAATGGTAGAATAGGATGCAGGAGAAAAAAGTTTTACCAATAAAAACAAAAAATCTAGTCATTTTCATCATCAAAGGTCAGCAGCAAGACATTTGGTAAATTAAATATAAAGGTAGATTATGCATAAAAATTTTTGTTTTATTTAACATTTAATTATTGGAGGTTTGCATAGTACTCTAATTTTGCATTTGACTGATTTTATTCATTTTGAGGAGTACTGAATCTTTATTGTGCATGTGAGATAAATAAATGCTCACATTTAGTCTAGAACTTCAATAACCATCATGTTTACACACAACGCCTCTGCACTTATTTTTCAAAACATGGGGTCAAGAGAGCTGTCAGTCAAATTAATGTGAAAATGTAACTTGAGTTACTTTTTTGAAAAAGTAACTCAGATATTTTGTTGTAAATTTGAAAAGTAATGCATTACTTTACTAGTTACTTGGAAAAAGTAATATTATTACGTAACTCAAGTTACTTTTAATGCGTTACCCCCAACACTGAAGACCAGGCTATCCCGTTGCCATTCTTTCGCCAAAAAATATACCCTCAACTGTTGTCAAGGAAACACTCCAGGTGTGTTGTGTCTCAACGTCCCACAGAACAGAGGGGCGGGGTGAGCAAAGCTCATTATCATTTAAGGCCACATGCACTGAAATGGCTTGCTGAAAACAGAGCTGTTATTGACCAGGTAAAATTAGTGTTTTCTTACAATACTAATGAGAATTTTTAATTAAAGTATATTACAAACTTTTCATTTAGACACTAAAGAATCATATTAACATTATATGACCCATTTAACCAATCAGGAGCCTGCTTGCTGCTGTCACGTGGTAAAGTGACGTGATGAGAAAGCCCGCATAATTTACAAATACTACTATTGTGTCACAAAATGTAGTTTTAAGAGTTTTATAGGTGAGAATGTAATTGTTTAAAGCTCAAATCTATGGTTTATTTATAAAGAGAGCGCCATTTTTGGAGTTGTGAGATCCAGGCGATCACCAGCGCTCAGCGCTCATTAACCCCGGCGAGAGCAGCCTTTCCTCTGCCAGTCCTTCTGACGTTTGCCGCTGGCTCTGATGTCCTGTAGTGGTTAAACATGAGATATAATTCCTCTTGTGCAGATCTAACGGGCGATCTTTGGTGTCATGAATCTATAATTTGTTGTCTGCCAAATCGTTTTAACTGAGGGCAAAGAGAAGTTTCATAAGTTTTCATAATTTTTTTAGGATATTTAAATATACATGCAGTGAAGATAATGTAGGTAGTGCGTTGCCTGGACCACATTTGTGTGGCTATTAATGTTTAATATATATTTTTAATGAAAATGAAAAGAGGCAGAGTTATGTTTTATGACATATTTCTCCTGGAGCACCTTGAACGCGTCTATTTCTCTTCAAACACTCGATTTATACGCGCGTCCAATTCGCTGTGGACGCGCAAATGGATTCAAAATGTTCAAGCGTTCAAGCTCTATTCACGCTTGGGGTGAACGCAGCATAACAATGCAAATTAATACATTTCTGTCCAAATATCACTTCTATTACAAAATAATCATAATACATCATCTTTCCGGCGATATGTTTTGTCAAGATTAGAAAAGATTTTGATTATAAAGTAGATAAATTGTATAATATTAAACCTGACACCACCCACTAAGGGAGGAGCCTGCTAGAAGAATTTAAAGGGATAGTTCACCCAAAAACTAAAATTTGATGTTTTTCTGCTTACCCCCAAGGCATCCAAGATGTAGGTGTCTTCGTTTCTTCAGTAGAACACAAATTAAGATTTTTAACTCCAACCGTTGCTGTGTGTCACTCATATAATGCTTGTCAATGGGGTCGAATTCTATTAGAGCAAAAAAAACATGGACAGACAACTTCAAATTAAACCCCGCGGCTTGTGACGACACATTGATGTCTTAAGACATGAAACGTTCGGTTTCTGAGAGAAATCGAACGGTATTTATGCAAATATATCACCTCATATCAGACGAATGCTTCAGCTCTCCAGACTGCCATCACTTCCTGTGAGTGAGGTCAAAATTCCGGCCGGGTCATAGATATATACATAGATACCTCATTAGTGCCTGCGTGGATCGCTCGAATTTGGAATCTATGTATACATATCAAAGTTACACCTTCATCATCATGGCTATAAGTGTGTGTGCATTCACAGCCTTTTGCTTTGTGCAAATGCAAGTTGTAATATTGTGTTTATTTTGTGTAGGCTATATCTATATCTTATTTATCTCATATAGGATGCATTTGGTTAAGAATTAGAGCGGTAGTAAAGCGAGGCGGTGATCATCTTCAGCGCGCACAGCTCAAAAAATAATGCACAACTAATAATGACTATCATTGGGACGGTCACATTACATAACATTATAAAGACAACACTATTGTAATAAAACATTGTGAATTATTTGGATTTAGTTGCTGTGTTTCATCTCGTTGCTCCAGGAAGAGCGTCCACAACATGACTCGCACGTTAGTTAGTTAGTTAAAGGTGGGGTAAGTGCTTTCTGGTAACCAATGTTGATATTTCAAATCACTAAAACAAACACCCCGCCCCACATATACGTAACCCAGGCAACGACTATGGCGGCTGTGCCAGCCGGCCGAGGCTATGTCATCAATAAGTGAAAGCAATGTGTGTTACTATGGTAATCCAGGTCGAATGTTCAGTGAAAAAGTCATCCCTTACATCCCAAAAACACAAACACAGTTCTCATGAACAACTCGATAGCACGAGCACGACAGTCCAACTAACCCACATATTACAATTATGACAAGATTAGAGGGTTATCGATCACGAAAAGAGGAACCAAAGGAAACAAACATATTAGATGTTTAATATCTTACTTTTCGGACACACTTTGGGAGCTGGCGCTTGAAACAGACAGTGAGGAGGTTTAGACGCTCCAGGCTTATCGGGTGTGGAAATGAATGGGTCTTTATCATCGCTGAAGTGAACGAAAATGCGATCGCAAATGGACAAACAAGCAAACATGACACACAAGCATATTCAAGCAAAAGCCAGCATATATTAGTTCTGTGAAACAAAACTCAATCAATGTTACTCGCCTATCGAGAAGAAATAAAGCAACCTCAGCCTTCACTCCTTGAGTTCTCTCCAGCGCTGGAAAGCTGATAATTATTGCCTGCCATCTCTCTCTTTCTGTCGTCGCTCGACTAATGTCCGTCCTGTCATGTCTTTTGAATAATGACGTGCACTGAGCGCTCTCTTCTCCCCGTCATTAGTAGACACGCCCCTTACTGCTGATTGGCTATAAGTTTGTTTTGGTACTCGGCCCGAGACACTTTTCTAAAGCAGTTTTGAAATACCACTTACCCCACCTTTAATAAGTGCACTGTAAATCGCTTCAGATAAAAGCGTATGCCAAATGCATAAATGTAAATGTTACAACTTTTACATTCGCGTCATTTTGTGCGGATATAATTTGTAATATTATGTTTATTTGGTATATATCTGATTAACCCTTGTGTTATGTTGCGGGTCAATTTGACCCGTTTTGATTTTTAAGTTGTCAGAAATATCAGTTAACCTATGTTTTTTTTCTTTAAATTTTGTGACTTTTTCTCATTTAGGGTAAATTAGAGTCTGAAAGCTTTAAAATGCTATATAGTTGGTCAAGATTACTTTAGGTTTAGACGAAGATAGTATTGTTCTAAATGTATAAAGGCAAGTGTCCTAAGGGCCAATCTTAAAGGTCCCATGGCATGGCATTTTTCTATTATTTTATAGTGTTTCCTGAGGTGTACTTATATTGTTAGTATGATTTTTACATCATAAAATGTCATAATTTAGAAATAAAAGGCATTTTGTCTATACTGCTGTTTGCCCTGTGGCTGACTGCCCTGTTTCAAGAGGCGTGTCTGCTGTGAGACTTCAGTAAAAACGCCCACTGTTGTGATTGGCTGACATCTTTGCATTTAATATGAGCGGAGGGGGCGTGGTTTAACGAGGTCTACGACGCACGAGCTGCTGCCAGAGAGACGGATGGACCTGAGTTCACTTCTCATCAGTTCTCTCAGCATGTCTCAGTTCAGGGTGAACTGTTGTAATTACAAGAATATACTTCAGGTTATTAGTTTATTTCTAGTCGGAGGGGCTGTCACTCATGTCAGAAAGTTAGTAACTTTAGTAAATTATGGATCAGCGCTGACTCGAGACGCGAACCGTTTAGAACGATTCAGTCCGATTTGGTGAACTGATTCGGCTCACTAAAAATAACCGATTCAAAAGAATGATTCGTTCGCGATCCGGACATCACGGAGACGGAGCGATTGCTAACAAAGTTATTTATAGTAACTACTGAGTTATGAAAGCGCTGTCTGTCAGCGCGAGTTTATTGTGTTTGTATCTGAGAGTTCTGAATAAACACGAGTCCCAGTCACACCGAGTCCTCTTCATCATTATTCTACCAACTTTGTAACACATGCAATGTACCATTACAGCGAGATGAACGAGTTAGTAAGTTTGATTAAAGCATTATTTCTAGATATGTTCCAATCATATGAAAAGCGTCAATGACGCGCATTGAGTAACTTACACAGCGCAAACAAAGACACAACAGCAGTAATCGAATGTAATCCAGTTTATTGTGGGGAAAGCTGGCTAGCCTAGCCGGATACCCTCACGCTTACTCCCCTTCTGCTTAATCTCACGCCGCGTTTGGTGCCTCCGCTGTGGGCCAGATGCAGTACTGGGGGTCGGGGATGTTGAAGGCCGAGCTTCGGCGTGCGTGAGGTTTATTTCTAAAGATGTGGCTCTGCCGATGTTAAGCAGAAACTCCCGACTGTATGCACATTTAAGAACAGATAGACGCCACGAGGACGTACAAAAACACTGACTCACAAGATAGAAAACACTGTTCTGTCGGGAGAGAGAGAAGCCGCAGTGTGTGCACGAATAATAAATAATTAGCTACACATAAGAAATCACTGATCACAGATCAGAAGGAACTGAAAAAAGACTTCTGTTTTCATTTGTACATCCAAACACCGAGAAACTGCCAGCATTCACTCGTTCACAACCCATGATCTCTCGAGCGCTTGCATGGGCGCGCCAGATTCTCTGGGTGGAGGAAAGGGAGGTAACCGTTCCTGCTTGGACGTCAAACCAGGAGACTTCAGGATTGGCTAGTCTGGCCTGTCATTTTCTCAAAGGCAGAGAAAGACAGCCAGAACTCGGTTTTACACCGATCAACATTTCTATCCACTTGGGGACAATATTCAGGCTAGGGGAACTCATATTAATGTTGAAATACCTCATAAAATTAAAATTTCATGCCATGGGACCTTTAAAAATAAAAATGGTTAAAAGTATTTTTATAAATCCTAAATTCAGATATGTATTCTTTGTAATGTGTGAAAAGTATTGATATTAAAAGTTAATTGTTTGTACCTGATTGTATGTGTTTTTTCATAGTGTGATTTTTGGGGAATTGTATTGAATCCAATTAGGGTCAATTTGACCCAGACCATAAGGGGTGTAACCAGAAATTGAACAGTGCACAAGGGTTAATCTCATATACAGGGATGCAAACACATGATTGGTCAAAAAAGAGAGAGGTAGGCCTAATCGAAGCCCTCGCCCCACGGCAAATATCCAGATACTTACATTGCCACCAATCCCTGCCATCCCCGGCCCACCCCTATAGGCACAGAGTAAAATGAAATCCTGAAAATCAAAATACACCCACATTAATTTGGAATATTCAATTTCATTTTTTATTCCAAAACATAAACTCTTATTGAACTATCTAGCACTTCTTCTTGCTTCACTCCTTCTTCCTCGTCTTTATATTTATATAGGAATGTAATTTTATATTATTTGTGTAGGCCTATAATTATTTACAAGATGTTTACTGTAAACGTAATGTGGAGCTTTTTAAAAGGGCAACAAAGATATGATAGATACGAGACAAAAAGATAGACTTTTAATAATCTTTCAGTGCACAAAACCATAATATGAAACGCTTCAAAACAGCGGCACAAACCGCTTTAGCGCATCTCGGGTGCAGAATGATGCGCTTAAAGCAACATGGAGTGGGCAGCGAAAAGTTCACGGCACAAAAAGAAGAGATGTTGAGCGCACAAAGGGCTGTTTCTCAATATGCGTTCTGTACTTGTGTTCTCGTGGACTTGTGAAACATCATCAGTCGCTGCCGAGGGTAACGCGGATATGACACCATTGACAGGCAACTCTCTCAATCGTCCCGCTTCCTTGGTTGAAATTTTCTCACCATTTACAAATAGTTGGAAACATTTGGGATATTATACGTACTCAACTGAACAAAATATATAACACTGGCCTAGTGGTTTTTTGGATATTTTACTGCAAAAATCTTACATATTGTACCTTTAAATCAAGATACATTTACTGGAGAAGCACAATGACTGAAGATATAAAGTCTAGTTTGTGTTTAAAACAAGAACAAATATCTGCCAATGGAGTCAAAGGGAAATCAAGATTATTTGCCTTACTCTGATCAAGTCTTCAGCATCCGAGACCTTCAGACGTCAGATCCCTTGCAGATATGCAACAATCACTCCTAACCTTAAAGACACACACACACTCACACAAAACCCTCACTTCTCTTCTCTTAATCTGCAGCTTGTGTCCTAATCTAGGTCTCATACTATGAATATTGTTGGATCTGTGTTTTAAGGGCTTATGTTTGCTTTGGATGAATGTGTCTGGTAAATGATTAAATGTAAATGTACTTATTTTCTTAAATTGCATACAAATGTATGTAAAATCCCCACCAGATGGTGCAAAGGGAGAGTTGGCATCATTGCTCACGCTGTAAAAAGATGCTGTCAAACAAAAACACAATTTAAAAGTAAAATATTCTAATTTTTAAAAAGTGCAAAAACTTTTACAGAAATGTTCATTAAACATTTAACAGAATCTTCACTTATTACAATCCAGTTTGACTATTTATTTCATATTAAAGTTCTTACTGAGACATAACAACGGTTTAGATGTTGTCTAACTGAAAATTAAATGTAAGTCACTATTATGGTGATCAGTGTTAGCTTTAGATGGGCTCTTGACTCTTTATAAACATTAGTTTTTCTCCGGCTGCTTTAACAGTGTTTATAAAGCACTTTTTGCAAGAGAAATTATGATCAGATGAAGTCAAATCCCTGCTTAAATTATTTAATATTGAGAATTTTATATCGTGAACAACACGTGCATTTTAGCCATAATCATGGATTCAGCGATAAACAATATCTGAGGTGATTGGATAATGAATGATTAAATGTAAATGTAAAATAAAGTGTAATCAATTTCTCATAAAATAACATTATGCGTGATACTCAATATTTAAATTACATTATGTAACTTATTTGATTATGCAGTGCTTTATTACACTACGAGCTGATGCAAGCAATAATTTAGGAAAACATTTTTACATTGCACTCACAATTTTATAAATTTTTTATTGAGAAAATTTGTACATGACATTTGACATTATATGCAATTATTGATTCTACAAACGTTCAGTTCCAGAACTGTTGCGAAAAAAAAAACATGAAATAGCAACTTATCTTAAAGATGAAGAAGCACTTTTTTACTACGCATCTTTTAAATCCATCTCTTTTGTAAGAAGCAGTGGGTACAGGGAACGGTATGACCTGGTTAGGAAAAAATAAAAATAAAATACTTACTTTTTATGAAAAACTCCCACTGGAATATGAAATATTGTTTATTTGACGGGCATGTTCTGTCCTAGTTCTTAAGAAGCACTTCCCAAACTCCTTCCCATGGTTCCTAGCACTGAAGTGGCAGATTGAAGCAGATGAGGAGGCGTCACCAGACGAAGGCGGCCCGCTCTCGAAGCATCCTAACGCCGAATCGCTGCCACTCACGCTGGTGAATCCACAGCTCCTGCGTGGTGTCCAAACACGCCAGCACAGCCCCGCCCTTCCACGGCGTCACGCGGGGATCCATGTCCTGTGTGAGAAGACACAGCTCAAGGAATTCTTGGTAGGGTTCATGTTTCAATCTTTCAGACGGGCCCCAAAAATAGGATCATCCTCGTGTGAGGGACGCCAATCCAGACATTTAAAAGCCATCTATTCTAAACCTGTTTGATATTATTATGATCTTGTAGTGTGTGCAATGCAAGGTTATTTTCGTAAACGAAAACTGAAACTAAGACTAAAACTATTGGTCCAAAAACATTTTCGTAAACTGAAATAAATAAAATAAATGAAAAACTAAAACTAAACGAAACTAACAACTCTTACTGAAAAACTAGCTGAAATAAAATAATAATTAACAAAAATAAATATTCGTTTTCGTATTTAATAAGCTCTCTTTACTGTGGCGGAGAATCTGACCTGTAGTGGTTGAGGGTGTGCCTGTGGAGCTACAGCGCGTGAAGTGATCTGAGGAGATTAACCGCTGTCCTGAGACACGACGCGTGCAGTGAACACACATCGCTAGTCCTGTTCAACGGCTGTTCAACAATGTGTTCGTGGCAGTGAAATGGGACATGACACAAGGTAATGAGACGCACGTTGAACTTAAACTCACTGCTTTTAGAATGCTGTTACATACGCGACGAGAGACGCAGGTGCAACAGAAACTATAGTAGCAAGTGCTACTGTGTGTTTGAGATTTCATGTTCGCATAATATTGACAGGCTCAAAGGTGTTATCATTGTTTTTACAAATCATTTACTACTAATAATATTATCATCTGTGTGGAGACATTTCCCCACAAAGTAGGGAATACCAGGACACACACACACACACTCACGCAGACAGCATATACACTTCATTATTTAATCCCACTGTCTTCACAACAGTTTGTGTTGGCTGTAGTCAGATGACTTTAGCTGACTTTAACAAAAAACAAAGTAAAATATCCAAATTTTTAAAAAGTGCAAAACTCTTACAGAAACTTTCTTTAAAGGGTTAGTTCACCCAAAAATAAAAAAAGGACCCCTTGATTTACTCTCCCTCAAGTCATCCTAGGTCCATCCATCCATCCATCCATCATCTTCCGCTTATCCGGGGCCGGGTCGCGGGGGCAACAGTCTAAGCAGAGACGCCCAGACTTCCCTCTCCCTAGCCACTTCCTCTAGCTCTTCCGGGGGAACCCCGAGGCGTTCCCAGGCCAGCCGGGAGACATAGTCCCTCCAGCGTGTCCTAGGTCTTCCCCGGGGCCTCCTCCCGGTGGGACGTGCCTGGAACACCTCCCTGGGAAGGCGTCCAGGAGGCATCCGAAATAGATGCCCGAGCCACCTCAGCTGGTCCCTCTCGATGTGGAGGAGCAGCGGCTCTACTCCGAGTTCCTCCCGAGTGACTGAGCTCCTCACCCTATCTCTAAGGGAGTGCCCAGCCACCCTGCGGAGAAAGCTCATTTCGGCCGCCTGTATCCGGGATCTTGTCCTTTCGGTCATGACCCACAGCTCATGACCATAGGTGAGGGTAGGAACGTAGATTGACCGGTAAATCGAGAGCTTTGCCTTGCAGCTCAGCTCCTTCTTCACCACGACAGACCGGTACATCGACCGCATTACTGCAGAAGCTGCACCGATCCGTCTGTCAATCTCCCGTTCCATCCTTCCCTCACTCGTGAACAAGACCCCAAGATACCTGAACTCCTCCACTTGAGGCAGGAACTCTCCACCCACCTGACGCGGGCAAGCCACCCTTTTCCGACTGAGAACCATGGCCTCGGACTTGGAGGTGCTGATTCTCATCCCAGCCGCTTCACACTCGGCCGCAAACCGTCCCAGTGCATGCTGAAGGTCCTGGTTAGAGGAAGCCAACACGACAACATCATCTGCAAAAAGCAGTGACGAAATCGTGTGGTTCCCAAACCGGACACTCTCCGGCCCTTGGCTGCGCCTAGAAATTCTGTCCATAAAAATTATGAACAGAACCGGTGACAAAAGGCAGCCCTGCCGGAGTCCAACATGCACCGGGAACAAGTCTGACTTACTGCCGGCAATGCGGACCAAGCTCCTGCTCTGGTTGTACAGGGACTGAACAGCCCTAAGCAGGGGGCCGCCGACCCCATACTCCCAGAGAACCCTCCACAGGATGCCATGAGGAACACAGTCGAATGCCTTCTCCAAATCCACAAAACACATGTGGACTGGTTGGGCAAACTCCCATGAACCCCCCAGCACCCTGGAAAGGGTATAGAGCTGGTCCAGTGTTCCACGACCGGGACGAAAACCACACTGTTCCTCCTGAATCAGAGGTTCCACTATCGGCCGAATTCTCCTCTCCAGTACCCTGGCATAGACTTTCCCGGGGAGGCTGAGAAGTGTGATCCCCCTATAGTTGGAACACACTCTCCGGTCCCCCTTCTTGAAAAGAGGGACCACCACCCCGGTCTGCCAGTCCAGAGGTACTGTCCCCGACCGCCATGCGATGCTGCAGAGGCGTGTCAGCCAAGACAGCCCCACAACATCCAGAGACTTGAGGTACTCAGGGCGGATCTCATCCAACCCCGGTGCCTTGCCACCGAGGAGCTTTTTAACCACCTCGATGACTTCAGCCACTGCTTCCTCAACGGAAGACATGTCGGTGGGATTGAGGAGATCCTCAAAGTATTCCTTCCACCGCCCGACGATATCCCCAGTTGAGGTCAACAGGTGCCCATCTCCACTGTAAACAGTGTTGGTAGGGCACTGCTTCCCCCTCCTGAGGCGTCATCCTAGGTGTATTTGGCATTCTTCTTTCAAGGCTCTTCCAAGCTATATAATGGCAGCCCAAAATTTGAAGTCCAAAAAAGTGCATTCATCCATTATAAAAGTGCTCCACACACATAAACATCCATTCACTGCCATTATAGCTGAAGGGCCAGGACATTTTTTTTTATATAACTCTGATTGTGTTCGTCTGAAAGAAAAATGTCTTATACACCTATGATGACTTGAGGGGGAGTAAATCATGGGGTAATTTTCATTTTTGGGTGAACTATTCCTTTAACCGTTTTACAGAAAAACACTGTTATTTTACAGGTATTTCCTCAATTGTTACGATCAAACACCTTCACTGTAAAAAAAATGTTAAAAAAGTATATCATCATCTTCACTCATTACAGTCCAGTTTGACTATTTCTTTCCTACTTAAGTTCTTTTTGAGAATTAACAATGGTTTAGATGTTGTCTAATTGAAAAATAAAGTATTAAGTCACCATTATGGTGATCAGTGTGTGCTTTAGTTGCGCTCAACTCTTTTTAAACATTAGTTTTTCTCTGGCTGTTTTTAACGGTATTTATAAAGCACTTTTTGCAAGAGAAAATGTGATCAGATAATGATGTTACTGATCGGTGATGATAAAGTCAATTTTATATTGTGAACAACCTGTGAATTTTAGCCATAATCATGGATTAATAAATAAGGGCGAAACGATACCCTCATGTCACGATTCGATACATATCACGATACGATATTATTGCGATACACCAAGACATTTGGTAAAAGGTTGATTAAAATGCTAAATTTGATATTACATTGGAGGTGGAAATGAATAAGCTTGGACTTATGGTACTGGTAACCCAATGCACAGGACAATAGTGAAAATATAGAATTATTTTAGACGAATAGGCTTACACTCTGTCACTGTCTATATATATTTAAAATAATGTAGGCCGCTTTTCACTGGTAACAAGACATTTGGCATCAGGACCAACAAATATTCCTGCATTGCAATATTATACAATTATTTTCAACATTATATAGTTTAATGTAGTACTGACACTAAAACTCCGTAAACTTGATTTTTTTTCTCACATAGTAACTATTCATAATACATATTGTTGCATTTTTGTTACACCCCTATTAATAAACAATATCTGAGGTGATTGTGTGAAAACAGTAAAGCTGCATTCATTATCCACACACACACACACACACACACACACCTTCGGTCGTGTGATGACATCGACGTTCTCCACCAGGCAGCGGAAGGATGGCGGCATCTTGTTGAGGATGCGATGCTGCAGGAACTCCTGCGCTCCGTGAAAGAGCAGCCCGCCGCCCACCACCAGAATACAGCTGTACATCTTACGCTTCGTTTCATCTGAGGCTGTGGAAATAGATCCGTATAATATATAAAAATACAACTAAACAAGCTATCTATAATTACACAGTTGACCCACACTTAAAGGGTTAGTTTTCCCCAAAAAAATGTTTTCCTTTCATTAAAGGTCCCATGGCATGAAATGTTCATTTTAAGAGGTTTTTTAACATTAATATGAGTTCCCCTAGCCTGTATATGGTCCCCAAGTGGCTAGAAATTTCGATAAGTGTAAACCAAGTTCTGGCTGTCCCGCTCTGCCTTTGAGAAAATGAGAGCTCAGACGAGCCGATCTGGAATCTTCCCTGTATGCTGTCATACGGGGAACGGTTACTTCCCCTTCCTCTGCTTTGCCCGCCCAGAGAATTAGGAGAGAATGGATTCAGTTTATCAGTCGCGACGTCAGCACAGGCTTTACAAACAGACTTTTACCCAATGGATTCGACAGCACCGCCACAAACAGTGAGTAACAGTGTTCATTAATGCCTGATCTGTGAGCAGTGATTTCTGATGTGTAGCTAATCATTCAAGTTCACACAGACTTTCTTTCTAAATCGTTTAATACTGTCAGTCCCGCCGCTGGCCGTCTTGATGCCCTAAGCGTAATGCTGCGTTCACACCGAAAGCGAAAAGAGCGTCTGGCGCGAGTAATTTCCATGTTAAGTCAATGGAAAGGAGCATTGACGCGCGTCTGCAGATCCTGCGGCGCGATGGCCGTGATTCCGCCTCAGTGGTGCTTTTTGTGCATTCACGCGTTTGAAGCGAATTCGCGTCTGACGCCCGAGTTGAAAAATCTGAACTTTGGCGTCAATTCGCGCCGCGTTAACCAATCAGGAGCCTGCTTGCTGCTGTCACGTGGTAAAGTGACGTGATGAGAAACCCTGCATAATTTAAAAATACTATTATTGTGTCACAAAATATAGTTTTAAGACTTTTTCAGGTGAGAATGTAGTTGTTTAAAGCTCAAATCTGTGGTTTATTTATAAAGAGAGCGCCTATTTAAAAAAAAAGAATCTTGTGTTTTTGGAGTTGTGAGATCCAGGCGATCACCGGACGCTCAGCGCTCATTTACCCCGGCGAGAGCAGCCTTTCCTCGGCTAGTCCTTCTGCCATCTGCTGCTGGCTCTGATGTCCTGTAGTGGTGCGTCTTGTGTAGATCTAACGGGCGATCTTTGGTGTCATGAATCTATCATTTGTTGTCTGCCAAATCGCTTTGACTGAGGGCAAAGAGAAGTTTCATAACTTTATTTTTAAGGATATTTAAATACACATGCAGTGAAGATAATGTAGGAGTTGCCTGGACCACATTTGTGTGGCTATTAATGCTTCATATATATTTTTAATGAAAATTAAAAATAGGTGTTTTATGACACATTTCTCCAGGAGCGCCTTGAACGAGCATCTATTTCGCTTTAAAAAGCTCGATTTCTACACGCGTCCAATTCGCCGCGGACGTGCGAATGGATTCAAAATGTTCACGCGTCAAACTAGACGCGATTTTGACGCTCTATTCGCGTTTGGTGTGAATGCAGCATAATGCATCAGTGAATCAAGCCACTGACTAAACGATCAACTTCACATGGTTTCTGTTAGTAGTATGAAACAAATCCGTTATTTAAATGATTACAGAGAGCGATCAAAGAACACTCTCTTTATAATGTTCGGATCTGTCAATCACACATTGCGAGTGTATCTGCACACTTGTCCAAACTGCCGTTATAATGAATGACGCTGTTATGCTGCACAAAGCTCTTACTGTATTCAAATGTAAGGTGTACACAAAGCTCTTACTGCTCTTACTGTATACTGTATATACTGTATGTCGATGTCGTGTTTGCTGTTAGTTGTGGTGAAAGCATTTTGTGAGAGAAATAGAACTGCAATGACGAGATCACTGCATTCACGCGATCAACAAGACTGCTCATCACTGCAGCCGTTCATGTGATGGGAAAACATCTAAAAAATAATGCATTAATCAACACTTTAACGATTCTTCATCTCGACGGCTGTGATGGTAAAAAAAACGTAGTTTAGTGGGTTTAGAGGGATTCCACATGTTACAAAGTACGTAGAATAAGGAGGAAAACGACAGGGTCGGTGTGACTGGGACTCATGCTTATTCAGAACTCTCAGATACAAACAAAATACACTTGCGCTCTCAACAACTTGGTACAATAAAACTTTCTCTGCTATCTTTCCCCAGCTCTCCAT
The DNA here is from genome assembly GCF_949357685.1 of Gobio gobio. Taxonomy (NCBI): domain Eukaryota; kingdom Metazoa; phylum Chordata; class Actinopteri; order Cypriniformes; family Gobionidae; genus Gobio; species Gobio gobio. The sequence goes on along the minus strand of NC_137116.1, from coordinate 9,785,443 downwards.
CTCTCTGGTCCATGAGTGCCCAGTCCATCCCTCTCTGCCTCTGGCAGCGCTTGCAGCAGACCTCGCTAAACCACGCCCCCTCCGCCACATAATCCAATACTCATTTCAAATGCAAAGATGTCCACCAATCACAAAAGTGGCCGTTTTCACTGAAGTCTCACAGCAGACACGCCCCTTCAAACAGAGCATTCAAGCCAGAGGGCTAATATCAGTATAGAAAAAAATGCCTTTTATTTCTAAATTATGACATTTTCTGATGTAAAAACCATACTAACGATATAAGTACACCTCAGGAAACATTATAAAATAATTTAAAAAAATCCATACCATGGGACCTTTAATAAAGTCGTTATTTTCGTTTGTTTTGCACACAAACAGTATTCTCGTGGTGGAGCCACTGGAGTCACATGGACTATTTTAATGATGTCTTTCCTGCCTTTCTGGAGCTTGAAAGTGTTCATTACATTGCTGTCTATGCAGGGGTCAGAGAGCTCTCAGATTACATCAGAAATATCTTAATTTGTGTTCTGAAGATGTTAGTCTTACGGGTTTTGAACGACATGAGGGAGAGGAATTAATGACAGGATTTACATTTTTGGGTGAACTAACCCTTCAAATCTAACTATACCAGAAACCGGTCCTAACCTTACCTGTATCTACAAGTGTTTTACAATACAGAATCAACACAATAAGCACATTGGACCTAACAACTATTATTTTTACGATGCAAGTATTTAGTAGTTAAAGACACCCAATATAAAATGTGACCATACTTCTTAATAAGACTCTTCACACCAAGACAAGACAAACACTTTCATTTGAATCAACAGCTATTAATATTTAACCATTAATGTGTCGTTCAAACTGACATGAACATTTGCATGCCATGTTTTCCATCCCACTGCAAAAAAACTGTCCAACCAATAAGATGCATGCTTTTTGGTCGTATATTACTGGGTGGCGCTCACAAACACACCAATTTACTATGCGACAGTAAATAATGATTTTGCATTTTCATTCCGCCCTACTGCCATTCTTCATGCATTGATCTGAACAGACAAATTGCATGGAAAAATCGGGCACAATTTGTCTTGGTGTGAACAAGCTTTAATTATGGGGGTTTTGAGAGATTCGCCCATGTGCTGGCAAACAGTCAAAAGCATCGGTATTTACCGCAGCAGTCAATGCTGTGTAAGATGGCTTTATCCATGCCGAGTGCTTTTCCCTCAAACTGAGTCACGGCCGTCTTCCTGAACAGCAGAGCTGAGGACGTTTCTTCGGCTTCGGCCCCAGAGATGAGGCCCTCGGCCTGAGAGTGGCCCAGGTCAACATCCTGAGCCAGATTCCCCTTCTCCGACGGGTCAGACTCGCCCTCAAACCCGGCCGGCTTAGGGAATGATCTGCGGTCTGCGCTGGCTTTGGAAGACTGTGTGTGAGAGAGAAACACATTGAGATCATACACCTTCATTCCTCATCAGCTCCACACGTTATAACAAGAGAAACATAGAGATGAATGATTCCGTTTTAATGTTTGTCAGAAAGTCCTGATAGTTGCATATCCTAGCTTGTGTCCATCAGCTTTTGTGTGCCTTCAAAAGAACAAACTATAAGGCCGAATGTCCATCAAAGCATTTTTAGCCGGCTGAAACGTCTCGCTGTGGACGCTTGAGACTCTTTGCTTGTTATGATACGGAATATCCACGGAAGTGTTACTAGTATCTCATTTCACAGATAGTTTGTTTCTGTATTGATTCTATATAAAATGCTGATACAATGTAAAGTATTTGCTCTGGCTCTTGTTTTAAATTATTTTGTTCCGTTATTATGCTGCTTGCTTTCATGTTGAACACACAGAATGTGGCGGTTGGTCGGTGTTGTATTTGTCCCACCCCTCCTCCACTGTGATTGGACGGTTAGGTGAAAAGTGACTGATGAGCGCTGCGTTTTGCTCAAAGTTGAACGTTCTTAAACTCTCAGCAACCAGTAAAAAATGCTGAGCGCTCAGCGCCGGAGCGTGAAATACTCGCTCAGCGCCTCATGGCGTTCTAAAAACGAGGGGCGCCCATTGAAAAGCATTGAATATGCCCAGCCCACTCAATTCTTTGTGAATTTCACAAGCACCAAAACGCTTTGGTGGATACGCGGCCTAAAACCTATTGTGCCGTGTATGTGAGTGAAACGCATTAAGAACAAGAACAAGTGTAGGGCGGGGCTTGATTCTGATTGGATGGTTGTGGTTTACAATTGGTGGATCTCATGTGAGTGACAGGTTGCCTCGTCATCAGAGAAGAGATGAAGTTATTCTGATTCAAAATGATCAATGATGTGCACCCATAAATCATTTAGAATAAACACTGAAATATTAAAAAACAAGAACTGTCTATTTTGATTTCATGCAGACTTTAAAGAACAATTTCATCACTAATTACAATTCTATTAATTTTTTTGCTCGTTATTCTCGTTATTTTGGGAATTTTCTTTCTTTATTTTCTTTAATAATTAGATGTTTGAAACGTTAACTTTGTGCTGCAAGTCATTGCATTAGTTTTCATTTGATTTACTGCAGGGCCGTTCTAAAACGTACATTTTAAAGTTTGCTTGATGACAATAACAAAATCCACATATTTATACACTGGAGATTTGAGTTTAGCAGTTCATCAAGTAATGAACTGAGCGTTCTGATAACACCGGGTTAATAAATCACAGGGAAAGCTGAGACACTTTGTTCATAAATGAACATTTCTGAAATATGACAGGATCACAGTATGATGAAATGGTCACATAAAATGAGCTGGCAGGCAGATTTTGACAGAACTGATTCATTCGAGTCATTCATGCACAAATCTACACTGGTTAGGGCTGGGTAAAAAAAATTAAGATTTCTCGATTTTAATCGATTCTCATTTTTATGACCCGATTAGTCATCCTGTTTTCAGTTAATGAATGAACGGGACATTGTAGCGCGCCTCCCATCCAATAAAACACGTTAATCTTTGTGCTTTGTTACTTTTGATATGAAAGTCTAATATTTCAAATTACGTCCATTTTATTACGAAATTAAACTAAATAAATACAGCTTTGGCGCCGTTTAATGTGGTTTGACAGATCACAATAGTGCCTCAGTTCAAGAGAACAAATCATCTCCTCCGCTTTAATAGCAGTTACAGCGCAAAATAAACATGAATGAACATCAGAAGGTATGTTAAAAGATAGAGAACTCACCAAAATCTGTATCATGTCTCATCTAATCGCTCAATTAGAGTTTCAACCGTGGAAAGACGCCAGTAACAGCTTGTAAACAATGTAAGGTCACGTTTACCTCAGAAAACCCGTATTCAGAGTCCATAAACTAGTTAGTCAGCTAGAAAAATGAACCCTAGAGATGAGCATTTTGATATATGCACATTACATATTGATTACAATTTTTTATGTTCTTCAATATTAATGCATGTTTGAATAAATCCGTCAAGTTTTAAGAATTTTTTTTAGACATTGCAGAGTTAGTATTATAACTTAACTATTATAAAAAACATCCTTAAGAGTAATTTATGTTTGTATTTGAATCAGTAAATTTTAACCTTCAATATTACAGTAATGTAGTACCAACTGACACCCATGTGTAGTTTACAGCATTAGTTGAGAGATTTGCCATGTACTGTACAATAATCGATATTGAATCGAAAGCTTGTGAGTGGAAATCGAATCGTGAAATCGTGTCAATCCCCAGCCCTAACACTGGCTGCATGTTTTCTGCAGGAACAGAGCAATGGAATCACATGTTGTGGAAGTATTGTTCTTTTGCGCCAGCCAGTGTTTAAAGGGTCAGTTCACCGAAAAATGTAAATGTTCCGAAGGTGAATGAACGTCTTACGGGTTTGGAGTGAACTGGCCCTTTAAATCTCAAAATCAGCTGAAAACGTCTGACACTAGAACCACTCAAACTGATCTGATGTGTGTTTCAGAGATAGCCGTGCCTGGTCCTGCTTGCTCTGTGTGGTCAGGAGGAAGTGCTCATCATGTGGATCCTCTGCGTCCCCTTGAGAGCGATGCAGCAGTGATGTCATCTTCTGACCCACAATTCCAAACGCAGCAGGGTAGAACAACGCCATGGGAGCCTACAAAGCAGATCGATGGTTGTAGATCATGTTTGCAACATTGACAGTTATTGAACTGAATCAACACTAAACTGACTAGAGCTGAATAATGACACTAGTACATATGTTTAATGTTAATCTTGAGTATTTATAGAGTATTGCATCCTTCATATCTCAAAAAAGTCTTTAGTTTTATCATATTTACAAAAGAGAGTATCGATTCTTTCCGGAAAAAAACTAATCTCCGGGAGGCGTGCCGTGCGCGGAGCTAAAGAATCACGAGCAGACACACACACACGTCATCGCATCATAGACTCTATTCATTCCGGTTAAATCACAAAATAAAATGTACACAAACGTGTCCCTGCTCTTGATACAGAATCACTGATGAACACATTTGGTGTTAATGACAAAAACTATACAATTGTGGATTCGAAACCGGAACTGAACCTCATTTACCAACTTAGCAATTTTGTTGCTAGATTTAGCAACTTTTCAAACTACCCTAGCAACTTTTTTTTGAAAAAGCACCTAGCAACAAATTTAGCATTTTTTAAAATATATTTGGCAACTTTTAGCAACTTTTGGAAAGTGACTCTAATCCAAACAACACGCATACAAGCTAGCTCAATAGACCGAGCGGTTCTTTCCTAATTCCTTAAAGGCACACACCACTATTTTTGAAAATAGGCTCATTTTCCAACTCCCCTAGAGGTAAACAGTTAAGTTTTACCATTTTTGAATCTATGAAAATAGGCTAACTTCCGTCAACATAACCGACGTGACAACCTGCTTGCACAGGGAGCATGATGGGGACTATATTCAGGCGCTGCATAATATCATTGCGCCGCTGCACTCATGGTACGGCAGCAAAGTTCCTTGATTATTACGCAGGAATGAGAGTAAACAGGGAGTGCAGAATTATTAGGCACGTTGATTTTCTGATCATATTTTTTTTCCAGGCACATTTGACCAATTCCAAACCACAGTAATCCTAATAACTACTATTGATTTAGTATTTAATAATGTATAAGTGATATATAATTGTTCATGAAGGCTGGAAATGAAAATCACCTTATATTCAGGTGTGCAGAATTATTAGGCATGTTTTCTTTTACAGATAAATTGAGCCAAAAAAGAGATTTAACTCAGACTGAAAAGTCAAAAAGTATTAAATGCCCATGAGAAGGATGCAATACTAATGCAATACTAGACATTGCAGTTAAGGCATGACCATTGGACAGTGAAATGCTCGTTGGGTCAGCAGGATCTGACAAAAACAGGTGGTGAAGAAAAGACACCTGTTAACTGCAAAAGAATTAAGAATTAAGGTGAAGAATTAAGGGTGAAACCATCAGGAACCCTTTAGTCTCCAGCGCCACCATTTTCCAAAGCTGCAACCTACCTGGAGTCTCCAGAAGTGCAAGGTGTCAGGATCTCAGAGACTTCAGTTAGGTAAAGAATCCTAAAAAATGACCCCCACTAGATAAGAATCATAAGCTGAAGTGTTGTAAAATACATGAAGAAGGTTTTTTTATAGGCTTTAAAGGTTTTATAGGTTGAGAATGACTCTTGAAGGACCAGCACCACATCCTCTAGCACCACTGTTTGAAGAATTCATCTGCCAGAATCTGGCAGTACGTTTTGGGAGTTCATTTTTAGTCCATCTCTGCAAAACGGACTTCAGGATGGACTAAAATGAACTCCCAAAACGTACTGCCAGATTCTGGAAGATGAATTCTTCACCACCTGTTTTTGTCAGATCCTGCTGACCCAACGAGCATTTCACTGTCCAATGGTCACGCCTTAACTGCAATGTCTAGTATTGCATTAGTATTGCATCCTTCTCATGGGCATTTAATACTTTTTGACTTTTCAGTCTGAGTTAAATCTCTTTTTTGGCTCAATTTATCTGTAAAAGAAAACATGCCTAATAATTCTGCACACCTGAATATAAGGTGATTTTCATTTCCAGCCTTCATGAACAATTATATATCACTTATACATTATTAAATACTAAATCAATAGTAGTTATTAGGATTACTGTGGTTTGGAATTGGTCAAATGTGCCTGGAAAAAAAATAAGATCAGAAAATCAACGTGCCTAATAATTCTGCACTCCCTGTAGTTCCTAGCCATATCGGTCTAGAAAATCTCAACTTTTCATTTTCCGTCAGTCTTAGTGAACAATGTAACTACAGAAGAGTCAAGTTTTAAATAGAAAAAAATATCGAAACTCTTTGGTCATTTTTGAGCGAGATGCTAACGGTCAAATCAGATTCAATGATCTATGTTAAGCTATGCTAAAAGTGCTACCGCCAGACCCGGAGATCGACTGAATAATTCAAAAACGGTAAAACTCAACTGTTTAACTCTAGGGGAGTTGGAAATTTAGCCTATTTTCTTAAATAGTGGCGTGTGCCTTTAAGATCGCTGTGGAAATCGCTGTGAAAACCGGAAGACAAAACATAACGATACATAAGGTCTGCGGCAGCAGCAAAAATTGAGTGCAGCAGCAGTAGCACACATTTCACACAGACACACACACACGTGTACATATTTTTTACAAACAAATATAAATTAGCATTTCAAATAATATCTACGTATGACATTATGACGTAGTTTTGCGTTGCACTTACGTAATGACGTCATAGCGCAATGACATCACAACGTCATTTAGCAACTTTTAGCAACAAATCAATCTGCCTTTAGCAACTTCCCCTGAAAATTAGTTGGCAACAGTGCAGACAAGCTCTACCACTGGACTGCGAATCTATGTGAAGAATCTCGGGACTGACAATATTGTATTATGCTATAGTTAGGTGATGTAACGTTAAGGATGAAACTATCGAGTTAAACCACTTTTTAAAACAAAGTTACGCCACTGCATCGCATTATAGATAATGTTCGATCCACTATACGTTGGTGTTGTTCACATCATATGCACTTACACGTCGATTGCCAACAAAACACACACATAGGCCTGTCACGATAACACATTTTGGTGGACGAAAAATTGGCCAATAAATTATTGCAATAAACGATAATATTGTCGTTCTGAGATCTAAAATAATTGTACACCTTTTCAAAGATCAATAAACTTTTATTTCTACCGACTATTTAACACTGAAAACTGAAAACATTTTAAATATCCACAATAAATGAGCAAAACAACCAAAAACAATAAAAGCAATAGACTCTCAGTCTGTTAACAAAAAATGCACTTGAATAAATACCAAAAACAATAAATAAAATGGATGAAAACTGCAACGGATGATCATTTCACAAAACCCACGGTTCGTATCACGGTTTTAGGCTCACGGTTCTGTACGGTTCTTGTTGTTGTTTTTTCTTTTAATCGTTAACACTCCAGAAATTTACTTCAGCATATATTTAGCTTAATTATCCTTAATTATTTAGCGAGAGAGAGAGATAGAGAGATAGAGAGATAGAGAGAGAGAGAGAGAGAGAGAGAGAGAGAGAGAGAGAGAGAGAGAGAGAGAGAGAGAGAGAGAGAGAGAGAGAGAGAGAGAGAGAGAGAGAGAGAGAGAGAGAGAGAGAGAGAGACGAGGAAAACAAACAAGCAGGCAAATGGAAATTATCGCAGCCGGAAAAATTATCGAGCTCATTTTTTTATCGCGCAATTAATTTCTTTATTGACTATCGTGACAGGCCTACACACACATTTGATGCATTTTACTCACAACCTGCAACGATCAGCAAATGCCTTGCTTATAAATCATTTGTCACTGAAAATGCCAGGAACACACTTGAAAAACAAACTGCATCCACTGTTCCCCTAACGTTGGGTTATTTGGGAAGCTGAACAAGGTTATCTTTCCCTCACAACTAGAAAAACTTTCAGAAACTTGTTTAAATCCTGAAGGAGTGTATTTGGCACAAAAATACTCAGTCATACGTCCAACTCGTTTTTTGAAACTTTGTCCATGTTTAGCGTGAGAATCAACTCTTTAACAGTGTAAATAAGGCAAAATGCATGAAATCGTATTAGACCCCCCCTTTAATAAGCGGACATCACTGATGGCACAGAATCCGGTCTATCTGTACCTGGAGTTTCTCGTCTCCTAACCGTAACTGATACAGCAGCACTGGGGAATCTGGGAAACGCGTGCGGAACTCGTGATCTTGCAGCCCAGAAATATCCTGCAGAAACATCAATAATACATAAAACTACACAGCATGAGAAGCCAATTTGAAAGATTACGTTGATATAAATATTGAACACACACGCATATAAACACTTTTAAAGCTACACTGTGTAACTTTTTTAGTCTATTCTTAGCTAAAAACACTTAGTTCTTTCAAAAATATATGTGCTCATTAATGTATATTTACTTCTTTCAAGTAATAAAGTATTCTCGTAAGTTTATAATATGCCATTGAAAATACATAAGGTAATGGGATCTAACGGTGGTCGCCATGTTGCCCCTCCATCTTGAAAGTACTTTAGCCAAAGAGGGGCATACCCGTAAATTCAAGCTTCGCCTTTCGCGTTTTAACCGGTTTTAATACTCGATGGCACTGTACAAAATTCTCTGCCTCGCGCATGTGCGCGTCAACTTGTTCAGACTTGTCTGGTGCATGTGCAGAGTTTTCATCTCAGCGGCGTCCAGTAACAGAGTTATACGGAGTTTTCCTGGCTTGTTTATTCCTCAAAAGTCTGTTTTTCCTTGTGTGGTATTTCTGTGCGTTAATAACTCCGTAAGTAATAATAGTTATTGTCATTGTAGATGTGTTTCAGAGTGTGTCATCGCGTAATTCAGTTGATGTCACCTCAGAAGTATTTTTGTGTCAACATACAATAGCGTAATGCTCACCTATTTGAATAATCATTCAGTTATTTTGTTATCAACAATGTTTATTCGTTTATAGAAAATATTTGCTTGTAATGCATGTTGATGGAAATATGTATCAGGTCTGATCGGCATATTAACAATTGTTATACAGAGCGCACTGCAGTGCTAACGTTAAAGCGGCGCACACACTTTTGTAATCCGACACCGCTTGTTAGCAGCGGCAGCTCCGCTCCTTTTAATGCAGCTGCATTTAGCGCCTATATATGGTACAATAAGCTCTGGTTTACGGTTACATTATACACATGTAACTTATAAGTATAGTTATACAGTTCTTAACTGTGTATGTATATTTACCATCCTTATTTGTTCTCTCACAGAAACCACATTTATGTACATATCCACGCAAACCTGTTTATGCCTTGCAATTGGATGACTGAATAAATATTACTATCATCAAAGTTCACTCTGGATTAGCTGCAGTTCTTTCTAGCCGAATAATTAGGCCAGGTGAGTTCCAACCATCCCACTGCGCACAGAATATCCCACAGGCACCGTGTCGAATGTGGACGAGGTCGAACTGGAAGCCATGTTAATCTTGGACTAAATCGGCCACCGTAGGAGTTGAAACGAAATCGGAATTGAGAGGAACAGAAACTAAAATTCACTGGATGGTCATATACCTTTTCACCACTAGATGGGGGAAAATATCACACAGTGTAGCTTTAAGCCATTTAAAGTGCCACATTATGCTTTTAGGGATTTCCCTTTCATACAGTGTGTATTAGAGATGTTAGTGTCTCCTAAAAGAAAGATTTGATTCTGAACTGAAACGAGTCGTCAGTAATTCTGACAGTGGGTTTGTAGCTAATTAGCATAATATCCGCCTCTGGTCTTGATTGGATGAGCAGTGTCTCTTTGCCCCGCCCTCACACACCGTAGTTGTCGCTGAGACTGGAAGAGTTTGTTTGGTGTTGTTCATGTGGAGAAGACGCTGTTTTCTGCTGAGATTGATACGGTAAAACCCACGCCATCGTTACTGTTCGTATCACTTGATTCTGAAGTAGGGTAGGGATGCACCGAGTAGGGATGCACCGAATCCAGATTTTTGGGGTTCGGCCGAATACCGAATCCACTGTTTAAGATTCGGCCGAATCCGAAACCGAATACCGAATCCTACTCTCACCCGCAGTCCATTATCACAGTAAACACATTAATGAAGTTAACAACGTCCACAGCAGTGTAGGGATGCTATTGACCATTAACTGTTTTGGTCAAGTTTACTAAAGTAAACATTGTCGTGTATGTTCTTCTCGACGCTATTTCATGATGGTTTATAGAAAAATTACCCCGAGTTGTCCTCTGTCGTTTCAAAGAACAACCCAACGGAGAGCGCAGGAGGCGCGCGCTAGGGTTGTGCCGACATCAAGATGGAGCGCCACCATCGTGATGCCACGCCCCCGTTGCGAGTCTGTTGTGTGCGACACACACTAATCCTCTTCTATAGTATTAGTTAAACTAAAAACTTAGCAGGGATTGCTCTGTAAATTAAATTGAGAATGTAACTAATGCATATATGCTATTTTAAATACTGTAGTCTATGCCAGATTTATATAGCCTACATTTTGAAATCATTTGAGGCTGAAACATCCATAAGCATGCGTGTTTATTTTAGCACTTCCATCAGTGAAACAACACAGCCTATAAAACAAAAACGATTTCAGTAAATAATGGTAACCTCAAGAATATATGAAAATTAAATATTAGTTAGAAAAATATTTGATTCATACTATTTCCCCGCAAAGATGCGTCATATACCGCTCTGTGCTTTGAGAGGAATGGGACACTGAATAGACACCTTCTTGAATATCTTCGTCTTCATATGTTCTACTGATGTTGCAAAGCAACACTTGTTGTAAAATGTCTGAAGAGCGGATTTTATTTTCCACAGGGTCAAGACATTTAGGCAATGTTTGATTGTTCACTGCCAGAGAAAACGAAACTAAAATCACCGGCGTGTGTGAAATGCGCTATTCAAATAAACCAAACTTGACACGCCTTACCAAGTTTAATAACAAGAACAAACTGTGTTAAATAAAATTTGAAGTAAAAAGGTATTCGTCCTACAGTGTTTTTTATACTTTCCCACAGTAAACGATGTGAATAGTTATAATAGACTTAATTATAAGCAAACGAAAGGAAGTAACGTTTATAATCCCCTGCGAAAATGGCGACGTGAGTGAAGATTTGGGATAAGAATGATTGAGATGTCCATGTCCATTGGGATAAAATGGACTAGGCCTATTGTTCAAATTCACGAAAAATCGAGTGACCAGATCCAGATCGAAAACAGAATGAAAAAGTGCTATCTGACCATTATTTCCTTTCTAGGCTAAAAAAAGCTTTGTGCTTCACTCCTGTGGTAATATTCACGTGAAACAGCATTCACATACAAAACACTGGGTTAGTAAAATAACGAAGTTATATTTTTTTTTTAAGTAGAAAATAGTATTTATGTAAAGAGATATATTAAAATAAAAAGAGCTCAACTCTTAAGTGGAAGGAACCTATTTTTCCCCCTCACGTGCAACCTAGCGGATGAGGCATTATTTGGGTTAGTAAAAATAACGAAATTATGGTTTTAAGAGAATAGTATATATGTAAAGATATATAGTATATTATCTACCTATTTACCTAATTCCGGTTCTTCAAAGCTTACGGATTCAGTGTATTTTCGTTTTGTCATCTTAATTTGGTAATTATTTAAGTGAAAAATATTTAGTGTAGGCCTATATATTTTATTAATTTTATTTATATTTTATCTGATCTATAGATCTATAGGCTGTTTGCACGGTAAAATAAAATACATTTTGGCTGCTGTCTGTAGATTCCTTCATGCACAACTCGTATTCTCTCGGATGCTTCATATGCAAATGTTTTAACAGCGGCTGTTGTTTAGGGTCCTTGTCATCACGAGACAAATCGGCATTGCAAATTGAACGCGTATAGCTCAACTTGAATCGCCTTCTTTTGACTTAAAGTATACTGCCACGTTTTCTGTTCATGAGTTCCATTTTCACTTTCAGCAGCGGCGTCATTACGTTCGACCAGCGGGGCGCGCATAGTGCAAGCCTAGGGTTCGGGTTCGGTGGAAATAAATTCTGAGGTTCGGCAGAAACCGAACCCAGTCAAAAAGCCCAATATTCGGCCGAATCCGAACCCGAACCCTGGATTCGGTGCATCCCCAGTGTCAAGAGCAGAGACTCAGATATGAAAATGAGCGTTTGCTTTCTAACCAATCACAGCAGAGCAGCTCTCAGAGAGGCGGGGTTTAGAGAGACTGAATCCTTGATGGAAGCATTTCAGACACAGAGAAAAGAGCTGATGCTGCTGTGGAGGTTAGGAGAGAATTAAAGGGTTTTTGACCTCGGATGCATGAGAACCTGTTGTTAAGAACTAGGAACCTTTGAAATAGCATAACAGTGAATAATTCCTCTGTGCTGTGTGCTGCAAGGTCACCTGATCCAGATGGCAGAAGGACTCTTTCAGCTGGTGCAGTAAGACACTGTCCAGTTTGTTGCTGAGTTGACATTCTCTGTAGGGAAATCCAGCTCTCTGCATGAGCCAGAAAAAACACCGCGTCACGTCCGCACCTCCGTACGCAAGACACAACCTGCGACACAGGCGGCACGAGAGCTCAAGAGTATTCTGGACAGGGTTTACTGTGCTGTATGATAACACATCAGTAAGAGTTCATGAGCTCTGTAGCTCATTTTAACAGCTGATTTAAACTTGAATATACATAAGGAAAGCGGCTTTGTCTGAATGGAGCTATTGTCTTCAGAAATGAGCCCTGATTCTTACACTGTTTGGGATACTAAACCTTTAACATGGCATCATAGTATTTGTCTCACCTGGAGCTGCGGTGGGACACGCCGTCCTCAACGCAGCACACGCTGGTCTTCTGGTCGCCCACGTCCACCACACACGCGCTGCTCAGGCCGCTGCCGAAGGTCGCGCACACCGACTCCTGATGCACAATGACAGCTACAAACACAGTTTCACATGACCCATTAAAGCCTTTATCAGTGTGCAGTGCTTTCTTCACAGCTCGTCTGGAGCGTTTGTTTCTGAACCATTTTCTGCATTATTTCGGTTCGTTTAGGCCAGGGGTAGGCAAGTTCTGTCCTAGAGAGCCGCTGTCCTGCAAAGTTTAGCTCCAACCCTAATCAAACACATGAACAAGCTCATCAGTGTCTTCAGGATTACTATGCTGCATTCCACTCTAGTTATAGACACGCACTTGCGAACGTCCCTAAGCACTTCCCCTCGGGGGAATCCCCACCGCCATTTTGAAGTGCGTTCCACTTCGTGAAGTGGACAAGGGAAGTTTATATGGACAGACACTTGCTCCTTCGATTTTGACCGAGGGAGCGAGTCTACTTCAAATGTACACTTCAGGCAGCTTCATATACCACAATGCAACACGATTGTGATGTCACCGCATATCGAGTTTAATTTACCACCACAAACAACTCTTATGATATTTTTAATAACTTTTAAAACAACCCAAATGCACCTATATACATATAGAATGCTGCATTAAACAATTTCGTAAAGGAAAAAAATGTATAATAAATCAACTCCATAGTGAATTCGAAGTGATCAAGGGCTTAGGACGTTCCAGTTCAGTCCATTGCAAATGTTCCTCGAGTAGTGGGCACTCATGCAACGTAAGCAATGACGCACATCCGAGTGAACGAGACGGAGGGAAGTTAACGAGTGAAGGGCATAACATTTTTTTACTGGAACGCAGCACTAAAGCTACAGGCAGGTGAGGGTTTTTCAGGGTTGGAGTCAAAACTCTGCAGGACAGCGGCTCTCTAGGACCGAACTTGCCTACCCCTGGTTTAGGCATACATGAACATGGAAATCATGCTCACATCCGTACCAAAATAATCAGTCCGGGATCGCCTAACGAAGAGGATTACAATTAAAATCTGCAGCAGTTAAATTGTGGTGTGTAAGACACAACAAACCAGACTGTTTCATAATTCATAATGAGAAATACATAGATAAAAAGCAGCAGTGTCTGATTCTGTGGCTAAACGCATTACAAACCAAAGGGACATGTGACTTGCATTAAATTAACCCGCCACTTTTTTTTAAAATAGGCTCATTTTCCAACTCCCCCAGAGATAAACCCCCCAGTTTTCGAATCCATTCAGCCGATCTCCGGGTCTGGCGGTAGCACTTTTAGCATAGCTTAGCATAGATCATTGAATCTGATTAGACCGTTAGCATCTAGAGTTTCAATATTTTTCCTGTTTAAAACTTGACTCTTCTGTAGTTTCATCGTGTACTAAGACCAACGGAAAATTAAAAGTTGAGATTTTCTAGGCCGATATGGCTAGGAACTAGGGCTGGGCGATATATCGCATGACATTGTTAGGCGCATCTCGTCAGTAAAGCCGGTTCCTTGATTAGTAGTAAATCGCCATCACCTGCTTTCAGATAGAGCGGCTTTTACTACACATAGCCGACAAGCTTGTTCACTGACAAGCTGAGCCATATCGCATTAATTATCGCAGGCGATACGTCCGTGATAATTAATGCGATATGGCTCAGCTTGTCAGTGAACTACGGCTCTGTGTAGTAAATGCCGCTCTATCTGAAAGCAGGTGATGGCGATTTACTACTAATCAAGGAACCGGCTTTACTGACGAGATGCGCCTAACAATGTCATGCGATATATCGCCCAGCCCTACTAGGAACTATACTCTCATTCCTGCGTAATAATCAAGGAACTTTGCTGCCGTACCGTGGGTGCAATGATATTACGCAGCGCCTGAAAATAGTCCCCAGCTAGGTAACTTCCAACGTGACTGGCACTAAGTCTGTGTAGTTGCAGGTATTTCGGTTCAAATATATACGGTTCAGGATCTGCACCAAAGTAAATATTGTCTGAATCGTCTCTCAAAAATGTCTCCATGGCTACAAGGTACGCTCCCTGTGTAAGCAGGTTGTCACGTTGGTTATGTTGGCCGAAGTTAGCCTATCTCTTTAGGAATGAGAGTATAGTTACTAGCCATATCGGCCTAGAAAATCTCAACTTTTCAAATTTTCCGTCGGTCTTAGTAGTTAGTACACGATGGAACTACAGAAGAGTCAAGTTTTAAATAGGAAAAATATTTAAACTCTTTGGTCATTTTTGAGTGAGATGCTAACGGTCTAATCAGATTCAATGATCTATGCTAAGCTATGCTAAAAGTGCTACCGCCAGACCCGGAGATCGGCTGAATGGATTCGAAAACGGTAAAACTCAACTGTTTAACTCTAGGGGAGTTGGAAAATTTTCAAAAATAGTGCCGTGTTCCTTTAACACATTTTGTTATGCTTTGAAATGTTGCTTTGTAAAAGCAAACCGAACCAATAAGAAAATGCAACATTGTAACAATTGAAGTCCATTTCAGAAGAAAGGAAACGATCTACAGGTCTGAGGACGGCTAGTTTGAGCACTGAACTAGTCAACAAGGATCAACACGATAAAAGCACACAAGTGTGTGCAAGACAAGTCAACATGTTATTTCTCCCATGTAACATTGAGTCTCATTCACTAAGCATGCGTCCGCACACATTTGAGCATGAAATGTGCGTATGAACAATTTTAAGAACAAATCACAATTCTCCAAAGATTTTGTAATATCTTTTTTTCTAAATTTACGAAAAAATATAGGAAACCACACATACACAAAAATAACTTACTCTGTATGGCTTTATAATTGTGTTCAGTTCTCCTGTGCGTAAAAATACGAAAGAATCCACGCAATTATCAGTGAATGAGACCCAGTGTCTGAGTTACAACAGAATTTCACATGGTAAATTCAGGAGTACGAGGTGTCAGCAAGAGGAACTGGTCTTCGTGACATACCTGAGAAGCCCATTTTAACCAGCAGCATGTTGACTATTTCCTTCACGTGCTGCCTGTTATAGATGTCTGGGATCAGGAGGATACATCTGTAATACTAAAAAACATCAAGACAAGTCATCAAATCATCTGACTCCACATGTCAGTCGAATGAAGACAAAAGCAGCACGCGCTTCTTGTACCTTCAGATCCTTTAGAGGGATTTCTAGAAGCTTCTGAATTGCGTGAGACCAGATGGTCTCGAGGTCCACCAACGTTGCCGTGAGAGAGCCACCCTGCCCACTGTGGATGTTCAGATGACCCCTGCAGACGGGCCAGTGGATGCTGTAGCAGTCGGTAGGGTTCACATACAGCGCCTGGTCGACAGAGAGAGATTTCACTAAACATTTTAATTCAGTTTCGTGAACATTTTTAATTAAACATGGATCTTCCTTTTCAATAAAAAGGGCTTATTTCTGCTTTTCTTAGGCTCATTTTGTAAATATAAGCAAACTAATTTGTACGTGCAAACAATGCCGGTGTGATGAGATGGCATGCCTGGCTAAGATTCGCCTCGAACTCGTGCATCTTCGGACGCAGAGCCACGCGGAAAGTTACAAAAAATGCGCTGCACACCGCCGCGCGAAATGGGGTCTCGCGTACTCAACGCGCACTACCGCCCACTCCGTGTTGACGTCACATGGACGCGTCGAGTATAAACAAGGCTTAATTCTTCCTCCCATAAACGTTTTATTGAAGATGTAGCAGGTAATTGGGAGGCCTGGATGGTATAAATGCAGGATATCATTTTCCCTTTACCAAAATAGTCCTTAAGGCAGGTGTCAAGACAAGAAGGACTAACTATTGCAAACCTGTTCAAGTAGGATTGTAAGTAGTTCCTAACTTGTCTCTTGTTTACAAACGAATCTGTGGTGAAATGAAGGAACAAACACACAATGTCTTCCCCATGTGAGCTGGATATTCATTCAAAATAAAGTTCATCCATGAATTCATAATATTGGAATCCGAATGAAGCTTATGCGGTATGTTTCTTGCTTAAAAGTTCGATCCGATTTAGCTCTATGTAGGCCTATATCATCTCAGGCACGAGTCGGTGGGCGGGGCTACAGAATCAGGCATTGTTCTTCTTTTTCTGTTGAGGCGGTGCTTCTCCACACGATGACGTCAAGGTGTGGCATATTCTGAGATTGATCGTTTGCTGGGCCTGGCGTCAATCAAAGCTTTTCTTTGACTAACAAGGAAGTCTTCAGCTCTGAAACTTACAGGATATTCTTATATTACCATGACCTTTTATATATCAAAAGCTCATGGGAAAGTTGATTTCTCAATTCATCACCCCTTTAAGGTTGAGCCACTGGGGTCACATGTAGTGTTAGACCGATATATCGGCCGGCCTATATTTGCGATTTTTACGTGTATCGGCATCGGCCGATACAAGCAGCCTTGTATCGGCCGATGCCGATACACGTAAAAATACAAATATTTTTTTCCCTGCATTATTTACAGACAGGCGTCCACAGGCAGCTCTCACCATCTTCAAACTGTCTTGCTCTCCCTCCCTCGCGCATATTAATCAAACTCAATTGAGAATTGACACGATGGTAAAAGGTCGAAAGACTGAAGTTTCACGTGGAGTATTGGGAGATTTTTTTCCTGAATTACCGCTGGTGTTGCTCTACAAGAGATTAAGTTAAGTACACCTACATTCTAAAAAATGCTGGGTTAAAAATAACCCAAGTTGGGTTGAAAATGGACTAACCCATCAATTGGGTTGTTTTAACCCAGCAATTGGGTTGTTTTAAGCAAACATTTAACCCAACCGCTGGGTCAAAACAACCTAATTGCTGGGTTAGTCCATATTCAACCCAACTTGGGTTATTTTTAACCCAGCATTTTTTTGAGTGTAACCATTAAATGACTAGGTTGTAAATAGTTTTAAAATTAAGTGTAGTACAGTCAGTTTGCACTTTATTATGCTGCTTGCTTGTTGAAACTGTGTGCAATTGTGTAATTATTTTATTTATGCTTAAATATTTATTTTCAGAATTTATTTTCACCACTGAACTCTTCTTTCTTTCTTGTTCTACCTCACCTGTTTTTACTATTTGTTAAATATAGTTTTTTTTTAGTTGAATAAATGTTCCTTTTTTTAAATTGCAAATTTTAAATTGTTATCATCATGATCATTGTGTCATTTTTATGTTGTAATTTGAGGGAGCAAAAGCAGTGTCGGCTCCAAATATCGGCTCAAGAAAATCGGCAGCCTGTATCGGTCATCGGCTAAGGCTGATGAAAAAAAATCGGTATCGGCATCGGCACTAAAAAAATCCATATCGGTCGATCCCTAGTCACATGGACTATTTTAATGATGTTTTTACTGCCTTTCTGAGCCTTGAAAGTGTTCAATACATTGCTGTCTATGGAGGGGTCAGAGAGTTCTCGGATTACATCAGAAATATCTTAATTTGTGTTCTGAAAACGAACGAAGGTCTTACGGGTTTGGAACGACACGAGGAAGAGGAATTAATGACAGAATTTACAGTTTTTGGTGAACTAACCCTTTAAATTAATTGTTTTCCATTTGCTTTCTGCTTCTAGAGATAACGTCAGCTCCATTTTGAATCCAGACTCATATGAAGACTTCTGATGACAGCAACTATGAATCAACATGCACCAATGCCAAAGTTTCTATATATTGTGATCATTATGATCACAACTTGTAATCATTGCTTTAACGAGCTCATTGTTTCTGCCTAAATGAACACATTTTGTGAGCTAACTACAAGATTTGTATCATCTTAGATGTAGATTCTGACATTACTTGGACAGTCACCTCTGATAACAGGTGAAAAGATCGCAACCTCCCAAGCAACCTCTCTTTCATGCCGACTTTAAAAGGATAAAAGAGAAAAACTTGTTTCAGTCGCATTTGTAAGATCTTGGCATGTTTGAGAAAGCAAGCGTTATGAATATTTTTATGCAGTGTTTATGACTTGCATGAGCAGCGTTCTCATCTCACCTCTTCTCCCACGAGATATTGGGGTTGATGAGTTGTGTTTGTCCAGCTGACTTTAGAGTTTGGCTCGAGAACCGCAGGTCGTATTTGTCTGTTGTATAATCTGGCCTGTGAACACACACACACACACACACACACACACACACACACTCAGTGTTGAAGCACACAGACCTGCCGATATGGATTTTCAGGAGAACACACCTGCTCTGCGGACACTGGCGTTCGTCTCACACCGTTGGACATTTTCCTGGACCAGATCACCTGATCGATCATTTTCATCCCATTCTGTCTCTGTTCACTACTGTCCGCAGCCTGACGAGACACATTCAAACACACTCAGTCACTCACTGACGCTTCATTAGGCATATACTCATCGCAGCAGAGTAACATACGTTCAGGCCGTCCCGCAGGAGGCTGGGGTCCTGGTGGCGGGGCTGGCCGGGCTGCCTGTGTCTGCGGGCGATGACGTGCGGGACGCTGATGGGCAGCGTGTCTGTGGCTCGACCCAAACGCAGCGTCCTCGACCCGGGGTGAATCACAACGATGAAATTGGCTTGAATTTGCTGAGAATGACAAAGACCGTTTGAAAACAAACATATTCTCCATTTTAAACTCACCATGAAATCTAAATAGATAAGTCTTATGTTTTTAATAAATTATTTATTACAAAGATTGCAAGAGGGAGATTCATTTAAAAATTAAATGCAGTCTTCCATAAAATAATAAGAATAGTCAATTTTGATAGTATGGTAACTTTAACACCTAAACTCTGACGAAGATACACCGATCAGGCATAACATTACGTCCCAATACTGTGTTGGTCCCCCTTTTGCTGCCAAAACAGCCCTGACCCGTCGAGGCATGGACTCCACTAGACCCCTGAAGGTGTGCTGTGGTATCTGCCACCAAGATGTTAGGAGCAAATCCGGACCCACTTTATATTAGGAGGCCTTAACTACTATGTACTAACATTTTAATTAATCATTTGATACAACGCACTTATTGTGTTCATACATGTTTTTACATTGTACTTACATTTTTAAATATACCTGTATGTAATTACATCTGTAATTCATTTCTGTAGTTACATTTGTAATTACACAGTTGACACTTCCCTTACACCTAACCCTACCCTTAGACTTACCCACACCTGTCCCTAACCCTACCCATATCCCACCTCAATATCAGCAAAAGTGTTTTTCAATACAATATAAACACCGTAAGTACATTGTACTTATTTTTTGATGCAAGTACATAGTAGTTAAGGCCACCTAATATAAAGTGGGGCCGCAGAGCCTTTAAGTCCTGTAAGTTGCGAGGTGGGGCCTCCATGGATCAGACATGGATCATTTGTTCAGCACATCCCACAGATGCTCGATTGGATTGAGATCTGAGGAATTTGGAGGCCAAGTCAACACCTCAAACTCGTTGTGCTCCTCAAACCATTCCTGAACCCTTTTTGCTTTATGGCAGAGCACATTATCTGCTGAAAGAGCCACAGCCACCAGGGAATACCATTTCCATGAAAGGGTGTACATGCTCTGCAACAATGCTTAGGTAGGTGGTATGTGGTAAACAAGGTTTCCCAGCAGAACATTGCCCAAAGCATCACACTGCCTTCTTCCCATAGTGCATCCTGGTGCCATGTGTTCCCTAGGTAAGCCATGCACAGAAAACGTGATTCATCAGACCAGGCCACCTACTTCCATTGCTCCGTGGTCCAGTTCTGATGCTCACATGCCCACTGTTGGAGCTTTCGGCGGTGGACGGTTCAGCATGGGCACCTTGACTGGTCTGCGGCTATGCCGCCCCATACGCAACAAACTGAGATGCTCTGTGTATTCTGACACCTTTCTATCAGAACCAGCATTGACTTCTTGAGCAATTTGAGCTCCAGTAGCTCTTCTGTTTGATCGGACCACACGGGCCAGCCTTCACTCCCCACATGCATCAATGAGCCTTGGCCGCCCATGACCCTGTCGCCGGTTCACCACTGTTCCTTCCTTGGTCCACTTTTGATAGACACTGACCACTGCAGACCGGAAACACCCCACAAGAGCTGCGGTTTTGGAGATGCTCTGACCCAGTCGTCTAGCCATCACAATTTGGCCCGTGACAAACATTTTTCCTGCTTCTAACACATCAGCTTTGAGGACAAAATGTTCACTTGCTGCCTAATATATCCCACCCACTAACAGGTGCCGTGATGAAGAGATCATCAGTGTTATTCACTTCACCTGTCAGTGGTCATAACGTTATGCCTGATCGGTGTATGTCACTTTATTACTGTACATTTCAGTTTTTTTTTTTTTTTTTTACTTCAGATTTCAAGAAGCGAACAAAAACATGTGAATTAGGCTGTTAAATAGACAGTAAAAACAGCTGTTATCAGGAAGAATTAAATATATTAGTAAATAGAATCATATTTACTGATTTCAAATGAATAGTAAAAACGTTATTATTTAGGCACTTGTTTCATCTATCACTGATATTATTAGTGCACCTAAAGTTTATGTTTTGAGCACTCTTATTAATTATGTTTATTAATGAAGGTCAGTCAACTCCTGTACGGGCTCCGGTTTATTACTGATCATTATTGTTATTATCAATACATTATTAATATCGTCACCTCCTGTACGGGCTCCGGTACCGCGGCGGGAACGATCGGTCTCTTCACTCCGCGCTGCTCTTTCTCTCGGTCTCTTCCATTCTCCGCATCTCTGTCTGTTTGTGTCATATTGATGATTATGAACTATCAACTGAACATCTATCTACACACTGCAGATGAACGAGAGTCTTCACACTCACACTTCTTCTTCTTCTGTTGAGTTCAGTGGCGGTTCCCACTTCCCTCTGCTGGACTGGAGTGTGGAGCTCTTCTTCTGCTACGCTTCTGGGATATTACCGCCACCTGCTGCACGCGTCATGCGAGTGTTGTTGTACTTCAGACACACACAGTAAGCTTTGTGCATGGTACACAACTGTAGGTGTGGACTTTGCCTGTTTCTTAAGACCCATGTCAAGTGAACTCACTCTCTGCTGTAATTTTCACTCCAAACAGGACAGCATCACCATAACTCAAACGTTAACTTAAAACTATCATTTCTATAATCCTCATCCTTAACACAGTATCACAGATTTAGTAGTTAAAGAGATAGTTAACTTAAAAATGAAAATGATTTTATTAATTGCTCACCCTCATGTCGTTACTAACCGTAAGACTTTCGTTCATCTTCGGAACACAAATGAAGATATTTTTTATAAAATCTGAGGCAACAAGCTAGAGCCGTCTGCGGCGCTGGCATTGTGTTTTTAGACCACAAAATCAGCAATGTCACTAAAGAAGTGTGTTTCTGGGTGTGAGGGAAAGATAACCTTGTTCGGCTTCCCAAGTAACCCAGCATTAAGGGAACATTAGATGCAGTTTGTGTTTCCGGACTTCTGCAAGTGTGTGTGTTTGTTCCCGGTCACGAGTGGAAACCGCAGGTGGTGAGTGAAACTGCACCAAATGTGTGTGTTTTGTTGGCAATCGGCAAATACATGTTTATAATGTGAACAACACCAACGTATAGTGAATCGAGAGTTATCTAGGGAGTGAGTGAGTGTGTGTGTGTGCGTGTGTGACTCTTTAGCTCCGCACACTGCACACCTCCACGAGCTCAGCTGTATTCAGAAAGAATTGGTACAGTTTATCTGTCTTTTATAAATATGATCAAACTAAAGACTCTTGGGAGATATGAAGGATCAATACTCAAGTTAAGCATGACACTGGCAGAAACTGTGTGTGTGTTATGACCCCTTTAAACGTGAATAAAAGCCTAAATTAAATCTGTTAATCATATAAAGCCATCATGTCTCTTCAGAAAATTTGGACTAAACCGCTCAATTCATATGGATTAGTTGTATGATCTCTTTATGAACTTTTTGTGTCAAAGTGGTAGTTGTGTAGCTGTCAGCGGAGGGATTGAGACATCTCAGATTTCATTAAAAATATCTTCAAGATGAACGGAAGTCTTCCAGGTTTGGAACGACATGAGGGATAGGAATTAATGACAGAATTTACATTTTTGGGTGAACTAACCATTTAAAGCCACCTAATGTGAAGTGTGACTTACCAGAAACATGCCATATTTTCATTATTGTAATAGCTTGTAAAACATAAAAATATTAGTATTCCATTACAGTACATTTTTAAAAATCTAAAGCCAGTTTTAAACTCCCTGCAAAATGCAACATTTAAATATGTATGTATAATAAATAAAACTTAATTTATAAATAAATAAAGAATAAATAAAATCTGTACTCTATAGAACTCAGATTTTTAAAATGTACTGTAAAGGAATACCAATGATTGGTTTAATAATAAAAAATAATAATAATAATAACATGAATATTTAAATTTGTTGCATTTCGCTGATAGTATGCCTCCTGCACACTCTCCATATACGGGCTGACTGTATCATTGCGTGATACTTTTGTATCCTTTCTGTAATGTTTTAGCCTTGACGCTATTCACTGCCATTATATGGAGGAGCGAGTGCAGGACATTTTTCAAAATTTCTGCTTTTGAGGTCCGAAAAAGATAGAAGGACATAGAGCACTGGAACGACAGCAGGGTGAGTAAAATATGGTTTTATTTTCATTTCAGGGTGAACTATTTAAGGGAATACTGATATTTTTTGTTTTAAAAGCTAAAACAATAATGAAAATATGACATGTTTCTGCATGGGCATCAGAAAAATTGTGGATGGGTCCTTGTTTGCTAAACGTATGGTTGGGCAAGATAAAATTACGGAAATCGCTATATCACTTGTAAATGTGATGCAAATCGACTTGGTTCGAATTTGCCTTTTGCCAAACTCGCTCTACTCCCTTTTTTTATCACAAATAAAATCAGAAAGGTTTTTATTTTCAATAAAAATGAAGAAAATATTAGAAAATTGGAAATAAAGCGTCTAACGTGTTTAATAATAAAGTGTTTATAGCTTAGGGGTAAGACAGTGAACAGACATGTGCTGAATTAGAGACGATAAAAGTGAGTGGGTCCAATATCATTGGTCTTAAAAAGTGGGTGGGTCTTGTCCCACCCACATACAATGGTTCCGACACCCATGTGTTTCTGGTGAGTTTATAATGTAAAACATTTCTCATAATGTAAAATGTATTACATTATGAGCTCAAGATTTTATTACATTTTGAGAAAATTATTACATTATGAACATTTTATAATAATAATAAAATACGTATTACATTATGAGTTCCCTGATATTGAAAACAGAAGCAGGTCAAGGATCATCAACATAACTTATATTTATTGACGCAAATTGTACATACAATGTCTGCTACAACATATATTTTGTAAGACATTACTAAAAAACAGTGAGGTGTGTGTGTATGTGTGTGTGTGAGTGTGTGTGAGAGTGTGTGTGTGTGTGTGTGTGTGTTGGCTGGGGTTTGGCCGCCATGATCAGCCGCTCTGGCCCCTCGAGTGAGGAATTCCCAGAGTAACGTCATGAGTCTGCGTGCAGCAGCGGCAGCCGAGGGAAGAGGAGTGTGACGTACGGTGCCCTACATGAGCGCCAGCGCGTCACTGTCCTCAACGCCTGCAACAGTGTGCAGGCGTTTACCTGCACACCACAGGACAGTATTCAGTGTTAACATGGTCAAAGTAAGAAAAATAAAGATGCAATCATTTGCTTCAGTGATCATCCCTCTGTGTGTGTGTTGGCTCTTACTGACCTTCCTCATCCGCCTCCGCCCATGGGTGGAGGAGTGGGACCGGCACCGTGGTTTATTCTACCCATCCGTCTGCGGCCAGGGAATCCGGGAGGACTGCGAGAACATCAGAGAGTAAACATAGAGAATGTGACATGAACACAAGCTAACCGATGCAGGCCTGAGGCCGGACGTACCCTCTGCCGTCGCTGAAGCGGGACGATGCGCCGTTGCGTCCATCTTTGGACAGATCTGGTTGAATCAGAGTCTGGAAGCTGCGGAGACATTACACAGATCACTAGGACAGGCCGGTCATATGATCCTAGTCACCTAGTCATGTGATCAAACCTCTAACACTGAGTATCAGACATAAAGGACTCCTCAATCAGTGTGAGAGAAAATAATGTCTTTATGAACTTAGTTGCTTAAAGGGATAGTTCACCTTAAAATGAAAATTACCCTATGATTTGAACTATCCCTTTAATTTGCTGCTTCTTGGAAAATTACCTTTTGCAAGAAATTGTGATGAAACTTAAAAAAAACAAAAAAAAAGCTTACAACAAGCCAATGAACTCGACAGCAGTCCAGAAGATGTCACCGAGGAAAGACAATCTCCACGGCGACCGGCTACTGCTGTCCAGAACCTGACCTGCAAAACACACGGAAAAATTATATAACACATATTATAACATCACGGTAAGAAAAATCCAGAATCCGCGTTGTTGTGAATATTTAACACATGACGTGGGAGGTCAGCGAGCCAATGAACAGAATGCACGCATGAATATTCAAACTGACGAGCCAATGAGATACAAGATTACAAATTCGTCAGCTTCGGTTAATTAATATTCAGAAGATGTGTGTTTACCATTTCGTTCGTAACATTCCTAACGTTACCCGGATATCATCTGTAACATTAACAAACCCATATGTTGGCTATCGTTTATAGTCCATACAAACATATCACACATCTCTGTTAGGCAGCGTGACAGGAAAACCAGTACGTTAATGTTAACGGCTGTATTCACAAACACAATGACGCTAAATCCCGTAACTTATGACAGTTTGCTATATATAATAAGAGTGGGACATGTTTGTTCGCTAAAATATTACATTATATTTCTTAAAGGCACGATTTGTTGTTAGCACTTACCATTTGATACATAAACCATCGTCAGTGCTGTTTAACCGGATACTGCGCTACTTTTCCGGTTCTGCGCACTGCGCATGCGCACTCGGTCGTGACGTTGTACTGGTATTTTACATGGTATTTTACTACTGGACTTTTTTGACTTTGTGTGTGTGTGTGCGAAAAAGCAAGGCATTTAATTATAGATGCTGTTTATTTGTCAATTTGGTTTTATTTTCAACCACATTGATGTTTGGATGTAAATACATGAGCTCCTGTAATATAGAAATGATCACAGTTATCTTGTATCTAAATTCCATATTCATACTTGTGTAGATTGTAGCTACTTTTGTAGATAAAGAGAGTGAAACTACACCAGTAACATCTGGAGGACACGAAACTGAGAAACAAACAGATACTCACCATTTCCCTGCTCACAAGCAGTTTTGGTTCTATAAAGGAAGGATTCCAATAATATGATTTGCAATAACACAATAGAGAGATTTATTAAGATTCACAGAACCTCTTAGTGGTCACGATTCATTTATTTAAATTGGAATTCAGAATTTATAAGGATTTACATCTATATATTGAGATTCGAAAATGTACCTTTACTAATGTTGGGGTGGGGTAAGATGAGCCATATTTTTTTTACTTACCTGGTCCTCAAGATAAGAGAAAATTAGGCAGAAGAACAATGAAAGTATCTAAAAAAATTTCAAGATGTTTGCTATCGTTTTAAATTATAAGAATGCATCTGTAATAAAGGGTTCTAAAAATATGGCTTCTTCATAAAAAAAGTGTTCCTGTGGCTCAATTGACCCCAGGTTAGGGGTAAGTTGATCTGAGTCAGTGCGTAAGTTGCACCATCTGATTGAATCAGAATCAAACCCATGTGAAATTGTAAACATAATTTAACTTTTAAAAACACCAATAATCAAATTTCCTTTTACAAAAAGTAATTTTCTTGTTCTTAAAGCTAACTTAAACAACATAAAACCAACCACATGAAGTTGAAATTTCAATATTTTTAATTGTCTGCATTTCTGAAACAATGCGTTGAACAACTTCCCAAAAACTGCCTAAACCGAGTTTGTTTTAACGGAATTAGAATGAATGAATAAATGTCATTGAAACTAATAAACATTTTAGTCGGACGGTTCTTGGGACGGTAGTTTTTCCGCTGTGTTGAACATGTTAGGTCATTAGGGACTACAGATGTAAAGAGATATAGGCTTCAGTGGTCTCCAACATGGTGCCCGCGGGCACCTGGTAGCCCGCGTGGAGTCTCTGGGTCGCCCGCGAGCACGTTCTATAAATAGCCTGAATTGTAATCTTTCTTTTTTTTTTTTTTTTTTTTTTTTTTTTTTATGATAATGGCATAAAATGAGAAAATAACTATTGGTGACATTTCATATACCATTAAAACATAATAAAATAATTCAATAATTTAAAATATTTTGAATCTGCACGTACGTTGCCATAGGCAACATTACTTTGTGCAAAAACAAAAAACAAAAAAAACGTCACTTCTGCTAATTGAGTTGGTCGCGGGCAGACGGTATACATACTCTACATGAGATAAATTGAACTATAAAAAAGAAAAAAAGATTAATTATGGCTGATGATGCAAGTCATGCAAAAAAGAAAAAGACTTATTATTTCAATGAGGAGTGGGAGACAGAATTCCTCTTCTGCAGGGCCGGCCCGTGGCATAGGCGGAATAGGCAAATGCTAGGGGCGCCACTCATCCTTAGGGGCGCCAAAATGTATTACCGATATTTTATTAATATTCATTTGAAATATTACCAAATAAAGCTCAAAAAAAGCGTCCCCCGCCTCTTCCCAGTCCGCCGCATCAATCTCCCCCCGCCGAGCTACTTGAAGTGCGTCAGAAATATAACGCGCAATCAGTTTAACGTTAGGGGAAATTGTTGTGTCGCGCCGCCTTTCGCCGCATCCAAAGCAGACAGGATTGCTTTTATTTTTTAGGGTGCTTGGCCGCTCGCGCCAGGTGTAGACTCAGTGAAAGTTGCCTGATCATTTATGACGGATGGCCGAATTGTAGTGTCAAAAAAGACAGAAGCCCTCTGATGATGGGAAGATAAGGAATACACTGCTCTTCTTACTTAGTATTTGTGTCTTGTTTCTAGTCTAAATATATACAAATTCTTAAATCAAGATGCATTTACTAGATAAGTTAAATGACATAAGATATGTTTTCTTGAAAATAAAATCAAAATGAAGTGAGTTTTTGCTTATAACAAGCAAAATGATCTGCCAATGGGGTGAGAAAAATAATCTTGTTCCTGATTGAAATCTTGTTTCTTTCCCAAACAGAAATAAGATTATTTTTCTCACCCCATTGGCAGATAATTTTGCTTGTTTTAAGCAAAAAACTCACTTCATTTTGATTTTTTCCCCCCAGAAAATAAGAAAAAATATCTAATGTCATTTTACTTATCTAGTAAAGGCATCTTGATTTAAGCATTTTTAGATTTTATACTGGAAACAAGAAATAAATACTAAATAAGAGCAGCATTTTTTGCAGTGTAAAGACCGAAGTAAAGTGATGTAGGCTAATGAATGAACAGTGTATCTATAATTGCATAGTGGTAAAATACTAATGTTCGCTAATTTAATTCGTTATTTTTACCTTAAACTATGCAAGCAGCTGTTCTGGGTTCTCCAGAGGCCACACAGCCAGTGTGATTTTGTAAAAAAAAAAAAAAAAAATTTTTTATATATATATAAATATTAAACGCATGTAATATCACTTTTTTTAATAGCTTAATGTTTTTACTCTGCAGTTGTGCAGTTTTAAGGGGATATATAGCAATTTGAAAATGTATTTGCCAAAATTAGTAATGATATTTATATACAGGTTCATTTAAAATAGTCAAGTCAAGTCAACTTTATTTATACAGCGCTTTTAACAATGTAGATTGTTTCAAAGCAGCTTTACAGTGTTAAACAGGAAAATAATGCAACATAATTTTATTCAGCTGTAAAGCCATTCTGGAAAAAACGCTGATGTCATCAGTTCATTTCAATTATCATACAGTGACAGTGTGGGCTTTAGATCAATAATTCGATCAGTAATTTAGTTAAAATGGTTAATTTAGTTAATTATTTAGATTTATTTCGATGTTTAGTTGAAAAATTTAGTGTCCCCAACTGAGCACGCCAAGCCAGAGGCAACAGAATAACAAAATAGCAACATTTTAGGTAAAATTCACATTAAATATCTAAATTTCACAGTTTAATTCCTGGTGAAAACATGAATGCTCATAGTCAAGTGTAAGATTGCTGCCATCTACTGGAAAACAAACACTTTTGCTAGTTCTCAATGAATAGTTTGTGCATGAATGCTAGATGCTATTACTCTTGCTCTTTGTGTTTAGGCTGTAATGTGGCGTAGGTGCTATTTTTGTATAGTTTAACTATCATCAGCCTTTAAAAAATCAAATAATAATAATAATATCATGAACATAATGATGGGGTAGAATGGACTGGACATCATATAAAACAACAACAATAAAAATAAAACATCAATGCATTACAAAAATAAAACTGTACGAGTGTTTCCACAACTTAGACTGATAACGTGTAGTGCTAAACCTTGATACAAGGGGCACCAAATAAAATCTTGCCTAGGGCAGCAAATTGGTCAGGGCCGGCCCTGTGTGTGTGTGTGTGTGTGTGTGTGTGTGTGTGTGTGTGTGTGTGTGTGTGTGTGTGTGTGTGTGTGTGTGTGTGTGTGTGTGTGTGTGTGTGTGTGTGTGTGTGTGTGTGTGTGTGTGTGTGTGTGTGTGTGTGTGTGTGTGTGTGTGTGTGTGTGTGTGTGTGTGTGTGAGTGTGTGTGTGTGCGTGTGTGTGTCTGTGCCTATATTAAACAAGTAGCCCTCAAGACTTTTTTATCCCTTCAGGGAGCCCTCGCTCACAAAAAGGTTGGAGACCCCTGGGCTATATGATTGAGCATCTACTGGTCGTTATCAGAGAAGGATTTTGTGTGCTTGTACATCGTTCCTATCAAATATGATAAACTAAACCAGTTGTGTAACATTACATTGAAATTATACCAGTTTATACTTCAGAGATTTAACTTAACTACAGTACCTTATGGTGGGGTAAGTTAAAACAATGGCTCAATTTACCTCACAGCATTTGGCTCACTTTGCCCCATAGCTATGTTGGATAAAACTAGCTAGCTTACCAATTCAGACTAATATTTAGTTATTTAGGTTATAGACATTACTAAATCACCATCATGGATCATACATATTTTAGATCTGGACAAATTTGCTTTGATGCAACAGCCATTATATCTGTTATGCTAAAATGTTACTTTGACAAGCCTGAAAATAGTTTTTAAAGTAAACGGGTGCCTTCCACTCCTCCCATGTGCTTCTCCTTTTCACAGTCCGGCAGAAATGACGGATGGTTCCAAAATACATGCTCAGTCACATGACAATAACAGTCTACAATTGCCAGGATAAAAGGTGTGGGTCAATTTACCCACTGGCTCATCTTACCCCACTCCCCCCTATCATTTAATGTCCACTCTGTGTAGGTGAAACGTCAGAAGAGTTGTGGGCTGATTATGAACATGTTTCTGTGGTGTGGGAACATTAATCAGGACATCATCTAAAGACGCTCCATTTAATCCGCTCTCACAAAGACTGACATATGGTGGATGAACAGGTCAAGAATATGATCTATAATAAGATTACATGGAGTTTTAAGTGGATTAGCACATTGATTTAACTACTGCAATATACAACCAATTGAAATGAACGCAGAGCTTTTTTTATTAATCAAAACAGCCATAACAGAGCATGCCAGTACTTGACAATTACAGTGAAATATATTTTATCCATTAGAAGGGGTTGATGAAGGAGAGACCCTGTTGCTCCCGCCGACAGTTGTTACTGTGGTCTCTTGTTCCGATTCTCCCGGCTCAGCGGCCCATGGGTTTCTGCCGCAGAGAAGGAACGGCACAGCACGGTCTCTGAACTGAGAGAGAGAGAGAGAGAGTTTGGGTCATATCAAACATATCAGCTGTCATAACTCTTAATGATAGAGGATTAAAGTGCCCCTATGATGCTGTTTTAGGCTCCTGATGTTGTTCTGGCGTCTCCTACAACAGGTTCTCATGCATCCGAGGTCAAAAACTCTTTAATTCTCTCTTAACCTCCACTGCAGCATCAGCTCTTTTCTCTCACTGTCTGAAACGCTTCCATCAAGGATTCAGTCTCTCTAAACCCCGCCTCTCTGAGAGCTGCTCTGCTGTGATTGGTCAGAAAGCAAATGCTCATTATCATATCTGAATCTCAGCTCTTGACACACGGTGATACGAACGGTAACGATGGCGTGGGTTTTACCGTATCAATCTCAGCAGAAAATAGCATCTTCTCCACATGAACAACACCAACCAAACTCTTCCAGTCTCAGATACAACTACAGTGTGTGAGGGCGGGGCAAAGAGACACTGCTCAGCCAATCATGACCAGAGGCGGGCATTATGCAAATTAGTCACAAACCTACTGTCAGGTTTGTTCAGTTTGTTTGTGTTTAGTTTTGTCTGCTTACCCGTCTATTTTCCCTTGTTAGTTTCATTGTCTACTGATGATGTTACGCACCTGTTTCAGTTTCTGTTAATTATTCTCCTGTATTTAAGCCTTGAGTTCTCCCTGGCTGCGTCCAAAACCTGGAAAATTCTGCCTTCGGAGGACACATTTCAAGGTAGGAAAGCATCAAGGCACATCTAATGTTAGCTTCACTTCCTGTCTGCTGAGATACCTTAATCTGATGGATTTTTGAAGGCAGCATGTATGCATCCTTCGCTGCCTTTGATATCCCACAATCCCGTGCTTTCTATTCTATGACAGTTGAGCTGGGGAAAAAGAGATGGCGTTCAAAAGTTGCATTTGCTGGTCAGTTCGTGTCAGTTTGTTTTTTACCTACATTTCCACTTCTGATGTCATTTCTAGCGAGAAATG
Organism: Gobio gobio; assembly: GCF_949357685.1. NCBI lineage: Eukaryota > Metazoa > Chordata > Actinopteri > Cypriniformes > Gobionidae > Gobio > Gobio gobio. Next base: position 9,753,745 of record NC_137116.1, on the reverse strand, counting down.
TCTAATGTAGTAATTAAAGGAACTGTATGTAAGAAATGTATTTCAATTAATCATAAAATGGCCCTGATATGTCACTAGACATTAAGAAATCATGTTAATTTCAAATACTTATATCACTGACAACGGTTGTCCGGCCAAGATATTGTCATTTTAAAAGTGAAGTTGCAGCCCTCAACTGATGTTGATGTTGACATGTAGTGTTTTGGCCTGAAGCGCCACCCTCCGCCTATCTACCAATCACGAAGTCAGTAGTGTTTCTGCATTCGGGTTGCCAGCTCTGCTCTAGTTACCACAGCTGCAGCTACAAACTTTTTGGATAAACAATGTCTAACTTTACGAAACCTAAACAACCTCGTTATGAATCAGAAAAACGTTGTGACAGTGTCCGAAATAAAACAAGGATTTGTATAAGAGATGCCTTTGAAAGATGGAGACGGCTGAAAACGGAGAATAATTTGAAGACTGATGCCAACGTTGCTAATTTTCTCCTGGACAGGTAAGGTTCATCTATGTTTGGCTAATTTGTACTTAATGTAAATGGACATTTTCAAATATTCATGACAGTCGAACAAAGTTATGCATGTTCGTGCAAAGTAACGTTAGGTTAGCGCAGATGGAGGAGGTGGGTCATTGAATTGAAAAGGTATAAAGGAATTGTTTGGTAAATAAAAACGGCGAGTCGTCATTGCTAGCAGTAGTAATGCATTATCAGAGCCCGTTTCTCTGTCATTATGCTGGGACGCTGAGGAAAACAACATTAGCACGCTTATTATTGCAATGTGAAAACGTATTTGATACAGTAGCCTAACGTTACCTCGGTAAAAATGATTCCTCATTCGTTCTTCGCATATATAGTGGACAAAACATGCTGCAAGTTGACCTGTATGACCATTGCTAATGTTATTTAGCTTTGCTGTAATTTTACTATAGTATTTTTTCATGTGGGAATGTAACGTTACTGTCACATACGAGCGTTCATATTTACGATTAGTTTTGGCTAATCGCCATTAGTAAATTTTTGCGATTCATAATTACTTCACAAAACATCGCTCTTGAAGCATAAACATAATTAACAGAAAGAAAAAAAAACTTGTCACTTGCCATTGAAAGCTCCTAGCAGCCTACGTTCCTGCTGGATCCTGCAGCCTAGCCAATAATAACCAACTGCAGAACCGCAGAACCCATATACGTCACTCACAACAGTCTGAGAGCAACAGCGCCACGCCACAGTGACGTCACTCACAACATTCTGAGGACCGGAAGTGGGCGGAGTTAACGAAAACTAAACAATCGGCATGGCGGAAAAAGAGAATACGGTAAACAGTTGTTTTTGTGTTGTGGTTTTAATCTATCAAGTTTATTTGTGTTGTGTATTTGATCCATAGTTGTTGTATTAACACTTTATACAGCACGTGGCTCTAATCTTTTTTTAAACGAGCTTTACGATGTCTCTCGCATCTGTTGATATGGTCTTGCTTTAAGTTACATATTTATTGTTTGTGATTTTACTTTGTTGTTGGCGCTGTATTTTTTATTTAATTACCTTTTCTGATACTGACCAATGTGTTTTATGTGGATTTTTTTCGAATTTATAGAGGCACATTACGATTTGGAGAGGCTCAGCTTTACTTCATTTTCATCAATGCAAGACATTCTGCTACAGTTTTCACTGCCCAGTGTTTTTAAACTGACCAGATGGCACTAGTTGAATGCACACCTTCAAATTCACTTCAAAAAGCAGCTGTCCATGAAGGTATGAATGTTTTGAGTGCAAGAAATAGTATTTATTTGTTATCCCTTTAGAATTAGTTGGTTTTCTGCATGATTTGGTCAAAAATGTCATCACATCTTCAAAGTTTCAAGTAGATATATTTATATAAGCACAATGTGCTTAAGCTAACAAAATAAAAACAATATTTCATGTGTCTGAATATGTCCTATTAAAATCAAATCAAATACACAACCAAACATGTGATATGAATTGCCAATTATAGATATTGTTCATTTGGATGACGTTCTGAAAGTTTCTTTTATATTCTGAATTTGCAGTAAGTGGTCATTTTTGCTTGAGAACAATGAAACTTGTCTCTCTTGTACAATTTTTATGGTTACATTATATATAATATTTCTGTTTGATTATGTTGCAGTAAATTGACAAGCAGACTCACCCCAGCACAGGACAATGGAAGCTGATCAAAAACAAGGTTAGTTTTAAAAGGCTCTCATAAAGACATAAGCTACTTATACAGATAGTGTGTTGTTATATCTGTCACATCTTTTCCAGGAATAACTTAATAATGTTCTATTGTTTTAGACTGTTCCACAACAGTTGGTCGGCTCTATTGACTGTGTGATATTCATGTTAATAGTAAGACATTTTTTTAAAAATAAGAGCTTCTCTTCATTAGGATGAAAAACATGAGGGCTTTTCACACTTGAAATAGTAAACCCCGGGTAAACAGAATCCTGGGTTATCTTGTTTCACACTGATCATTATTTACCTGAGATGAACAATTAATTCTGGGTATTCATACACTGCCGTTCCACACTGTACTGTACTAAGCCATAGGATAACATCCTTATTTGCAGTTTCACTGATTGGACGAACACTGCACACAATATGTTTACATAAATGCTCAAGCTTTGCATGTCCTCGTATTACAAGTTTATCCTGAATGGACATTTCAGACTATAAAATAATTAAAATGGTCTCTTCTTCACTGCAATTGTTGCGTTTTCTGTCAGCATTTGACGTTTTTCCTCTCCAACGGTGAATTTATTATTTATATAGAATGCACAGTGTTTCAGTGACTGTCCAAAGCACGTAAATATAAAAGTGTGAAATGTTACTTTACCCGGGGTTAAAAGTGTGTTTAGAACGACGATAAGCACAGTGTGAAAGCTTGCCTTTGATTTCTGTATACATTTTGAACTGAAAATGGTTAATTCATTTGATTTGTGACAGGGTATGATTTGTCACAAATATAGACATGAGGAAAATTGAATTTCAAAACTTTTTTACAAACTATTATACATGCTACATCCTTCAACACACGAGATTGTTAAAAAACTTCCAACATTTCATCCCATTTTTTGTACCCTTCTCTCATGAAGGAGCCACGGATCACAGAAGACCTCTGCACTGCAGGTGAACTACCAAACGTTTTCAGAGGTTTCGTGGAGGAGCCGTGCTTTCTGAAATTGAAAGAGGAAGACCAGGAAAAAGCCCTTCAACTTTCACAGGCTGAAATGGTTGACCAACAACTTGCCAAAGAGCCTTTAGTATTTTTTAAGTGTTTGGACTAAAGGAGTCTCAGAATTAATTGTATATTTATGGAGATTTCATTTGATTTAATTTGTCATGTACCTGCTGTGCAATAACTTTGAACCTAGTTCAATATATTCTCTTTGGTCTGATTGTGTATTTTTTTAAAGCAAACCCCAGCTAGTATATGATGCCTTTGGGGAAGTAAATAATTTGTGTGTTGTTTTAGGATTTGATTAATCTGAATCTGCTTGAATTATGCATTCCAGTGTAGAATTGTGTAATGTGTATTATGTACTATGAAAAAAGGTTCATTCTGAAATGCTTGAGTAAAAAAATATTTTGTCATATAAATAAATGTTCAAATGCTCAATCTTTGTTTTCATTTTTAGTGTTTTAAGCTTTATGTTCAATTGATCTAATATAATCTTTAAAGACATAATATAAATAGAAACTTTTTACTTTAAAAATCCTTAACAAAACGTTGCAATGGGGTTTATATATATATATATATATATATATATATATAAACTTACATTTTATATATATATATTAATTTACATTACATATATAACTTGCGTTATAAATATATTCAATGTGTAATGTGTGTATTTTTATGATTTATGTACTATTAATGAAAAGTGAGTATATCTATCTATCTATATCTCTCTACAATTAGAACGTATTAATAAAATACTTGACATTATTAACATGGTTTGAAACTTGGGTTTGAAACGCTCCAATGTATGATTGCTCCATGAGCATTGAGCAATGTATACGAAGATAAATCAGCTCCGCCCACTTCCGGCATGAGACCGTGGTGTGGTGCTGTTGCTCTCAGACTGTTGTGAGTGACGTCACTGTGGCGTGGTGCTGTTGCTCTCAGACTGTTGTGAGTGACGTATATGGTTCTGCGGTTCTGCAGTTGGTAACCTCGAGTCAGGGGGAGGGGGAGAGGGGAGACCCGCTCAACAGTAATTAGAAAGTGATTGCAGTACCAGTTTTGGCCACAGTCCTACATACAGCTCCTTTAAATATTTGTTTAGTTCTCACCAAAGCTCTCTCTATTTTGCTGTAGATCATTAAACGGTTACACGGCCTCAGAAGTCTGTCCAAAATCAGTTTTGTGAGGTGCCTTCATGCACAAACGCTGCTTTACAAGCCATTGTCTGATAACTTAGCTGCCTAGGTTTTTGGATGCAGCCACAATGTATTCTCATGCGTTCCTGTTTAGGGTTAATTGCATGATTAAATGCATAATTAGCTATTATTACAAGTACATGTGACGTGTAACAAGGACACACTGTAAAATAAAGTGTTACTGAAAACTAAAAAAAAAGATTTTATGCATACATTATTTTCATGTTTCACACAAAAGGATGTTGATATTAACCCTTGTGCATCCTTATGGATATTTTTTCAGCTTTGTTTTTTTGATAATTTTGCCTGTGTTAATGCTAACTACATACATTTTGGCACAGGTGTGTATTTTTATTAGAATTGTACAATTTCACCCCCCTTTAAAACATCCAATTTGCACTAAACTTTTGTACACAAAATAGTTCCTCTTAGCACCATGATGAAAAATGCCCCCATTTTGCAATTTTTATGCCCAGGGCCATTTAACTATAAAATGTTTGTTAATAGGCCTTCATTCTGTTGGCAAGGCTTCACATTTTTACTATTTTTTTACCAGATGGAGTCATTTTCTCAGGTTTGGCCTATAAAGCAAATACCCACTTTATTCCTGTTTTCTGTTTATGCATATTATAGAGACAATTAGATAAATGATGCAGCTATAACCAGTGTTGGGGAAAGTTACTTTGAAAAGTAATGCATTACAATATTGCATTACTCCCTTAAAAAGTAACTAATTGAGTTACTTAGTTACTTTTTAAGAAATGTAATTTGTTACGTTACTTTTGCGTTACTTTTTCTCACCTGGGCTGGGCTTGTTTTTTAAATATATATATAACAAAAAAAAATTTTTTTGTGTGCAAATGTAAAGAACTCTTCATATCAAAATTGAAATAATAAGCCTCAGACTCAGAGGTAAAAATGCGAATTCACGCATGAACAGTAGAGGGCGCAGCTCAGCTGCGCTGCCATTCTGGATAATGGAAGAATAGGACGCAGGAGAAAAACGTTTTACCAATAAAAACAAAAAATCTAGTAATTTTTGCTCATGGTTTAACTGAATCATCAAAGGTCAGCAGCAAGACATTGGTCAATAAAGGTAGATGAAATGCATAAAATATTTGTGTTATTTAACATTTCATTATTGGAGGTTTGCATAGTAGCCTACTCTGATTTTGCATTTGACTGATTTTATTCATTTTGAGGGGTACTGAATCTTTATTGTGCGAGTGAGATGAATAAATGCTCACATTTAGTCTAGAACTACAATACACACGCCTGCATTTTTCTCAACATGGGGACAGGAGAGCTGTCAGTCAAATAAATGTGAAAAAGTAACTCAGATATTTTGTTGTAAATTTGAAAAGTAATGCGTTACTTTACTAGTTACTTGAAAAAGTAATCTGATTACGTAACTCAAGCTACTTGTAACGCGTTACCTCCAACACTGGCTATAACTGTGTGGGTGTGTTAGTAATGATTTTAGAGTGTGGTGTGTATGTGTGTAATATAAAAAGTGTGTGTGCTTGTATTATTTAAGAGAGAAAAACTCAACAGCAATCCAGCCGCTGTGCAGCTTTGTTGCATCTAATGGGGAAAAACGAGGCACTGCGCCCAAACAAAATCTGACTGAAAGCTCATTTTTTAAGATATCAACATCAAATTTTGAACACAGCTTTTAAAGATTTATGGCTTTGATTTTCTAGCAGATTTGGAGTTAAACATGTTTCATAAAATATATATTTTATATAAAATAATATTCATAGATAATTTTCATAAACATACACCTCTATAACTTTTTTTTTGGTTTAACTTTTTAAACCTTCAACACTAATCTGCCAAGGGCCTTCTTTAAAATGAGAACAAACTGTTTTTTTTTACTATGGACCTATGTGTAACTTTTTTTAATTGATGCACAAGGGTTAATGGAACCCACATAACTGTATTGTGTGTGTGTGTTATCCGACATGCTCAGTTCAGTTTGTGAATCAGAATGTGCTTTTGAAATACAGCGGGTTCACAGACTCACCTGTCTGTTCATGAATATGTAGATTATGGGGTTGAAAACTGTGCTGCTCTTGGCCAGGTACATGGGAACCGTGGCGATCACTGGGTCAATGTAAAGGTTCGGGTCTAAGATCACAGACAGCGCGAATGCGGCATAGGGCAGCCAGGTGAGCAGGAAGGCCATCACCATGACAACCACCATACAGGCAACCTGAGTCTCAGCCTTGGCCGTGCTTCCTCCCTCTGACATTTTCAGTCTGCTCACCTGCAGGTAGAACAAACAAGCCATTAAATGTGCAGTGGGCACGTCGTACAAGTCAGAGCTCTCATGGACAACTAATGAAAGATTAGAACTCAACAGCATTTGCACGTATAAAGTGTTGTGAACCTCTATAAAAACATACTACAACATGGTAGATTGAGCTGTTTCCTACCTGCCTTAGGGTCCACAGGAGGCGAGTGTAGGAGATGACGATGACAGAGAACGGCAGAGCAAAGCAGAGTAGAAAGTAACACATGATGTAGGAGACGTTGGCCCAGTTTCTGCTGTACCAGTCTGGTGCACAGGATGTCCGCACGCCCTCCAGCTCATATCTACCCCATCCGAACAGAGGCGGGGTGTTCCAGAGGAAGGACCAGACCCAGGACACGACCACTCCGGCGACCGCATGTCTCGTCTGGAAGGTGATGGATCCCACCGGTTTGCACACCACCAGGCAGCGTTCAACCGCGATTATGGCGACTGAGCACAGGCCTGCGATACCTGGAGGAGTGAAGCATGTCAGCTCTGTTTCTATAAAGCTTTATACAGTACAGATTGTTTCAAAGCAGCTTCACAGTGATAAGCAGAAACTACGATGCAAACTTCATCAAATATGAGACAAATTCTGCTGTAAAGCAGCTCTAAAAAGAAGTTTTGTTTTATTATTACACATGTAAATGGTGGAAAATGTAAGTCCTCCTTCAATCTAGTTCTATGCAAGTTTGTGAAAATATTTTTAAAAGTAAAATTGAAAGTCTTTGGGCCCTATTTTAGTGATCTGAGTGCATGGTCTGAAGCTCATGGCGCAGGTGCTCTTAGGGCGTGTCTGAAATCACTTTTGCTAGTTTAACAGCGGGAAAAAATGGTCAGGGCGCCCGGCGCATGGTCCAAAGGGTTGCTCCTAGTCTCTTAATGAGTCATGGAGTGTGTTTTGGGCGTAAAGTGCAAAAAAACAATCAGAGTCTCATCTCCCATTCCCTTTAAAAGCCAGTTGCGCTCGCACCATGGAGGATTCACTATTTACATGCTAGCAGAAAGACTGAAAGCTTCTCCAGAGAGGAATCCTTGGTAATGCTTTAGATTACAGCCCGGAAAGTACTGCATAATTAAAACAAATTTACAGCATAACTTTCGGTAATTATAGTGTAACTATAAAGTACGGATGTGTAGATAAGGTAACAATTTGTAATATTTGGGCAATAAAGTGGGAATTACCAGGAAAATTAACAAATTATTTATACTGTATTTTTTAATTAAGGGGTAATTGTCCTTGCAGCTGCAGGGTAAGTGTGAATCTGCGGGCTGCAAATGAAAGTCGTGCTTGTTCCCCTCTTGTTTCATGTAGTTACAGGGTAAGTACAATAAAAACACGTACTCAATCTGATATCACTCGGAAACCTTTATTTGAAAACAACTTTTAAATCAGATTTACGATTTTCTTATTCATTGATTCATTTTTTAAAATAAACTTTTTATTTCAAATACTAACATCCTGACAGAAAGGTCCTGTTCTTTGTGTCTTTTCCTGATATTTACCTCTGTATTCCCCAAAGATTACATATTGTTCCCTTATACCTACACATAAATACTTTATAGTTACACTATAATTACCGAAAATTACCCTGTAAATTAGTTTAACTTACGCAGTACTTTCCAGGCTGTAATCTAAAGCATTACGGAAAACGTGTGTGTGCTGTTGCGCTTCCCTGTGTGTATAATAAACAGATGTGCACGTGTTGTGACCCACCTATAGGCTCATATTACTAAAACACCCTTTAAATAACACAAAAAATACTGCGCTGTTGACTGTAGAATAAGTTTGTGTTGGTCAATGGTGCTGCTGTTTTCAGTTCCACGAAGCAACATGCCAACAATGCGCCTGAACACACCTGGTTTTCAGACCAGACGCCCATGGGTGAACAGATGCGCCAGTGATAGCCAGTTTCAGTTATAAAGCAGCTCCACATACATGGTAAAAATGACAATTTCATGGCAAAACCCCCCCCAATAAGATATGCATAAAAAAGTTTCCAAATAGAGACTCACCAAAGAAGGCCACGGCAAAGCCCTCAAGCACACACCCGACCCTGCCCAGGCTGAAGTAGCCCATGGCATTGGTCACTGTGGTTGGCAGTCCTCCAAACATCGCGCAGCCGAGATCGGCCACTGCCAGGTTGACCAAAGCGAAGTTGAGCGGCTGCCGCAGCTGCCTGTGCTTCAGCGTCACCACGATCACGGTCGTGTTCAAGATGATGCCAAAAACTGAGAAGAACCCAATAATAACGGCCAGAATAGTGTAGCCCATCCTTGACATGATGGCATCATTCCCTGCACTGGCTGGCACAGCGCTTTCTGCTGCAATTATGTCCATTTTCTCAAACGGAACCTCATACAAGAGCTAAAACACTAGGTATAGTTGAGTAAAACAGCATATAAACTACATTGAGACATAGAGAGTCTGTGAGGAGGGATGCGAAGACTCCTCTGCTCTTTTTATCTCTGAATATGGCCTGCTGGCTTACAGGGAAAATCCTTAGATCCGGATTGTGAATGGAATAATTCTGTCAGATTATGGAGATCTGAAGATCTATAATGGCACTCATCTTGATTGCCGCATCAAACCATCGTCCTGCCTTATTAACTGATGAGGTCAGAGTTGAAGATATTTCGCAGAAGTTCATTTCAGAGTAAGAAGGCCCTAGTGTATTAATCAAAGAACCTTTCTTTTAACCTTCCTTTCATAAGATTACAATGAGATTGCAGCCTTCTGAATCATAGCAGTTAATTAGGCTTACTGAGATTGAGTCCTCCCTGCTTATATTAGTGCGCTGTAGTGTTTTATAATGATTTATGCTTTGTGAATCACTCTTTACCGTGATGGCCTGCCCTACGACTCCGGCATACCCCACATAGAACAAGTGGTTTGGAGAAGGCATGGACTTTATCAGTTGCAGTGATGTGCATGCTTTTGTGGTATTTCTGTGGTGTATTATTGAGGTAGGAGACAGAACATTATTGTAACAGTGACTACAAGCTAAAAAATGCTGTGTTAAAAATAACCCAAGTTGCGTTGAAAATGGACTAACCCAGCAATTGGGTTGTTTTAACCCAGCAATTGGGTTGTTTTAAGCAAATATTTAACCCAACTGCTGGGTTAAAACAACCCAATTGCTAACCCAGCATTTTTTAGAGTGTACAAGGAAAGTCTGTTCACTCGGCGGGCAGCTGTTTCGGGCATACAAGACCAAGTCCTATCTATTTGAACGGGGGAATCCTGGAATCTCAAAAACTGCTTGCCGAACTCACATTTAAATAAAACCAGCAACCAAATCTTTCCTTTTATCAAATAGCGTTGAAAAAGCTTATTTTTCATAGCCTAGAAATCTAGACGCACCCTAGTGGCAGCAAATATAATTTGAAGCCAGGGGAGTCAAGCAAATCTCCGTTGGCTTGCGAGCTGGAAAAACCAAACTCAGGCCAATCACATTGTGTATAGAGTCGGTGGGCGGGCTTAAAATAATGACGGCAGAGTTGCGACTGTTCCGCGTGCTACTTGAAAACAAAGCTGGCGAACAGCGGTCTTTCGAATCGGCTTTGGGCGCAACTCTGGAAAACTTTTTTTTTTTCTTTGAGAAAAGAAAAAAGTACGGTAACATTATTCTTAAAAAAGTGTGTATAATATGTGGTATAATATGAGTTATATAACTATATAATGTATGTTTTTTAAGTTAAAATTTTTCAAATTTAACTTAAATCCATAAAACTTAATTGAGCTACCATAGTTTTTACTGTTCTGGAAACCAGTGTGCCAGCGTGGTGTGTCTCCAGCTTCTCTCTCTCCGGTCCTCATTCCTGGGTGGCTTATAACCTGTCTCTCAACGCCAATTACTGCAACAAGAGACAGGTGTTCATCGTTTGCACCTGATTCACTTACGTGCCGCTGGTCCTCTGACTCTCTCTCCCGTCACAGACCTCGCTAAACCACGCCCCCCTCACCACATACCCCCACCGCCCGACCCAGACCGGGGAGCCATCCGGCCTGCAGCCCCCCCCCCCCCCATTTCTGGAAAGGAAGTCAGCCACAACCATCTGCGCCCCCAGCCTGTGGACCACCTTGAACTTAAACGGCTGTAAAGCTAGATACCAACGGGTGATCCGCGCGTTGGTATCCTTCATGCGGTGGAGCCATTGCAGAGGTGCGTGGTCCGAACAGAGGGTGAACTCCCTCCCCAGGAGATAGTAACGGAGGGTAAGAACGGCCCACCGGATTGCCAAACACTCCTTTTCAATGGTGCTGTACATTGTCTCTCTCTTTGAGAGCTTGCCACTGATGTACAGCACCGGCCACTCTTCCCCTCCCTCTCCTGGGGTAGGACTGCCCCCAGCCCCCTATCTGACACGTCAGTCTGTAACATAAAAGGGAGAGAAAAATCAGGTGACTGTAAGAGCGGCCCGCCACATAGAACAGCCTTCACCTGGGTAAAAGCCTGCTGGCACAGCTCTGACCACTGGACCGGATCTGGTGCTTCCTTTTTAGTGAGGTCAGTCAGTGGGCTAGTGAGGTCCGAATAATTAGGAACAAACCTTCTATAGTATCCCGCTAGCCCAAGGAACTGCCTCACCTCCTTTTTGGTCTTGGGTCTCGGGCAGGTTGCAACTGCTGCTGTTTTGTCAATTTGAGGACGCACCTGCCCATGACCATAGTGGAAACCCAGATACCTGACCTCCACGCGCCCAATCGCACACTTCTTCAGGTTGGCTGTCAGCCCGGCCAGCCTCAGCGATCTCAGGACGGCCTGCATGGCTCCATATGCCGCTCCCAATCATTACTATAGATGATGATATCATCCAAGTATGCTGCGTCATATGCAGCGTGCGGCCGCAGAATTCTGTCCATGAGACGCTGAAACGTGGCCGGAGCCCCAAACAACCCGAATGGAAGTGTGACAAATTGGTGTAATCCAAACGGCGTCGTAAAGGCGTTTTTTTCTTTAGATAAAGGCGTTAAGGGGATTTGCCAATATCCCTTTGTTAAATCCAGCGTTGAATAAAAAAGAGCCGTGCCCAGCCGATCGAGCAACTCATCAACCCTTGGTATTGGATATGCGTCGAATTTCGACACAGCATTCACCTTGCCATAATCCACACAGAATCGGACTGAGCTGTCCATTTTAGGAACTAAAACTATCGGGCTGGCCCAATCACTGTAGGATCGCCTCTAATTCGTCCTGAACCACTTTTTTCTTGTGTTCTGGTAATCTATACAACCGACTGCGAACTACCACACCAGGCTCCGTCTCGATATGGTGCTGAATGAGATTCGTTCGACCGGGTACAAGCGAGAACACATCCAAAAAAACTTCCAGCAACTGGGCTATGTCAGTGAGCTGCAACTGCGAGAGGTGATCTCCCCCTGGTGCCAGAGCGAGGGATGTACCTTTTGTGTTCACCTCTGGCCTGAGATCCTCCTCCCCACTCACTGCCGTTGCCAACATCACTGACTCCGCCTCACTCCATTTTTTAAGGAGGTTAAGGTGGTATATTTGATGTGCTCCGCTCCTATCCGACCGAACTACCTCATAATCGAGATTTGAGATGAGATTCAAGTTTATTGTCATTACACATGTACAAGTACAATGCAACGAAATGAGTTTGGAGCAAGCCTCTGAGTCGCAGCTATTTAAAGCGCCGCCACACGCTCTCCAGAAAAAAAGAAATGCAGATTGCTAAGCATACATGCAAACATTACATACATAGCACACACAGTACACGTGGTCACGTGATGGTATTTTTTGTTGGGAATAGTAAGGGAGATAGGAAGGAGGAAAGGGGAGGCAGACGGTTGGATGGGGGCAGGGATGGGGGTGAGGTGTGTATGATGCGAGTAAGAGTCTTGAAGATTCCTGTGTTGTGTGAGAATGTTAGCCATAACTTAAGATGTTTTCGAGTTCAGTTCTGTGGCTTGTCCTTGAAGGGAGATATGGCAGTGCACAGGGAACGAAAGCAAGATAGCAGGACCCAGCTGTCAAGCTGACCTCCCAACCTAGAGATAGGGACAAGCTGGATGGTGGGGTGAGGGAAGCAGGGGGTCAATATCTTAATCCATTTAGCTGATCTTCGGTAATTTTCCGGACCATAATCGATCAATCCGTTCTGATCCTCAGCGTCAGTGGCGAGCGTCCGGTTCATGAATGGACTTGGACATTTCATCCAATTTCATGGTCAGACCAGACATACTGCGTAGCAGTTCACTAACCTGACCCCCGATGGGGCCCACTCTTCCCTGCGTCTCCACAGTCCAGGCTGAGATGTTACGATACAGTTCCTCAATCAGTTTCACTCTTTGATCTAATACCTTCGGTCACACACATCCCCGAAGCACTTTTTAATTTCCACAGACAATGGCTGGGTGAATTTACTGGCAGATGTCTTACCAATTTTCCGATAGGTCAGGGCAATCCCAAGGCCAAGAAATAGGAACCCCACTATCATAATGCCAATTATGAATAAATCCTCCACATCCTCCACGGACAGGACTTCCAGGCACAGGACTTGCCAGCTGTTCCAGGCGTCCCGCGTGTAGCCCGCAGCGAAGGTCCCGTCCGGGCAGGTGGGTTCTCCCGGAGCACCCTTCCTCAGTGAGAAAATCTTGTCAATCGCGCTGAGAGACCAGTTAATTAATTCCATTTCAGTATTTTCAGGAGTCCAGCAAGCAGGGAGTCAAGAAAAAAGACAAAAAGATCAGCGCCAAAGCAGAGCGGGGAGCAGATAGAAGGCACGTCTACTCTGTATGAGATCAGGAAGTGCTCCTATTCGCTGTGTGACCACAAAGGGCCCTTGCCACTTGGCGAGCAATTTTGAGCTAGAAGTTGGGAGTAATACAAGCACTTTTTCTCCGGTGTAAGTTTCGTTCCCCTATTGTACAGCCGGCTTTGTTTGTCTTGAGCCTGTAACAAATTCTCCATGGATAGCCGCCCCAATGTGTGGAGTTTTGCTCTCAGGTCCATTACATACTGAATTTCATTTTTGCCTTGCGAAGGTCCGTCCTCCCAAGCCTCTCTGAGAACGTCTTGGAGGCTTGCGGGACCTCGTGTACAGCGAACAATAGGGGTTCTAACCATTTATCCCAAATTTTGGCGTCTTCCTGTACGAACTTTCGGATCATTGTCTTCAATGTGCGATTAAATCGTTCCACCAAACCATCCGTCTGTGGGTGATAGACGCTGGTGCGGACCGATTTAATGCCCAATAACTCGTAAAGTTTGCGTAACGTCCGTGACATAAACGCCGTGCCTTGATCAGTGAGGATCTCTTTCGGGATCCCCACTCGGGATAGATTAAACGAAACAACGCCTCCGCAACACTCTTCGCTGAAATGCTACGGAGGGTAATTGCTTCAGGGTATCGTGTTGCATAATCCACCAGGACCAATGCAAAACGATGCCCTCGTGCTGATCGCTCTAATGGTCCGATGAGGTCCATGCCAATTCTCGCGAAGGGGACCTGCATAAGCGGTAGAGGGCGCAATGGCGCTTTTGGGAAGGCCGGTGGATTTACCAGCTGACATTCACGACAAGACGCGCACCATCTGCGCACGTTCTCGGGAATGCCCGGCCAAAAGAACTGGACCATTAAGCGATTTAGTGTTGCCGCTTGCCCCAAATGACCGGTCATTGGATTAGAATGAGCCGCCTGAAAAAGCATTTCCCGACGGCTTTTCGGAACTAACAACTGTGTTGTATCTTGTTTCGACTGAGTGTCTTGAGTCACTCGATACAACCTGTCTTTTAAAATGGCAAAATAAGGATATGAGAGCAGCTGCTCAGGGTGGAGAAGCTGTCCGTCGATTGATTGCAAATGCAAACGCATTTGAGCGACTCATCCTGGGACTGTTCTAAAGGAAAATCAGCGCGGTCAGTGAGGTCCAGCCTCTCCACCCCGCTCCGTTCGTCTGCAACAGTACCCGGTGGTCCCGGCTCAGTCTCTCCCACCTGCACAGCCGCTCTCTCCCCGCCTTCTTTTGTCCCCAGAGACATTCGCACATAAATACCCCAATAGACTACCAAACGCTGGCCAATTTGTCCCCAAAATTAGCGGATGTCGGAGGTGCGGACTAACTGCCACCTCCACTCTATGGTTTTGACCCCGAAATTGAATTATGACCGTCACCAGCGCATAATTCACCACATCCCCGTGCACACACCGTACCTTAACCATGCGGCTATTATCCAAGGCTGGAACTCGAGACAGTTTATTTCTCAATAACTCAGGTAGTAAGCCAAGGTGCACGTCGCACCAAACAAAACAAAACTCAATGTCTCAAATGTTTCTCCGGTTTCTTTAAGCAATTCCTCTCTGCAATGTTCCTCGCTCGAGTCCCAGCGTGGTGTGTCTCCAGCTTCTCTCTCTCCGGTCCTCATTCCTGGGTGGCTTATAACCTGTCTCTCCACGCCAATTACTGCAACAAGAGACAGGTGTTTATCGTTTGCACCTGATTCACTTACGTGCCGCTGGTCCTCTGACTCTCTCTCCTGTCACAGACCTCGCTAAACCACGCCCCCCTCACCACACACAGCTTCTGGATAATTTCATGTAATTTCACTTTTTAACAGCCTATGAATTCAGCAATGCTGTTTTACTACCACAAAAAATGAAATGTGAAATTAAATATGTTGCTTGCTTGTCCTTATTTACTAATAGATGTCACTTGGTATGGTAATTTACTATAATGCATGACATAACTTTCTAGTGTGGCTTAATTCAAATACAGTATAATAAAAGCACTTGCTGACAATAATAGCCTATTTTGAACTAATGAATGTAGCACACGGCTGTTATTGCAGAGCCAAGTGCAGAAGACAGTTTTAAAACATCTGCAGAGGCTGAAGCGACCATTAAAGCTGCCAAAATGACATTACAGCAATAATAACCAGTGCATAAACTGTCCAGAAAAGCTGGTCTTTCCTCATAATTCTCCCGCACTGTTCATGCATTTTTGAAGTTCTCTGATCCAGGCAATGAATAATTCATTCCTGGTTTTGGATTTGCCAAACATGCACTTCTCTAGGTATCTGCAGTCCATATTTGAGCTTTACATATGTCTGTGTTCAAAATCCAGAGGATAAATCCTGTATGTTATAGAGATTATGTTCATTATAATAATTTCCTTAAAATGTCCCGTAGCCTTTACAAAAAGTACTGTGGTTGTGTGATACAGTCACTGCATTAGGTGATAATATCTCTTGGTACTACAGTATCAGAACTGATAATAATAATAAGTATTCAAAAGGCAATGTAATAGGGTTTTTAAAAAACCCTTTGATATTACATATTACTGTATGGATTGGAGGACTTGTTGGATATTATACCACGGTACAGAATGACTATTGTAGTCCCTGCCATGATATGTTAAAGAATACCATGGTTTTATCATTGTATTTCTGGTATGAATTTGATTCATAAATAAAATTGTGGTTAATTATTTGGATTTTCTCTTTTTAAAAACAATACGAGCGAGACAGTAGCTATACAATACATAACATATACATATTTTACACTTTAAATAAATTGGCAATATCAGCATAAAGTATAAAGCAGGAGTGAGATATGGCTCTATAACAGCACGGCTGTGACACACACACACACACACACACTCACACATACCTGGAGCTATTAAAGATGAGGATAACTGATGTTCATTGCATATGCAGATTGATATCTAAAAGTTTTTTTTCTTTTTTCTTAAAATTGAGTAAAATGCCAAGAATAAAGATAACAAGGTTTGCCGATTAGATATCACCGTTAGTTATTAACACTTTCTCCAACAAAGTAGATGCGATGAGACCTGTTTTCCTGTTTCATGTGACATTGATCTCTATGAAGTGAAGTGTCAGATCCAGCGCTATCTTGCCATTGCTTTGAATAAATAATTTAATTTACAGTAATAATTATCACTGTTGTCATAATTGTTTCTTATACTCATCAAAAAGGCTATTATGTACCTATTAAATTATTACTATGTAATTCTCAGGCAACAGAAACGAGACAAACAAGGTAAGTGAATATCACAGTTCTTTATTGAAGCAGAGACCAGGGAAGAAGCAGGAGTGAAGCAATGGTGAGTATATCAGCAATCGGGCAGTTTTTAGTCAAGTCAAGTCACCTTTATTTATATAGCGCTTTTTACAATGCAGATTGTTTCAAAGCAGCTTCACAGTGTTAACAGGAAAATAATGCAACAGAATTTGATTCTGCTGTACAGCTGCTCTGGAAAAACAGTGATGTCATCCAGTTCAGTTCAATTATCATATAGTGTCGTCAATGTGTTAATAATCTTTAGAAGACTTAACTGACGGATAATGGAGTTCTTGGTATTTGCAGATGGAGATTGTGAACTAGAACAGGAGAACCCGACCCAGTAGGATGGCGGCGACCGACTGATGAAGGAAGACGGATGACAGAAGACCGAAGAGGACGAATAACAGGTAAGTAGCTCAGGTGAGTAACACAGGTGGGTAGTCAGTAAGGTATGGTAGATACGACGAGGCCAGACACTGGTGAGGTAGAAGGTGACTCCTTATATAGAGGGTGTGATAAAGAGGATGATTGCTGGAGCCATCACTGGACTCTGGACAGGGGCTGGAGCTATCACTGGACTCTGGTCAGGGACTGGAGCTATCACTGGACTCTGGTCAGGGACTGGACGAGACCAGGTCCAGGAGCCATCACTGGACTCTGGACAGGGACTGGAGCCATCACTGGAATCTGGTCAGGGGCTGGAGCCATCACTGGACTCTGGTCAGGGGCTGGACAAGACCAGGTCCAGGAGCCATCACTTGACTCTGGTCAGGGGCTGGAGCCATCACTGGATTCTGAACATGGTCTGGAGCCATCACTGGACTCTGGACAGGGGCTGGAGCAATCACTGGACTCTGGTCAGGGGCTGGAGCCATCACTGGATTCTGAACATGGTCTGGAGCCATCACTGGACTCTGGACAGGGGCTGGAGCTATCACTGGACTCTGGACAGGGGCTGGAGCTATCACTGGACTCTGGTCAGGGACTGGACGAGACCAGGTCCAGGAGCCATCACTGGACTCTGGACAGGGACTGGAGCCATCACTGGAATCTGGTCAGGGGCTGGAGCCATCACTGGACTCTGGTCAGGGGCTGGACAAGACCAGGTCCAGGAGCCATCACTGGAATCTGGTCAGGGGCTGGAGCCATCACTGGACTCTGGTCAGGGGCTGGACAAGACCAGGTCCAGGAGCCATCACTTGACTCTGGTCAGGGGCTGGAGCCATCACTGGATTCTGAACATGGTCTGGAGCCATCACTGGACTCTGGACAGGGGCTGGAGCAATCACTGGACTCTGGTCAGGGGCTGGAGCAATCACTGGACTCTGGACAGGGACTGGAGCCATCACTTGACTCTGGACAGGGACTGGAGCCATCACTTGACTCTGGTCAGGGGCTGGAGCCATCACTTGACTCTGGACAGGGACTGGAGCCATCACTGTATTCTGAACAGGGACTGGAGCCATCACTGTATTCTGAACAGGGACTGTAGCCATCACTGGACTCTGGACAGGGTCTGGAGCCATCACTGGACTCTGGACGGGGACTGGAGCCTTCACTGGACTCTGAAAAAGGACTGGAGCCTTCACTGGACTCTGGACGGGGACTGGAGCCTTCACTGGACTCTGAATAGGGACTGGAGCCATCACTGGACTCTGGACTGTGTCTGGAGCCATCACTGGACTCTGGACGGGGACTGGAGCCTTCACTGGACTCTAGACGGGGACTGGAGCCTTCACTGGACTCTGAAAAGGGACTGGAGCCATCACTGGACTCTGAAAAAGGACTGGAGCCTTCACTGGACTCTGAAAAGGGACTGGAGCCATCACTGGACTCTGGACGGGGACTGGAGCCTTCACTGGACTCTGAAAAGGGACTGGAGCCATCACTGGACTCTGGACTGTGTCTGGAGCCATCACTGGACTCTGGACGGGGGCTGGAGCCTTCATTGGACTCTGAAAAAGGACTGGAGCCTTCACTGGACTCTGAAAAGGGACTGGAGCAATCACTGGACTCTGGACGGGGACTGGAGCCTTCACTGGATTCTGAAAAGGGACTGGAGCCATCTCTGGACGGGGACTGGAGCCATCACTGGACTTTGGACAGGGACTGGAGTCATCACTGCACTCTGGACAGGGGCTTGAGCCTTCACTGGACTCTGGACAGGGATTTTTGATTTGTGAAGGTGGAGCGTACTTGAATATTCATCTCGAATTTCCCAGGCATGCGCAATTCTGAGCGCATTTCTGGTTTTCTGTGTTTATGGTTTTGATTTGGATTACCTGTCAGATTGTTTCCTGCCTGTTTGGATGGTTTTCCTGTGCATTTGATTTATTGCCTGTTTAATGGATTATTAGTCTGGATTACCCTAATAAATGACTGTGTTTGGAACCTTGTGTCTCGGAGCAGTTCATGACAAATGTAAATGCATTTAGGCCAATGCATTTTCAGTTGTGCAAGTGAGCTAATATTTTCAGGGGGCCACTGTATTTTTTTCTGTTCTAAAAAAAGCTTTAAATATTTTAACATTCATTAAAATGTAAAGAGTGGTAAAAATGTCATACATTTTTTACATATTGATTTGAGAATAGCTTTATTATGTGTCATTCTTTATACATTCAGAGTCTGATAGCATCTTCTACACAAAAACAAAACAAAAAGTCATTACCATCTCACAGAATATCAAATGTCCACTACATGACACTATGGCAAATCAAGGCCATAGTTCCATCTTTAATCCAGGATATGTGACATGTGAAATGGTCTCTAATTAAATCCCCATTAAGAAAATGCATGCTTATTCTCATGATTCCTGTTTTGTGTGGACTTGTGTTATTTCCTGTTTTGTGCTGTTTTGTAGTTTTTCTTGTTAATTTGTTTTTTCGATTGTTCCTAGGTGTGTCACCCCTTGTGTATTTAAACCCAAGTGTTTCTCATGTTCTTTGTCTAATGGTGTGTGTGTGTGAGTGAGAGTGAGAGAGTGTGTGAGTTTGTGTGTGTGAGTGATTATTGGGCCACTGATTGGTTTGTGGATTGTTTCATTCATTTTCAGAAGGGTGGTGCAGTTTTAAATCTTCATAAGGTGAAGTAACAATCAGAAGAACATAGAAATAGATAATTGAAATGGCAGTTGGTTCATGTATGAATATTCAATATTGTTTTTATGGGTATATACAGGTGCTGGTCATATAATTAGAATATCATCAAAAAGTTGATTTATTTCACTAATTCCATTCAAAAAGTGAAACTTGTATATTATATTCATTCATTACACACAGACTGATATATTTAAAATGTTTATTTATTTTAATTTTGATGATTATAACCGACAACTAAGGAAAATACCAAATTCAGTATCTCAGAAAATTAGAATATTACTTAAGACCAATACAAGAAAGGATTTTTAGAAATCTTGGCCAACTGAAAAGTATGAACATGAAAAGCATGAGTATGTACAGCACTCAATACTTGGTTGGGGCTCCTTTTGCCTGAATTACTGCAGCAATGCGGCGTGGCATGGAGTCGATCAGTCTGTGGCACTGCTCAGGTGTTATGAGAGCCCAGGTTGCTCTGATAGTGGCCTTCAGCTCATATCGCATCTTCCTCTTCACAACATTCTCTTTATAGATATAGATTTTCTATGGGGTTAAGGTCAGGTGAGTTTGCTGGCCAATTAAGAACAGGTATACCATGGTCCTTAAACCAGGTACTGGTTGCTTTGGCACTGTGTGAAGGTGCCAAGTCCTGTTGGAAAATGAAATCTGCATCTCCTTAAAGTTGGTCAGCAGCAGGAAGCATGAAGTGCTCTAAAACTTCCTGGTATACGGTTGCGTTGACCTTGGACCTCAGAAAACACAGTGGACCAACACCAGCAGATGACATGGCACCCCAAACCATCACTGACTGTGGAAACTTTAACAGACTCTGGGACCCTGATTTCCAAAGGAAATGCAAAATTTACTTTCATCAGAGAACATAACTTTGGACCACTCAGCAGCAGCAGTCCAGTCCTTTTTGTCTTTAGCCCAGGCGAGACGCTTCTGACGCTGTCTGTTGTTCAAGAATGGCTTGACACAAGGAATGCGACAGCTGAAACCCATGTCTTGCATACGTCTGTTCGTAGTAGTTCTTGAAGCACTGACTCCAGCTGCAGTCCACTCTTTGTGAATCTCCCACGCATTTTTGAATGGGTTTTGTTTCACAATCCTCTCCAGGGTGCGGTTATTCCTATTGCTTGTACACTTTTTTCTACCACATATTTTCCTTCCCTTCGCCTCTCTATTAATGTGCTTGGACACAGAGCTCTGACCTCTTTTGCAATGACCGTTTGTGTCTTGCCCTCCTTGTGCAAGGTGTCAATGGTCGTCTTTTTTTTAAACATTTGAAATATATAAGTCTGTGTGTAATGAATGAATATAATATACAAGTTTCACTTTTTGAATGGAATTAGTGAAATAAATAAACTTTTTGATGATATTCTAATTATATGACCAGCACCTGTATATGGCTTGGCCACCCCAAACGGACTTGATAATAGCGTGTAATTTTCTCACTCAAACCACTGCCATCTGCTGCTTATAATGATTCAATTTCCAACGTGTTTTCGCTTTGGTGAGTAATGTAGCCAATCACAGACATGTTTGTTGATGTCTTGAACGTAATGGCCAATCTAGGGTGTTGAAGTTAGAATCCACTCGCCGCTTGAATTGTTGTGCACGTGCTGAGTTCTGCACGTGCACTAACCCTCTCTAAGTGTAGACATTATGTAAAAAAGCGATTAATTGTGTAGTTTCACTTATTAATATAACAGAACTTGTGAGATCGCGTTCATTCAATGAGTGAGAGCTTTTAGTGATTATAAAGGGAGCATTTTTTGCGCGTTGTCTAGGCGATATAAAAAAATAATTAATAGGCCTATAATATATTCAGAATTTTAATAAAACTTTTGTTTTCCATTCTTGACAAGCGGCCACATACACACTTCAATACACAGGCCCATCCGCATATAAATGCAGGATTTAACGTTACTCTCAAAATTGCATGTCAATATCCATGGATCACTGGATCTTTGGTAAGTTGTAAGGAACACTATATCGAGCCTAGGGATGGGTCGCGATTTTCGAATATTCGATTAGTTATTTAATTATAGAATATCGAATAGTATGTGCGATTATCGTCCAAAAAAAATCCCCATGTTGTCGGTGCTGATGTGGTGCTGACGCGTTCATGTAACCAGAGGCGCTGCCAATAACGCACCTAAAAGCTGCCAGTCCGCTCTCAGGGTGTTTTATACTGGACACGTTTGCTGCGGTCCGAGTCTGATTCTTCCCTCCGCCTCCGCAGTGTTGGTCTGGTTTCACACTCAACTTGAACCCTGGTGCGTTTGCGTTCATCTTACGTCATCACAGACGTGCACGGGCGTGATAGAAAACAGAACGCGGGTCAATATGGGCTTTTTTCAATTAATTTGGTGCTATTATGTGTAGCTGAGTAAACGACACTTGGGTTTACCGTATGTGTGTCGCTTGAAGGCGGCTTTGCTGCTTGCAAACAGACTCTTTTGAGGAGACGGTGAATTGCCATTAATTTGCTGCCCTGATTGCACTCTATGCGCTAATACACTGCAGGCTCGCTCTCGCGATCGCATCTCAGCTAAATCATCAACACTATCATCTCTTACGTGTATGTTATTGAACTAATGACATTGTAATCGGCTAAAACGCATGCGCTGGTTACTACCCGAGTGTTTGCACATTCACGTGAATCACGGCTCAGCTCCGAGAGCAACCGAACTCCGGTTGTGTGTTCTCGGGTTCGGTACCTCAGTGCACACCAAGCTCTGTAGGTAAGCTTTCACATTAGCAATTTTTAATGCTAACCGTGCCCCATTCCGAACTAAAATGCCAGAGTTAAAACGCCCTGAGACAACAGAAGAATAACACATCGTCTCACGCGCACGCTGTAGACTTGTGGCATTTATCAGGTAACTTGGGGCGATGTCACATTACAGTCATATGTTTTTCAGCATGTTACAATAAATATATGGCTTGAGTTGATATAGCCTATTCCCTAATGAATTAAACAGTTTGTTATCCTACAGATTGAGAGCGTGAATGGTCTCTCTCCCTCTCTCTCTGTTTATACGTGTGTAGCCTTTACATGCGTGCATGCGGGGGAGGAGTTGCGATTTTCGAATAAAAATCGAATAATTCCCAGCGATCGTCGAATATAATTTTTGCTTGAAATGCCCATCCCTAATCGAGCCCAACCTTTAGTTTAAACTGATAATCGTTTGTTTTACTCGCATTTTCCCCTATTAACTCGTCATGCCGCAGCTCTTCTGCCACTCAGTCCCGCTGAGGGGGTGTGTTCCGGCGGGAAAGTGAGTGAGGTGTGTATGCAATTTCATGCGAAAACCACCCCAACAGGTCAAAAATATAAACACTCAAGACAAAAACATGATTTGTAATGCTGCGTTCCAGGCAAGTTTTTGAGCCCGTAAGTTCCTGGTAAACACAGAACGTTCCCCTAACCTTCCCATATGGTTCCCGTTAGTTTTTTTTTTTTGTGGGGAACCAAATAAGAACGTTCTGGGAAGGTTCTCTATTGGTTGTGTTTTTGTAACCTAAAGAGAACCTTCCCAGAACGTTCCCTGCAGGTTATTTTTAGATTTTATTTTTTATATATGCGGGTTTATTTGTATATTCCGTTACTGCACACCTCTGATCTGCACACGCTTCTCCAGCACGCGCTTTCTTCTGTCTTCCACAGAAAGCCGCGCACTCGCGTAATTTAAAAATGAACGGTCATATCGTTTTTACCAACTGACTAACATCGAGTTTATCGATCTTAATTGAATAATAAGTTATGATGAATAAAAATACAAGTGTAAATAGTGTGATTTCAGTAATTGTAATTGAAGACAACGTGATGTTAACCGAGAAGTTTTTGTTTACTGACCAAAAGATAGATATAGGCTACGTCCCGTTAATTCAGTGGTAAGAAATTAATGCAATGTTATCTCAGTTAATGTAATCTTTATTCATGTTTTAATGTCTGTGAATAAAATTCATATTTTAAAACCCCATATTGTGTTGAAGTCATTATTATTTGGCACTTAAATGTAAAACATGGTTGTGGTAGGCTACAGTGTCAGTGATACAAGTTATGAAATCGTACATATTAATGCATAAATTAAATCTTATTTAATCCTCCATATGAAGGTTTATGTGTGTGTATTATTTCTATTGATTAAATAAGTTCAAAACAAGTTTGTAGTAGGCTACTGATTATTGACGTCCATTCATCCGTCTTCCATTGCGCTTATACCATATGGGATGCGGGAATTGCTGGACGATTACTGACATACAGCAGGGTAAATGATATCGGAGTAAAGAGGTTAGGGGAACGTTATCCAAACCAACAGGGACCGTTCTATTTGCGTAAAGAAAACTTTCCTGGCTAACCAATAGAGAACATTAGGATGTCTGTTCTGGGAACGTTCTGTGAACGTTATGGGGACCAGAAACTAACGTTCCCAGAAAGTTCTGGGAAACAAAAATTGTGATCTAGGTTACTACTTCAAACCACGACTCGCGACTTTGTAGCGTTCCAGGCAAAGTCACGGCAAACTGCCTGAGCGCGAGGAATTGTAGTAGCTAGATGTTTACAATCATTTCTATCGCCAAAGGTGCTTACTCCTTGCATATTTGAGGGAAACGGAGGAGAAAAAATGGCGCATAAGGCAAGAGAAGCTGTTATACCTTTTATTTTACGTTATTCGTGTACGACTTTCATAAACACCACACCCATAGGAGCTGCCATTGTTGTTTCGCAGGCAATGTGACGTCAGATTGCGTAATTGGGAGTACATCGATCAAGTACGAGTTCACGGGTGGGAAATCACGGGTTTGACTGCCGTTCCAGTGCACTTTCACAGGTAGAAGGTTGGAAAAACACGGGTTAGGGGTTGCCTGGAACGTGGCATAAGAATTGGAATTTGTAAGGATTGATGATGTAGGCTATGTAATTTTGAACAAAAAGAAAAAAAAGTTACATAGTGTAGGCTTACCTTTAATAAGGATCTCAAAATGTTAACGTTTATAATACATTATTCATTAAACGTTTTTTCTTCTGAAACATTCCTCTTTTTTATGCTACATGTTTCGGAATGTTGAGAACATTTAAAATAAATGTTTGCAAAATGATGATAAAATGGAATGTTCCCTTTAAACGACAGCTTTCCGAAAACATTCAGAAATTACGCTGGGAACGTTAGAAAAACGTAACATATTTCTTATCTGAGTAACTTGAGTTTGCAGGAGTGAAGCGCATCTTGTGGTTTAGTCACTTTCACTCACTCTATTTCATCATCGCGTTTGATTGCGGATTCTCCTGTGAGGAACAATAAAGGCAGCAGCAGAAGAGGAAGAGGATGAAAGGGAAGACATGACACGTACATTCTGCTCTCACCTCTCTCTATCAGCGCACTTCATTCGAGTAAAGCTGCAGTAGCGACGACTGGAGTCTGTGAGGCTTTACCTCACCAACACATGCATGCGCTTCCCTCGTCCTCATCTCTGACTGGAGCGCACGCGACACACACACACGTGTTAATCTGCAGTTGGCACTTCTTCCTCTCTTCAGAAGGTCTGGACATCATTGTAGCCATGAAGTGTGTTCTGTGTTGTGTATTTGTCCTCCTCCTATGGATTGCACGCAACAGCAGCGTATGTGCGTCTCATCAAGGCATTCCCCTGTCCGTGTGAGTACACTTTACTTAACATAATAGTGTTCGCTATGCTGATTCTGTGCAAATATTGCTGGCAGAATATAATATTAAAATATTGTCATTTTGTCACAAATTTGTTATTGCTATAAAACATAATTGTGTAAATGACACCCACACTGATCCTACAAAATACACCAACATACTACTTTCTATTGCACCTTTTCAACAGTTCTACCTCCAAAAGTTATTAAACTTTTCTGTTGATTTTAAAGTGACAGAGACAAATATATTTTAAAGGAGACATATTTGCTTAAATACAATTATTTTTCCCTTCCACAATATGTTCTTTTTTGTGAAAAAGTGTTCTTTAGATTATTAGGCTACATTTTATAAAATGGTTCTCTTGTAGCCTTTATTTTTGTGTCAAATACACATTCCATGTATAATAATTATCCAAGATTTGAATATGCGGTTTGAGTTGAAATGCGTGGCGTGGCTTGTTACCCTTATCTTCCCTACCCAAATTTGTTGTGGTTCTGTCAAAATTCATTTTCTCATGTTTTGTTCCCTTTGTTCCAGTGTAAAACTCTGGGCTTCGGCGTTTGGAGGAGAGATGAAATCCATTGCGGCCAAGTATTCTGGCTCTCAGCTGCTGCAAAAGGTAGTTGACTATAAACACTAAGGTTTTCTGCTGCATTCTTTGAAGTGTACCCTGTCCTACTCATGGTATATGAATTTGGTAATCAATCATCATCATGGTAGTGCCAACACTGTGCCAGATACTTCTTTTTAAGGGGCACACATGCTATTTCTGACTCTCAGTATAAGGTTATCTCTCCCTGCGATGTCCGTGAGCGTGTGCTTCTGTTTCTGCAGCTCTCTGTTATCACACTCTTCCTCACACACAATCTACGCTAATTAAACCACCCACGAGCAGCAACCCCGCTTTGCTTTGGTTTTGTGTTGCTCTTCCATTGCTGGTGTTCTGCTGCTCTTCTTCACAGTGAGGTCAGCACGCCAGGCCTGCCATTATGGGAAATATAGTGCAAAACAGTTTGGAAATAACTATGCTACCTTAATAACATTTATGAATATCAAGTGATTTTTGAGTTTGACATATCAAAATAAATGCCTTAGAATACAACAGTTAATTTTGAGTACAATTGACATCTATAATTAACTTTTTTTCCCCCACAAATTAAAGTTTTAGATTTCAATCAACACCTTTCAGAGGTGAAAGTTAGACAAAATTACACTGCACAAATTTTCTTGCTTAATATTTTTGTCTTGTTTTTCAGTACAAATAAACTTTCAAGATTACGATACATTTATCAGAAAGGCAAAAGTCTTGTTTTGTGCAAAATGTATCCATCTGCCAAAAATAAAATTGAGTTTATTTGTCTGACCCCATTGGCAGGTTTTTTTTTTTTTTTTTCAACATGCATTTTTAAATTACATGGTTGGTTATATGAAAGTTAAGGAAACATTCTATTGTATCATTCTGCAAACATTATGGGAACGCTACATTTGAATGTTCTCTGAACGTTTAGTAGCAACATTTAACAAATGTTAGACGAACTTCCAACTAAAATGCTTCAGAAAAAAACGTATAAATAAGGTTTTTGTTCTAATGTTTTGAGAAAATTATTAAAGACCAGATAATAATTTGTTACATTTATATAGCGCTTTTCTAGGCACTCAAAGCGCTTTACATATAGAAGGGGGAATCTCCTCAACCACCACCAACCTCTTAACATACGTTCTATTAGCATTACTGGAAGAGCGTTTGTTCATAACTTTGAGAGAACCTTGACACAACATTCCCTGTGTAAAAGTCAGCTGCTATTTTAGTGGATTCAAATTAAATAATTTTTACATTACTAATAAAAATTGGCTTACTCAAATATTCTAGTTATCTTAACTCGTTGGGTGTACTCGTTTTTATTTGTCACGGTAACCAAATGTAGTTATTCAGATCTACTTAAAAATTTTACTCACATTTACTCGATTCAGGGTATTAATTTCACAGCTTTAAAATGTAAACCTCAATATTTTTCAGTTTTCAAATCTTTCACCAAAAACATTTGAGTACATCCTAAGTTTTAGAGTGTACAACATTTCTGTAATGGATCAGATGGATGTTTATGAGTGATTATTCTTTTGTCATCATTGGGCTGGTTGGAGTTCAAACCGTTTCAATATTAAGGAAAAAGACAGTGTCAGTGGATGTTTGTGGCATATGTGCCTTTGTGTGTGTGTGTGTGTGTGTGTGTGTGTGTGTGTGTGCGCACGCATGTGTGTGCTTCTAAAGCAAAGAGGATGGGAGCCCGAGGGGCAGATTATCTGTGTGACGGGTTAAAATGAAGAAAGAGAACATGCCTGGTGAGCAGACAGAAAAGCAGAGAGGAGAAAATAACTGAGTAGAGGGCAACAGAAGAGAAGAAAGGAAAGAGACATATGACAGGAAGCCCAGAGGAAGAAATGTGCAGGGAGAAAGAGAAGAGTCTGAGAATGTAAAGTAGAGTAATGTGAATGAACTGGTGTAAGTGTGTCCTGCGGCTCACGCACTGCTTATTGTGTGTGTGAGTGAGAGAGAGAGAGAGAGAGAGAGAGAGAGAGAGAGAGAGAGAGAGAGAGAGTGTGTGTGTGACCTCATCAGACCAAAAGTGCTTCAGAGTGGCTCTGGGTAGGCGGTGGCGAAACATCGTTCACAGGGGGTTGGGTTGCTGCTTGTGGAGCAATGTAAAATATCAGGCCTGGAGCAAAAACTGCTTAAAAACAGCCGCAGGAAACGGTAGGAGATACTGTTGAACCAGATCAATCAATAATAACACATAAGTGAGTGAATCTCACAAAGAAGTGTCTGAGTTGGGATTTCATCCTAAAATCAGAAGAACTTTATTTTCTATCTAACATACTACATTACTTTAAATTATAGATATGTTGGTAACACTTTACAGTAAGGTCTCATTTGTTAACATGAACTAACACATTTTTTTAAAGCATTTATTAATCTTTGTTAATGTTAGTAAAAATATAATCGTTCATCATTTGTTCATGATTTGTTCATGATTTGTTCCCTTTCAAAAGCTACTCTCAATGCTGCACTGATTTAGCGCTATGGGAAGACTTTTGTGTGTGACCGGTTGTGAAGTATGTGTGCATACTTCACAACCGATAGAATGAACTTGGCCTTAGATAGCTTCTGAAGATGGCGTCAATGGAACGTGCACTTGTGAGAGGCTATAATTAGATATGAAACCGGTGCGCCTTCAGATAGCAATTTGTCTGAAGACACGCCCCCTGTGCAGCAATGAAGAGCAGCATCTATTTCACACTTTTTCAGTGAACAGGGTTACAGTCAAGTAACCCAAGACATTCCCTTTCAAAAGATTTTCTCTATGCTGCACTGATTTAGCACTATGGGACCGAGAATACCAACGCCACCGGAAGTGTCTGGACCCCTCAGACATGGGATGACGACTCAAGTACATATGAGCCCAAGTATACAAATGAGTAACATCCAAAGCATCCAAACTATAAAATCTGATGAAAGTGTGCGGGGAGGACCAACCTGCCGTATTACATACTTGTTGCAAAGCTTTGGAGGAAGCAACACCCTTGATAGAGTGAGATCTCCATGACTGTATTTACAGCTTCGCTGAAGAGGCCAGAAGGCTAAAGCGGAGCATCCAGAAGAAAATCTCTGTCATTTTCCTTAATATCGGACTGTAGAAATGTTCTTTGTTATGGGAAGAAGGAGGCGGGAACCGGCGACCGTTTAACACTTTAATCAATAAACACAAAATGAAAGTAAAAACGTCAGCCTCCTCAGGGACAACTGCCGCACACACACATAATATAACGTAAACGAAACACAACATAAAATCCAGGCCTGGTCCTCTCTCGTCCTTCACTGTTGTCGCTCCTCCTTTTATGCTTCCAAGCTCCTCCATGAGACAAGAGACCGGTGCGGCGTGCTGCTGGCACTCATTATAACACACGCCACCAGCCTCGCCCCGTTCTCACGGTCCCTCTGCCTCGACTGCTTGCCACATACCCCCATCGCCCCTTGCAGGCCAGGGGGTACTCCCAAGACTGTGCTCTACTCCCCCCTCCATCAGGGGGACCGAACACAGTGGCCGCGGCACCTGGAGTAAGGACAGACGAGACGAGAGAAAAAGAGCCGGAAGCATGAGGAGCGACAGAGGGGAGAGAGGGGAGAGAGAAGAAGATCATAAAAAAATTTATATATATATATTGGTCCGGTTCCCGGACACACTGTCGCTCAGCCCTCAGCCAGCCAAGAAGCTCTTTCTCACGGTGCCATGCGATGGTACTGGATGCTTAGTGGACAGATCGATCCTCCTCTGCCCCCTGTCTGCCGGCGATGGCAGCGAGTCCCCATCATGGCGCACTCCCTCTCAGTCCCCTTCCACTCCCTCTCAGACGGCAGCCAGAGCCTTCTCACGGTCCCTCTGCCTCGAATGCTTACCACACGGACAAATTGAGACATAAATGTCCCTCAGTGGCCCTGAGAGATCGATCTGTGGCCCGATGCAGTTCGCAAACTGCTTCATACGCTTTACCCACTAGCGCAGAGTTGTTTTTAGGGGCTTAGGGGGTAGCGTTGGGGTCTTCAGGGACAATGCTGAGCTAGGGCACAGATAGCTCGCAATCGTCTGTTCAACCCTAGGCATCGTCCCATAGCTATATTCTTTTTAATACCCTAATGTCGGAATGAATGTGAACTTGGGGGCTGAAAAGATGGGACAAATATGTCTTATTCCATGATCTCGTTAACTCATTATGGAGATAGGGAAAAAATGTAAGGCCCCATGGTGGAGGTGCGCTCGTCCAGTTTGCTTTTCGGATGAGCGCCCTGCTTTTCGGCTGGCCAGTCAATGCTTAACTTTGACACAGAGTTATCACCTCCACCAACTCCTCATAGGCTGGAGGGAGAAGTGGCGAATCCTCTTCCCTCACTTCGATGCTCAGCACATCCCCCTCTTCTGAGCTAGAAAGCTGAAACACCGGGTTCTCGCCCTGGGCGGAAGAAGCCGCATCGCTGGCTTCCGATCCCTGAGAGAGAGCACTGGATCCCCGGGTAATGGCAGAGAAAAGGCAGAATTGTCTTTAACGCCTCCTAGAGATCCATTTGCGAACCCCACGATTGCAGGCCAGAACCATGAGGAACACTAACCTGAACACTTTCCTCAAAAAGAGTGTGCGAAGCGACGGCCTCTCACAATGCTCACATTCAGCCTCCTGACAGAGCATGGTCCGCTCCCAAACACATTATTCGTGTGTATCCCCACCCGTAATAAAACGAGGGCAGGGAGAAGCACACGACTTGAATGCCCGCTTATTCGCCATTATTTTAATACAGTGAACTCACTATATGGGACAATACAACAGTAATTCAGACAAACAGTTTGACACAGCGCTTTCTGAGCCACAGAAGCTAATTTCGGTATTTCCGGATGTGTTCTTATGCTTTCCTGGTTGTGACCCGTAACCCGTAACGTTCACTCTCGCCATTGGACTAGATGACACACGTGCTTCAGACGCAATCATGCAGAGGCATTCCCAAAACGTCATTGACAGAGCGGGAGTTCCCTCGAAAAAGAAAGCGAATCTAGTTTAGTTTAGTTTTGTTCTTTCTTTGTTTATCTATGGGTTTTTTTTTGTGTGTGTATGTATTTCATCTGTCTGTTGCTCAGTCTTTACCCTTCACCCTGTCTCTCACCTCTCCTCTCTTTTGCATCTCAAGCATTCTTTACATAGACTGAATTTGTGTTTTTATATTATCCGCTGTCATTATTATGCATGTGTTCAAACTGTGCCGTCTCATTCTGCATCATCATCATCATCACACCTTGCACTGCTCAAGCTCAAATAATACATGTATTGGAAATATCTCACGTTTCAAGGTTAAATCAAAGGGAAACTGATGAGCGAGGAGTCTGTTATAGTGTGTGTATGTGTGTATCACAGGAAGTGATCAATATCCTGCCCTGATCAATATAAATATTCAGCTTAAAATGCTTATATACATGTGGATCATATAAGTGTGTGTATGTTCTTTGAAAAACTTAAACTGAATTGTTCAAAGCTAATTCTCTCATTTTTATTTACACTCATTGCCTCAATTTTATGCTGTAATTTTCTCTGAAGAAATTTGAGCAAAATTGTTCCATAAAACGAACAAAACACCTAAAAAAGCACCATAAAAATAATATAAACTAGTCCCTGAAATGTAAGCGATTGTCCACTGATAATCTTCCCCTCAGTTGTTTCCCCACATCTGTGTTGTTTGTGTCCTTGATGTGCTTGAAAAATAACAGCATGCGGGTTTGGAATGACTTGGAGATGAGTGAATAATGACAGAGTTATCATTTTTGAGGAACACAGTTGTGTAGTCTACGCAAAATGGCTTAAAGGATTAGTTCACCTCAAAATGAAAATTTCCTGATAATTTACTCACCCCAATGCCATCCAAGATGTCCATGTCTTTCTTTCTTCAGTGGAAAAGAAATTAATTTTTTTGAGGAAAACAATTCAGGATTTTTCTCCACACAATGGACTTAAATTGCAACCAAAATGTTGAACGTCCACATCAATGCAGTTTCAAAGGGCTTTGAAGTGCTTCAAATGGTACTGCGCGATCCCAGCTGAGGAACAGGGTCTTATCTAGCGAAACGATCGGTCATTTTCTAAAAAATAATTCAAATGTATATTCTTTTTAACCACATTTGATCGTCTTGTGCTGGGCTGCAACGAGCCAGGCATTACGTAACGTACGTTGAAAAGGTCACGCCGAACGTGGCCGGAAGTACCGCCCCATTGCTTAAAAGTGTGGAGAAGGAGGATCGTTCAAAAACGTTCGCTTTGTAAACAATGGGGCGGTACTTCTGCCCACGTTCGGCGTGACCTTTTCAATTATCAATTGTGGTTAAAAAGTATATACATTTGAATTTTTTTTTAGAAAATGACAGATCGTTTCGCTAGATAAGACACTATTCCTCAGCTGGGATCGCGCAATACCATTTGAAGCACTTCAAAGCTCTTTGAAACTGCATTGATGTGGACGTTCAACATATTGGTTGACAATTAATTGTGCAATTGAGGTCCATTGTTTGGAGAAAATTCCTGAAATGTTTTCCTCAAAAAACTTAATTTATTTTCGACTGAAGAAAGAAAGACATAGACATCTTGGATGGCATTGGGGTGAGTAAATTATCTGGAAATTTTCATTTTGAGGTGAACTCATCCTTTAAAGAGCTATTTTTTCCTTAATATTTTCCTTATTTCTGTATGTGATAGTCAATATCTTTTTGTTTACACCACAGTTGTATTACAATTTTAATAGATTTAGACAGAAAATCTGATGAGACTGATGAGATCATCAAATTTGTATGTGTATAGATAAAAGGGGATTTTGCATATGCCCATCTAAAAATAATATGAAAAATACACTCTTATCTATCCACTCCAACCAAGATTTGGTTTGATTTACAATTCTCACCTTGAATGGAGAGTGGAATGATGTAAATCAAGTTAAACGTCATGTCGTTTGCATGTGTGTGTGAGTTAGGTGTATTTAAGTTAACTGTCTATGAACTTAAATATCAGGACAACTTGTATGCAAAGAACAAAATGTTCGAGATGTCTTCCTTCACATATTCCAGGTATCCATTATCAGTGAATGGCACATTATCCATTACAATCAGTGAGGTTAATTATTTAGCAGTATGCAAATGAATGTGAATGCAGATCACTGTGTGTCACTAGTACAGCACTTTAACAACAAAATCCTATTCAGCAGTCTGTATTCTGCATGGTCATGCTTATCTTTAAAGGGTATTAATGTCAAGTGTCACTGGGATGAGCTTCTGTAGACGGGATGAAATGTTCCTTGTAAGCTGACAGCTGTGATTGCAATCCAGACACACAGAAGACATATGATTCCAGTGCACAGGGAACATTCTCAGAACTTTAGCTAACGTTCTGGCAAGGTTGTGACTTGGTATGAACTGGCGATTTGAAGAATGAAGTCCGCAGGTGTCCTGTGGCTCATGCGTGTGCTGGATAATGGCTAACCCCAGTTTTGCCTTCTTTACTGAGAGCGGAGGTGTGTTCGTCAGACCAGATTTCAGGGTCCATTTCTAATGGTTGACTGGTGCACATTCGCACTGATGACGTCCTGGGCTTCTTTGAAACCTCCTGAAGCATCTTTGATTTGGGGATTAATATGGTGGAAAGACCCTATTTTTTAGTTTCCCAGTGGCCCAGAACAGCTTTCCCTCTGATGCGCTCAGGAAGCCTTTCTGACTTCTAGTTTTTGCCATCAAACACATTTATTCCTTCACTTCCCTATTTATTTTAAAAGGTTTGTACACATCTTCATACAATAAATGAAAAACTGATATTTTCTGATCTCAGTGCTAATACACTATATTGCCAAAAGTATTAGGACACCCTACCAAATCATTGAATTCAGGTGTTCCAATCTCTTCCATGGCCACAGGTGTATAAAATCAAGCACCAGGCATGCAGACGCTTCTACAAACATTTGTGAAAGAATGGGTCGCTCTCAGGAGCTCAGTGAATTCAAGCGTGGAACCGTGATAGGTTGCCACCTGTGCAATAAGTCTATTTGTGAAATTTCCTCACTACTAAATATTCCACGCTCAATTGTTAGTGGTATTATAACAAAGTGGAAGCAATTGGGTGCAACCGCAAATCAGCCACGAAGTGGTAGGCTACGTAAAATCACAGAGCGGGGTCAGCACATGCTGAGGGTCACAGTGCGCAGAAGTCGCCAACTTTCTGCAGAGTCAATAGCTACAGACCTCCAAACTTCGTGTGGCCTTCAGGTTAGCTCAAGAACAGTGTGTAGAGAACTTCATGGAATGGGTTTCCATGGCCGAGCAGCTCATCCAAGCCTTACATCACCAAGTGCAACGCAAACGTGGGATGCAGTGGGGTAAAGCACGCCGCCACTGGACTCTAGAGAGTGGAGACGTGTTCTCTGGAGTGACCAATTGTGCTTCTCTGTCTGGCAATCCGATGGATGAGTCTGGGTTTGGTGGTTGCCAGGAGAACGTCATTGTGCCAAGTGTAAAGTTTGGTGGAGGGGGGATTATGGTGTGGGGGTTGTTTTTCAGGTTGTTGGGCTTGGCCCCTTACTTCCAGTGAAAGGAACTCTTAATGCTTCAGCATACCAAGACATTTTGGACAATATCATGTTCCCAACTTTGTGGGAACAGTTAGGGGATGTTCCCTTCCTGTTCCAACATGATTGCGCACCAGTGCACAAAGCAAGGTCTATAAAGACATGGATGAGTGAGTTTGGTGTGGAGGAACTTGACTGGCCTGCACAGAGTGACAGAACACCTTTGGGATGAATTAGAGCAGAGACTGCCAACCAGGCCTTCGGTGACCTTCTCCAACATCAGTACCTGACCTCACAAATGTGCTTCTAGAAGAATAGTCAAAAATTCACATAAACATACTCCTAAACCTTTTGGAAAGCCTTCCCAGAAAAGTTGAAGCTGTTATAGCTGCAAAGGGCGGACCAACTTCATATTAAACCCTACGTATTAAGAATGGAATGTCATTAAAGTTAATGTACATGTGAAGGCAGGCGTCCCAAAACTTCTGGCAATTTGATAAATGCTGGGTTGTTTTAACCCAAATTTGGGTCAAATATGGACCAACCCAACTGTTGGGTTAAAAATGTAATTGAAAAATGTAACCCAACGGCTAGGTTTTTACATATTTGACCGAAATTTGGGTTAAAACAACCCATTTCTTTAGAGTGTGCCTTTGTAAATATAAAAAACAAGAAACACTAAACCTTAAATAGTCAAAATATTATTTCTTAAACTGCTGATTTGTCCTGTGTAAAATCGCAAATACTTCAATCAGTTCTGTTCAAATTTATTTTCGAAAGCATTTTTCTCTATACACTCCACACAGGTTCGGTTCCGGAACAAAATCAGATAGGTGCTTGTGAAATTAGTGCTAGCTGAAGTGCAGATGTGATGTGTAGGCAACAGCACCGAAACACCCCCGGGACTGTAAAAATAGGACCAGCGTGGCAAACATACTGTAGACTGGGACATTTTAAAATGTTAATTACCAGACATTCATTCACTGTGTGTTATTATATAAAAGCATTTTAAAATACACAGGGTTATGATCATGCTGACTAAGTAAAACGGTGGGTATACAGCCATTTTCCATGCAACGCACAAGGCGTAAAAACACTTTAAATATAAGAAAGCAGCAAAGGTACATCATTTATGGTGAAAGAATAGTGTTGTGGAAGGCATTCCACCATGCAAGTATGGATGAAACTAAAAAAGAGACTTTTGCACAGATGTTTTTAAAGCCCTATTCAGATGGGACTAGTTTTCTAAATTACATTTGAGTTACAGTGTTGTGTTACAGTGCAGGCAGAGATGTGGATCTAGGTGCAGGATAGTTTAATAAAATAAAGCAAAACAAAAACACAGAGAGCACTAGAAACTGGAACATCATAAGAAACAACAACTGACACAACACAAGTGAACCATAAGCACTATATATACACAGGGAAGACTAGATTAGGTGGGCATTACAGAAGGTCATGTGAGTGCTTATATGCTTTACGTATGACATACTGTAAGTGTCTTTTACCGAATTACTTATTGAACTTTAATTTATTAGAATAACCCTATTTAATGAAAGTATGATAACACTATGATTTACTGAAGTGGCTGTTTATAATAAACCCACATAAATCAGCATAGCAATCTAGACAAGTATCTTAGCTGACACTCTTTGCAGTTTCTGCATTATTTATTTATTTTTTATTACATTTTTCATGGGATACCATCGATATTAAAATGAAATGAAAGCATGTGAAAGATTGGTGTGCAAATGATAGCTCAGGTAGGTCACAATACACATGAATAAGCGTTAGGATTATACACTATCTGCAATCACAAACATTCGCATTGTGACGGGATTCGATTTCTCAGAACAGCAGGTCGTTTTCTCTGGAATTGTAGCTGATGTTGTGTGAGGAAAATAGATATGGCAGATTCGGACGGGATTAAAATCACAAAGTTCACCTGTAAACTAATTTTTTTCTTTGATGTCCTCCGAGAAAACGAGTCCCGTCCGAATCTGCCATGGGCTTAAAGGTCCCATGGCATTAAATTTTCATTTTATGAGGTTTTTCAACATTAATATGAGTTCCCCTAGCCTGAATATTGTCCCCAAGTGGATAGAAATGTTTATCGGTGTAAACCCGAGTTCTGGCTGTCTCTCTCTGCCTTTGAGAAAATGACAGGCCAGACTAGCCAATCCTGAAGTCTCCTGGTTTGACGTCCAAGCAGGAACGGTTACCTCCCTTTCCTCCACCCAGAGAATCTGGCACGCCCATGCAAACGCTCGAGAGATCATGGGTTGTGAACGAGTGAATGCTGGCAGTTTCTCAGTGTTTGGATGTACAAATGAAAACAGAAGTATTTTTTCAGTTCCTTCTGATCTGTGATCAGTGATTTCTGATGTGTAGCTAATTATTTATTATTCGTGCACACAATGCGGCTTCTCTCTCTCCAGACAGAGCGGTGTTTTCGTGTTTTCTATCTTGTGAATCAGTGTTTTTGTACGTCCTCGTCGCGTCTATCGGTTCTAAAATGTGCATACAGTCGTGAGTTTCTGCTCAACATCAGCCTCACACACGCCGAAGCTCGGGCTGCACTGGCCGGTGGCCTTCAACATCAACGACCCCCAGTACTGCATCTGGCCCACAGCGGAGGCACCAAATGCGGCGTGAGATTAAGCAGAAGGGGGGTAAGCGTGAGCATATCCGGGCTAGCCAGCCTAGCCCCACAATAAACTGGATTACATTCGATTACTGCTGTTGTGTCTTTGTTTGCGCTGTGTACTCAACGCGCGTCACTGACACTTTTATTTTATTTTAAAAATAATGCTATTATCAACACTTACTTTTAACTCGTTCATCTCGACAGCTGTAATGGTACTTTGCATGTGTTACAAAGTTGGTAATAATGATGAAGACGGACTCGGTGTGACTGGGACTCGTGTTTATTCAGAACTCTCAGATACAAACACAATAAACTTGCGCTGACTGACAGCGCTCTCATAACTCAGTAGTTACTATAAATAACTTTGTTAGCAATCGCTGAGCTCAGTCTCTGATACGTTAGTGATGTCCGGTTCACGAACGATCTTTCTTTTAAACCGGTTCTTTTTAGTGAACCGAATCAGTTCACCAAATCGGACTGAATCGTTCTAAACGGTTCGCGTCTCCAGTCAGCGCTGATCCATAATTTACTAAAGTTACTAACTTTCTGACATGAGTGACAGTCCCTCCGACTAGAAATAGACTAATAACCTGAAGTATATGCTGTAACTACAACAGTTCAGACATGCTGAGAACTGATGTGAAGTGAACTCAGGTCCATCCGTCTCTCTGGCAGCAGCTCGTGCCTGCTCGTCCCTCGTAGACCTCGTTAAACCACGCCCCCTCCGCTCATTTAAAATGCAAAGATGTCAGCCAATCACAACAGTGGGCGTTTTTACTGAAGTCTCACAGCAGACACGCCTCTTGAAGCAGGGCAGTCAGCCACAGGGCAAACAGCAGTATAGAAAAAATGCCTTTTATTTCTAAATTATGACATTTTTATGATGTAAAAGTCATACTAACAATATAAGTACACCTCAGGAAACATTATAAAATAATAGAAAAATGCCATGCCATGGGACCTTTAAGGCCACTATAACTTCAGTGATTTTAAATCCATAAATTGCCTTTGTTAATGTTTAAAAAAGCATAATTTCATAAATGAAAACGTTTTCTGTGCACATACATACAGAAAGTCATGCAATGAAGGAGCTGTCCACCACCACTAATCTGCATTCAACTTTTTAAGTTTCACTAATAGTTTGGATTTGGCTATGAGAAGCTGATCCTAGATCTTTATGGAGCGAGAAGATTGTCTGTGGTCAAGAGTCAAATGTTAACGTGTATGTTGGAGGCCTGAAATAAGAATGCCACAATTGCAAATTAAAAGATTGATTTGCAAAAGGATGCATGATCTACTAGTGCAGGTATTTTTGTGCATGTGTTGGGATACAGTCAGTTCTTTGGCAGTATATACCATTGTAACAAAGATAGACATTGTTTCATGTTTCACATTTGTGTCGAGCAGCCTTGCAGAGGCAAAAATAAATAGATAAATAAATAAAAATACTAATATGATTGGAGAAACAGAAGTAGATTCCACCCGCCTTCATCTCCACATCGGGTGGTTTCAGTTTTTGCACAATATCTTCAAAGTGATAGGCTCAAACTCCCTCCCTTTGATTTGAAATGTCACTACTTCACTACTACTATTTGAAAATTCAACATTCTAATAATGTTTGCTGAATATAATAAAATGGAATGTTTCCTTAACGTTTGTATAACAGAAAAAAAATAATTGTTAAAAGAACGTTCAGAAATAACATGCATAACCTAATGAGAACATTATCATCATATACTTAGAATTTTTTGTTTGTTTGCTAGGACCCAGTTCCCAGAACAGCCTAAGCAGATAAGTGTATTCCTGTCTTTCACCTTATGCACTGTCATTTTTTTAAGTCAACGGTTTGACTATATGCCTTTTCCGAAGCCTCTTCAACACACCAGCTTGTTGGGAAATGGATTCCATCACACCCTGTTCATGGACCATTAACTGCGTTTCTTCAGGGCTTCCTTCATGCCTTCTTTCATGCTAATTTTCCTCCGCTCCCATTTGTTCATCTCTGCTGGAACATCCCCTTTGGAGGGGAAATAGTAAAAAAGTTAAACTAGCATCCTACTACAGCAAAATCCATCCTACAGTCACTGATTTGTGTGTATTCATCCAAATTGAGCTCAGTATTCTTTTGTTTATGTTGCATCAGCCGATCTTTAACTTACTAGTATGCATGTAGTGTCACGCAAAAGCATGATGCTTTGATTTGATCATGATTAATTGATTCCTCATGGAAAAGTGACCCTTTCGAAGTGGAACTCAACACTGCGTCATAGAGTTTACGCTATGGGAACGAAATACCATATGCCATACTGAACAAATGCCTGCTCACTGTGTCCTACAGCTCATTACTGTAACTGATCCGGGGTCAGAACTGGCTAGGTAGATCACAGACTCACTGCATCTTCCAACCAATAAGGAGGGGTAGAGTAGAGCACTTGCTGCCCAGACCCTTGCCCATCAGTTCTACCATAAAGACTCAGAGGGCAGGTGAACGTTTTCATGGTATTTATTCCGTAAAGTATTAACAGATGGTAGTGAGCTACAATGATTAATGTTTAGTTGTATAGGAAAGTTCTTTGGCGTTGGCCCCGTCCTTAGTCCAAATCCTGGGGATGCAGATTCGTCTGATCCTGCCTAAAGACGAAGGATGAACAGGGGCCAACCTGGTGGTGGTGGGGAGGATGGAGGGGAACATCAGCGTCATTAACTGCTATTGACAAACAGAGAGTTCAGTGCTTATATACTCCAGGTGTCAAGTAGGGATTGGCCAGACCTATTAGTACGAATGAATGACGTGGCATTAGAGTGTTCCTGATACGCTAAAAGCTACATTTCCAAGTGGGGAACTTATTCCAAGGGAGCAAGTATTCAGCATCCCGTCGTAAGGACCAGGAAAGGCCTCAGGACAGAACCTTGTTCTCTTAACTGCCTGCTCTACCTATGGAAGCATTTTCAGGAGACCTGGCGAGAGCATCACATCAACTCCACATCCTCCTGCACTCTATCACCGATCATCACGGAGCTTAAAGGGTTAGTTCACCCAAAAATGAAAATTCTGTCATTAATGACTTACCCTCATGTCGTTCGACACCCGTAAGACCTCCGTTCATCTTCGGAACACAAATGAAGATATATTTGTTGAAATCCAATGGCTCAGATAGACCTCCATTGGCAGTCATGTAACTTGCACTCACAAGACCCATAAAAGGTACTAAAGACATCGTTACAAAGTCCATCTCACTACAGTGGTTCTACAATAATTTTTATAAAGCAACGAGAATAGTTTTTGTGCGCAAAAAAAGAGATAAAAATATCGACTTTATTCAACATGTCCTTGTTTTTCGTGTAGGCCTCAGACGTGAACTCACGAAGCAACACGACGTACATGTTGAATAAAGTCGGGGGTTTTTTTGCGCACAAAAACTATTCTCGTTGCTTTATAAAATTATTGTAGAACCACTGTAGTGAGATGGACTTTGTAACGACGTCTTTAGTACCTTTTATGGGTCTTGTGAGTGCAAGTTAAATGACTGCCAATGGAGGCCTTTCTGAGCCATCGGATTTCAACAAAAATATCTTCATTTGTGTTCCGAAGATGAACAAAGGTCCTACGGGTGTCAAACGACATGAGGGTAAGTAATTAATGACAGAATTTTCATTTTTGGGTGAACTAACCCTTTAACTGCCTGACCTCTTCAGTGGGCCAAAACACTCCAAACCTCTAGGGAAGTGCTCCACCCAATAACAGGTCTCCTAGGGAACTAGTTGACGTATAATCCTCTGACTATTACCTCCAGTATGGAGGGGCTACTGAGAGAGTGGAGTAGCCCCTCCTTACTTGAGGTAATAGTCAGAGAATTATACGTCAACTAGTTCCCTAGGAGACCATAGCGCTCTCATACTATTCTCTAACAAGTTGCTTTTGTCAGCTGATGGTCACCTATTCCTACAGTTCCAGCGAATTACAGAGATTGGGTCGCTAGCTGCTAGTCCAATTTTAAACTTTGTCCCAATACTCCTCACAAACTGTTAGGAAATCATGTTAACATAGTCTTGATGACTTTCTCTTTTCACTAGGCACCCTTATATATCCTGCCGGGGCACATGTGACATCACCTAACCACGGTAGCCAATCATGTAAGATTGTCGTGTAACACACATGCTTCAGGCACCGGCTCACGTGGAGCGTTCCCATAGCGTCGAGATCATGACACAGTGTTAACTTCCACTTTGAAATGTTTGTGCTAATGTTTTGAGAATATTATACAAAGACCATATAACATTGGTTCTTTACTAGACTAGAATAATGTTTGTTCATAACTGAGAAAAGGATAGGCCACAGTCCTGCGAACGTTCCCTGTTAGCTGGGAAGACACACTTGGCTAGTCGAGTGAAGAACCACGTCTCTAGCCTTTGAGATAATGTTTGTCCTCGGGTGTAGTGGAGTGGATTGAAGGGCTTTGAGATTGAGCTTATGGGACCAGGAAAAGGATTAGATTCAGTTTCATCCCCACATGAACACTTCTGACTTTCTCCTTCCTTCTCTGTCCTCACGGTAAACAAACAAACTAAACAGAATAAATACAATTTTAAATCATTAAAGGGTAACTGAACCCTAAACCAAATTTGTTTAGTTAATGATCTGTAATACTGGGGCTTTATTAAAGCAGCACTAGGTAACTTTTCAACCTTCATAATATATTTTCAAAACTCTTGTGATGATACATCGACTTACAATAGGTTGAATGACACGTCTGCCATAGCCTGACGGGGTCTGTATCGTTTTTAATCGTACTTTTAAACTTCGGGTTTCGGGTAGTAACCAGAGAAAAAAAAGAACTACAAAATTCGACTGCTTTACGGCATACACATCACTTCCACCACCACCCCCACTTCCTTAAATTCGGACGTGCGAGAAAAACTATCATTTGTTTGCCGAATGTTATAGTCATGGCCGAAGCAGCACAGAAAAATAAGAAAGCAAAGGTTTTGTCGGAGGAAAGCAAAAAGAGGAAACGAGAAAGTGATGGGATTGAAGGCAGGACGAGGATCAACATTGGGCCAGCGTTTGCTCGTTGGCGTGAGCTGGAGGAGGAGGGGCTACATTCTTGCAAGTAAATACGTAATACATACAAAATCATATTTTAGGATACCTAACATGTCTGTGATATTGGTTTATTTGTCTTTCCTCAAGCTATAATGCAAATCGATTTTTCAAAT
The DNA here is from genome assembly GCF_949357685.1 of Gobio gobio. Classification (NCBI taxonomy): domain Eukaryota; kingdom Metazoa; phylum Chordata; class Actinopteri; order Cypriniformes; family Gobionidae; genus Gobio; species Gobio gobio. The sequence continues at coordinate 9,711,224 of NC_137116.1, read as the reverse complement.
TGGCAGATTCATCTAGGGTAGCTTAATATTATAATATTAACGTTATATGGTTATTACCTACCACTCAAACATTGAATTAAAGTATCATATAGATTCTGTAAAACGGTAACCAATGGACTAGGCTACTATAATGACGCTGGCTTGTAAACGTGAGCATCGCGATCATTTGGCGTTTGAAAAAAATAAAACCCATGAAATTACATTCATATGACATGCTGAAACATATGCCACTGTACCTGGGATGAAGACATTTCACACGCAACGCAAGCAGAACACCTGCATGTGAACTCCGGCTGTGTTCAGGGCTATCATGGTTGTCATGTCAATAAATGCACGTGCGATGCATCCCCTGATGTAGAATGACAGTTTACGACAGTAGTAGAGGACAATACTGTTTCCCAACTGTAGGGGGAGCCCGAGAGCAAAAGTTACCTAGTGCTGCCTTAATGCTGTTCATTGATTCGAGTAAATGTTTTGACATTTGAGTATAAAGTGTTTTAATTCTATAAAATATGGTGTAAAACCGCCAAAGTGCTGCCCTCTTAAGGTTGAACGGTGGCTACTGCAGTTGAATTTTCCTATTGGACGTTGTGGTACATCGTGACGTAGGATGGTACTTCCAACGGCTCACTATCTGCGCCCCTGGCACGAGCTCACCACGCCCTCAGAAATGTTTCCCCCAATCACATGATGAGAACGGCTTCACTCAGTATGAACTCTCATGTTACATGAGGTAGAAACATTATGAATGAAACTGACTTGACACTTGCTTTAACATTGTATTGAAGAAAATACGGTTAAATAATGCAGTTGTCAGTACACGTCAGGCTTTTCTTGCGATATTATTGCCGCCTGTCATGTGTACAGATAATTTTCATACATGAGACGCACTTTCAAACCCTGACACGCAAGTGGTTGCCGCGGACGCGGTAACGGACAACAATACCGTAACGTGCTGCCGTATATAGTCTAACTTATTTGAGGAAATCTGTTTATAATAGGCTTTTAGGTCTGAACAGCTCTGCTGTTTCACTAGCATCGTCGGCATCGGGAGTTAACGCAGTTTGAGCAGTGGCTCGTATTGATAAGGCTCTGCGTCCGTGTCTACTGACAATTCACCCTCCTCCACTTCAGGTGAAGGTGGGGGAGAATGACCGCTCTGTTGCAAAGCTGGCGTCACTCCAGTCATTCTCCATCTTTGCGACTCGCGAGTCAGACAGCTGTCAATCAACCCGTTACTGCGGGTCTCAGGTGCACACCCTCCGCTCAGCCCCGCCCTCGGTTCGTCCCCTCGGTCTCCGCTGGGCTCTGCCCACTTTTCCAGCATTTTTCAAAATTTGCCAGTGGGTGGAGTTAAGCTCTGAGCAGGGGTTTAGTTACCCTTTAAACATCATTAGATTAGTTTGATTCAACATTTGTTATTGTTCTGCAGAGTACAGAGGCAGTGAAATTCAGATCTAACCAGAAGTGCAAATAGCAAAAAGCTATTAATATCTTAAGATGCAATTGCCATTTCAGTGCAGATGACAATTAAAGAAGGTGCAGTAATGTAATGAAACATCAGTGAAGTTTTGTGGGCATAAAATATCTATTTTCTTTTGCCAATAGTGTGATGTATGAAGCACAGTTTAAATAGAAGCCATTTCAAAGTAAGCTGCTGTTTCTGTTGGTCAGTGCAGCGAATGCAAATGCTCAACCTGTTGCAAAATCTGTATGGGGAAATCTTTCACTCGGACATTGAGTGGATTCCTGTTGAAATTACTGGATTTTCTCCAGGACATGGTGCAACACCTGCAAACATGCACAACTAAACAAATACCTGAAGAACCAAAAAGTCTCAAATACAAATTGGTAGAAAACACATATGAGTTGGTAGCCTCATATAGCACAATTCACTTATGTGAATTAACCCTGCAATCATGCTGTATTGTTAATATAATCATGGTGATAGTCAAGGGTGTTGTCTGAAGTCAGACTGGTGTGGGTGCTGTGCAGTGAGATTATCTGTTTTATAATTGTCATTGTCAAATGTCTTTTGTTTCTATAGAAGTACAAGGAGTTTGAGCAGTCAGTGAGGGTGGAGGAGATTGATGGGATCAAACTGGTGAAGAGACTTGCTAAGAAAATGGAGCAGATGTTCCACAAGAAGGCTGAAGCCATAAAGGTGAGAGAGTGAGAGTGAGAGAGAGAGACTGTAATACAAGGTTATTCTTACAAAGACTTTAGACTTTATCAGCATAAATTTGGTCCTTGGGCCTGGTTATCATGTCAAGAACCACAATATTAGACTGGTGTGCAAAAACGTGTCTCCACAGGCAGTAGTACAGAAGAAATTAACAGAAAACTTGTGTAGCAACCGTCATTTCAACCATTCCAACAGTGTAGCTAGTTAGAATACAGGAGCAAGATGTACAATACAGTACAAATCAAATTAAAATAATCAGTCTCTGTTTTCTACGCTGTTTTTCACTAAATAAAAAAGATATTTAATAATTTGATTCACACCAAATAACTTTTCAGTGAACAGTACTTAAAATAAAAAAAAATTGTATTAGTGTGAAGAACATTTAAAAAAAAAAAATCTAAAGAACCTTTTTCTTCTATAAATAACCTTTTGTGGAATGGAAAGATTCCATGGATGTTAAAGGACTAAAGAACTTCCTAAACTCCTGAAGTGTAAATCAGGAGCTATTTAAGCATCTCTACAATAACATGGAGGGATTGTGAAACTTAGTGGCCAGATTTAAAGCACATTAATCATCAGCAAAATAAATGTGTATATTGCACCATAAGCCAATATATAGCTAGGCTGACGTCGTCATACTCAGATTCTAGTCACAATATGAGTCTGATGCTGAGTTCACACCAAACGCGAATAGGGCATCAAAATCGCATCTACCGCGTCTAGGTGGACGCTTGAACATTTTGAATCCATTCACAGTAAATTGGACGCGCGTATATATCGAGCGTTTGAAGCGAAAAAGACGCGCGTTCAAGGCGCTCCAGGAGAATTATGTCATAAAACACCACTCTGCTTCTTTTCATTTTCATTAAAAATATATATTAAACATTAATAGCCACACAAATGTGGTCCAGGCAACTCCTACATTATCTTCACTGCATGTATATTTAAATATCCTTAAAAATAAAGTTATGAAACTTCTCTTTGCCCTCAGTCAAAACGATTTGGCAGACAAAAAAATGATAGATTCATGACACCAAAGATCGCCCGTTAGATCTACACAAGACGAAACCTTACAGGACTTCAGAGCCAGCGGCAGATGGCAGAAGGACTAGCCGAGGAAAGGCTGCTCTCGCCGGGGTTAATGAGCGCTGAGCGTCCGGTGATCGCCTGGATCTCACAACTCCAAAAACGCAAGATAATTTTTTTTAAATAGGCGCTCTCTTTATAAATAAACCACAGATTTGAGCTTTAAACAACTACATTCTCACCTGAAAAAGTCTTAAAACTACATTTTGTGACACAATAGTAGTATTTTTAAATTATGCAGGGTTTCTCATCATGTCACTTTACCATGTGACAGCAGCAAGCAGGCTCCTGATTGGTTAATGCGGTGTGAATTGACGGCAAAGTTACAATTTTTCAACTCGGGCGTCCGATGCGAATTCGCTTCAAACGCGTGAATGCTTGTCATAAAAGCACCGCGTGTATCGCGCAAGGCGCTCAATTCGCGTCCAGTACGCGCGAATGACGGCAATTGGACACGAATTGAGCGTCTTGCACAAATTAGGCGGCATCGGGTCCATCGCGCCGCGCAAAACGCGTCTATCGTGCCGGAGGACCTCCAGACGCGCGTCAACACGCCTTTCCATTGACTTAACATTGAAATCACTTGCTCCTGACGCTCTATTCGCGTTTGGTGTGAGCGCAGCATTATACTGGTCCATTGGGCTGGGAATATGGGGCCGTGTTTCAATCAAACCAAGAAAGAAAATGCCTCTGCACTCAATTGGATAGACCTACAACCAATCAGAGCAACGGAGTAAGAGACATGTTGAGCGACGCATAGTTGTCAATAGAACTCAACTGCACGCATGCTGGAAGAAGTAGAAGAAGATGAGTGTAAACGATCTTTGCAACTGACAACTGTGAGGGGGGTGAATTTATTTTTATAACTCATTCGTTTACATTATATAAAGCATTAAAGTTCTGCATAATTAAGGGCGTGGCCACTTCGAGTGACAGGTGGATAGCCATTTATCTGCTGTCTGTTACGCCCGTTTCACACATACTCCGTTTGCAGTGCGTATGCGGTGCGTATTTTTTTCCGTACCCATTTTAGCGGATTACAGCTTTCACACTGCACGCGGATGCTGTCCGTCAGTCCGTTTCCGTACCGAGTCTATTTTTTGCTGTGCTGCACTGCTGAATTAAAATGACAGCACATTGTTCACATTAAAATAATCATGTAAGTTACTGATGCGAAAATCTAGTAATTTTACCACAGATGCATATCATTTAAAATATACTCTGTTTCAAAGTCAACACATGGCTTTTTTTTTCGGGTAAAGCAAGGAAGCAATACCTTACCTGACATTTAGGTAAAAAATTTGAAATAATGGATAACACTCGTACATTCTTGGAGGTGGAAATACAAAGGTCTTTATAACCTGTTTTTTAAAAGGGAAAAACGAAAGAAAAGAGAGTCGGCTGTTTTTGTATAGCCTATTGTAAATTTAAAATTTAAAATGTTTATAGGCTATAACGTTTAAATGTTTTGCCACTTGTGTGAGCTAAATCTAAAGAAGGCTACTAGGCTATATAAATATAAAGTGATGAATTGAATAAAATGTTGTTTAAATGTACTACGTTAAAATGTGACATCTATGAAAGTGTAAGTAATTGAGAATTGCAATTCTGACAAGCCATGTTCAGTAACAACTTTTGTATTTGAAATAAAAAAAATACTAAATAAATGCTGTGTTTGTGGTATACAACCGCGGATCAGTTGCGCGCTGCAAACGCAGCATGTATGAAAGCACAACAGCGCGTGCTGCTCCTGCACCGCATACGCACCGCAACACGCACCACATACGCACTGCAGACGGAGTATGCGTGAAACGGGCGTTCCCTTTCGTTCAGTCACTACGACGTAACGTTAGTGACTAACGAATGGGGGTTTCGCTTAGAAGCCTATCAACTTCGAGTTTTGAGAAAACGCCCAATGGCGTGCCAATGCCATGGGGCATGCGGAATTTGCATACGTAGCTCCGCCTCACTGCGTGAGTATATAAGGAAGTACGAGGCAATATCGCATTATGTTTCTGCTTTCGGAGCCAAGAGTACCTACCTCTTCACTCCTACAGCCTTCTGAGACTCTGTCAGCTTCTTCGAGACGAGCAGCTTTCCAGTCGGTGTTGGTGTGACGGCGCGTTCCAGTGATCGCATACTTCCTGCCTGCTGATCTGTGCAGTGGTCTGCATCCAGCTGGTGTGTGTTTCCCTGGGCACTTCGGCATCGACTGTGAAGTTTCCTCTCATAAAAGAGCTTGCACGTGACGCGTCCTTTTCAGGATGTTTCGTCCGTGCACTTCTGGGTGCGGTAGATCGCTTTTTTCTTTCGACGGGCACGAGCGCTGTGTGACGTGTTTGGGCTTTCAGCACGCTCAGGCAGCGCTCGTGGATGACTCATGTTCTCTCTGCGGGAACCTGGCCATCTCAGTGCTACGATCGAGACTCCGTGAATTCCGTGCTGATGCCGGAACGAGAGTCCCCTCCGTCCCCCCCCAATCTGCGGTCTCCTCTGGAGGCGGCACTTTGGCTGGTGACCAGGGTGATCTGAGGGTGACGGTGTGGAATAAAGCTCCGACGCTAGTTCCTCGGCCCACACCCCCCTCTCAGGCACTTGACCCGGCCCGCGCTCAGGCGTCTACATCGGGGCCGGCTCCTGCTGTCCCGACTGTGGCGTTTGGCGCGGCGGAGGAGGAAGTGATGTCTATCGCCGCATCACAAGGTGGGCTGGAGTCATCTGAGGATTCGGCTGTGCTGCCACCTTCGGGTGTCCCAGCATTGCCCGAGTCGGACCCAGAGTTGACAGCCATGCTCTCTCGGGCCGCCGCAGCGCTTGGACTGGAGTGGAACCCTCCGCCTCAGCCCGAGCGTTCGCGGTTGGATGATTGGTTTTTGGGGGCGGCGCGTTCGGACACCCGTCCGGCCGCTCCTCCAATACCTTTCTTCCCCGAGGTGCATGAAGAGGTCGCGCGTTCCTGGAAGGCCCCGTTGTCTTCCCGTGAACGTTTGGCGGCCTCTTCCGCCTTCACCTCTCTCGATGGAGCCGCGGCTCATGGGTACACTGGGGTCCCCCCAGTCGAACGTTCTGTTGCGATGCAACTGTGTCCACAGAGCGCTTCGTCCTGGCGTGGTGACCCAAAGCACCCCTCCAAGGCCTGTAGGTTTTCGTCATCTCTGGTGGCGAAGTCCTATAGAGCTGCGGGGCAGGCCGCCGCTTCTTTGCATACCATGGCAACTCTTCAGGCTTACCAAGCCAAGTTGCTGTGCGATATGCACGAGAGGGGGGCTGATCCAGGGCTCAGCAATGAGTTGCGTGCCGCCACCGACCTCGCTCTCCGGGCGACGAAGGTGACCGCGCGCTCCCTGGGTCAGGTGATGTCCACAAATGTGGTCCAGGAGAGACACTTATGGCTCACCCTGTCTGATATGCGCGACGCCGAGCGAACACGTTTCCTCGACGCCCCCATATCACAGGATGGGCTATTCGGCGGAGCGGTCGAGAGCTTCGCCCAACAGTTCTCGGCCGCTCAGAAGCAGACTGAGGCAATAAAATACATCCTGCCCCGGCGGTCAGCTGCTGCCTCCACCCCACCGCCCGCGCAGGTGCCTCAGCCTGCTCGCCGCCGAGGACGTCCTCCCGCGGCTTCCTCCGCCTCTGCGCCACCCAAGCAGCAGCCTCCACCCGGGCCGCGCAGAGGCAGCCGCAGGAAGGCGTCCCAGTCCGCTCCAGCCCCGCAGCCCGCGAAGAAACGCCAGGCTAAGCGGCGCTCCTGATGCGGACGGCTCAGGGATGGGCAGTTCTTTCCAGGAGACGGCGGCAGGGCCGCTCCTTCCCCCGGTGGAGGGCCGGGGGAGAATCTTTTGTTCAGCTGCTGGCCCCCGGGTCAGCAGCACCCTAATGTGGTTAAAGAAAGAACTGACAAACCCATCCCTGAGCCCCCAGAGATCGGTGACGGCAGTGCGCGCCACCCTCGGGTCACGCCACTCTCGTCCCTCTCTGTCGCCAGCCCCCTGGCAGAGCAGACCCCCGTGGAACGCGAGTCCTTCCCTGGTCTCCTCTGTCAGGGCGCAGCCGTTAACCGTGCTCCGACCCGGGGACGCCCAACAGCCTCCCCTGTCCGCGCCGGTAACGCTGCCTCGCTGCCCCACCCGGGGTACGCCTACTGTCCGTATGACCCCGTTGGTGCAGTCTCTGGAAGCCTGGCTTCAGCTTCCGGGGCTGTCCCGCTGGGTTGCCCGGTCCATCGCGCCGCGCAAAACGCGTCTATCGTGCCGGAGGACCTCCAGACGCGCGTCAACACGCCTTTCCATTGACTTAACATTGAAATCACTTGCTCCTGACGCTCTATTCGCGTTTGGTGTGAGCGCAGCATTATACTGGTCCATTGGGCTGGGAATATGGGGCCGTGTTTCAATCAAACCAAGAAAGAAAATGCCTCTGCACTCAATTGGATAGACCTACAACCAATCAGAGCAACGGAGTAAGAGACATGTTGAGCGACGCATAGTTGTCAATAGAACTCAACTGCACGCATGCTGGAAGAAGTAGAAGAAGATGAGTGTAAACGATCTTTGCAACTGACAACTGTGAGGGGGGTGAATTTATTTTTATAACTCATTCGTTTACATTATATAAAGCATTAAAGTTCTGCATAATTAAGGGCGTGGCCACTTCGAGTGACAGGTGGATAGCCATTTATCTGCTGTCTGTTACGCCCGTTTCACACATACTCCGTTTGCAGTGCGTATGCGGTGCGTATTTTTTTCCGTACCCATTTTAGCGGATTACAGCTTTCACACTGCACGCGGATGCTGTCCGTCAGTCCGTTTCCGTACCGAGTCTATTTTTTGCTGTGCTGCACTGCTGAATTAAAATGACAGCACATTGTTCACATTAAAATAATCATGTAAGTTACTGATGCGAAAATCTAGTAATTTTACCACAGATGCATATCATTTAAAATATACTCTGTTTCAAAGTCAACACATGGCTTTTTTTTTCGGGTAAAGCAAGGAAGCAATACCTTACCTGACATTTAGGTAAAAAATTTGAAATAATGGATAACACTCGTACATTCTTGGAGGTGGAAATACAAAGGTCTTTATAACCTGTTTTTTAAAAGGGAAAAACGAAAGAAAAGAGAGTCGGCTGTTTTTGTATAGCCTATTGTAAATTTAAAATTTAAAATGTTTATAGGCTATAACGTTTAAATGTTTTGCCACTTGTGTGAGCTAAATCTAAAGAAGGCTACTAGGCTATATAAATATAAAGTGATGAATTGAATAAAATGTTGTTTAAATGTACTACGTTAAAATGTGACATCTATGAAAGTGTAAGTAATTGAGAATTGCAATTCTGACAAGCCATGTTCAGTAACAACTTTTGTATTTGAAATAAAAAAAATACTAAATAAATGCTGTGTTTGTGGTATACAACCGCGGATCAGTTGCGCGCTGCAAACGCAGCATGTATGAAAGCACAACAGCGCGTGCTGCTCCTGCACCGCATACGCACCGCAACACGCACCACATACGCACTGCAGACGGAGTATGCGTGAAACGGGCGTTCCCTTTCGTTCAGTCACTACGACGTAACGTTAGTGACTAACGAATGGGGGTTTCGCTTAGAAGCCTATCAACTTCGAGTTTTGAGAAAACGCCCAATGGCGTGCCAATGCCATGGGGCATGCGGAATTTGCATACGTAGCTCCGCCTCACTGCGTGAGTATATAAGGAAGTACGAGGCAATATCGCATTATGTTTCTGCTTTCGGAGCCAAGAGTACCTACCTCTTCACTCCTACAGCCTTCTGAGACTCTGTCAGCTTCTTCGAGACGAGCAGCTTTCCAGTCGGTGTTGGTGTGACGGCGCGTTCCAGTGATCGCATACTTCCTGCCTGCTGATCTGTGCAGTGGTCTGCATCCAGCTGGTGTGTGTTTCCCTGGGCACTTCGGCATCGACTGTGAAGTTTCCTCTCATAAAAGAGCTTGCACGTGACGCGTCCTTTTCAGGATGTTTCGTCCGTGCACTTCTGGGTGCGGTAGATCGCTTTTTTCTTTCGACGGGCACGAGCGCTGTGTGACGTGTTTGGGCTTTCAGCACGCTCAGGCAGCGCTCGTGGATGACTCATGTTCTCTCTGCGGGAACCTGGCCATCTCAGTGCTACGATCGAGACTCCGTGAATTCCGTGCTGATGCCGGAACGAGAGTCCCCTCCGTCCCCCCCCAATCTGCGGTCTCCTCTGGAGGCGGCACTTTGGCTGGTGACCAGGGTGATCTGAGGGTGACGGTGTGGAATAAAGCTCCGACGCTAGTTCCTCGGCCCACACCCCCCTCTCAGGCACTTGACCCGGCCCGCGCTCAGGCGTCTACATCGGGGCCGGCTCCTGCTGTCCCGACTGTGGCGTTTGGCGCGGCGGAGGAGGAAGTGATGTCTATCGCCGCATCACAAGGTGGGCTGGAGTCATCTGAGGATTCGGCTGTGCTGCCACCTTCGGGTGTCCCAGCATTGCCCGAGTCGGACCCAGAGTTGACAGCCATGCTCTCTCGGGCCGCCGCAGCGCTTGGACTGGAGTGGAACCCTCCGCCTCAGCCCGAGCGTTCGCGGTTGGATGATTGGTTTTTGGGGGCGGCGCGTTCGGACACCCGTCCGGCCGCTCCTCCAATACCTTTCTTCCCCGAGGTGCATGAAGAGGTCGCGCGTTCCTGGAAGGCCCCGTTGTCTTCCCGTGAACGTTTGGCGGCCTCTTCCGCCTTCACCTCTCTCGATGGAGCCGCGGCTCATGGGTACACTGGGATCCCCCCAGTCGAACGTTCTGTTGCGATGCAACTGTGTCCACAGAGCGCTTCGTCCTGGCGTGGTGACCCAAAGCACCCCTCCAAGGCCTGTAGGTTTTCGTCATCTCTGGTGGCGAAGTCCTATAGAGCTGCGGGGCAGGCCGCCGCTTCTTTGCATACCATGGCAACTCTTCAGGCTTACCAAGCCAAGTTGCTGTGCGATATGCACGAGAGGGGGGCTGATCCAGGGCTCAGCAATGAGTTGCGTGCCGCCACCGACCTCGCTCTCCGGGCGACGAAGGTGACCGCGCGCTCCCTGGGTCAGGTGATGTCCACAAATGTGGTCCAGGAGAGACACTTATGGCTCACCCTGTCTGATATGCGCGACGCCGAGCGAACACGTTTCCTCGACGCCCCCATATCACAGGATGGGCTATTCGGCGGAGCGGTCGAGAGCTTCGCCCAACAGTTCTCGGCCGCTCAGAAGCAGACTGAGGCAATAAAATACATCCTGCCCCGGCGGTCAGCTGCTGCCTCCACCCCACCGCCCGCGCAGGTGCCTCAGCCTGCTCGCCGCCGAGGACGTCCTCCCGCGGCTTCCTCCGCCTCTGCGCCACCCAAGCAGCAGCCTCCACCCGGGCCGCGCAGAGGCAGCCGCAGGAAGGCGTCCCAGTCCGCTCCAGCCCCGCAGCCCGCGAAGAAACGCCAGGCTAAGCGGCGCTCCTGATGCGGACGGCTCAGGGATGGGCAGTTCTTTCCAGGAGACGGCGGCAGGGCCGCTCCTTCCCCCGGTGGAGGGCCGGGGGAGAATCTTTTGTTCAGCTGCTGGCCCCCGGGTCAGCAGCACCCTAATGTGGTTAAAGAAAGAACTGACAAACCCATCCCTGAGCCCCCAGAGATCGGTGACGGCAGTGCGCGCCACCCTCGGGTCACGCCACTCTCGTCCCTCTCTGTCGCCAGCCCCCTGGCAGAGCAGACCCCCGTGGAACGCGAGTCCTTCCCTGGTCTCCTCTGTCAGGGCGCAGCCGTTAACCGTGCTCCGACCCGGGGACGCCCAACAGCCTCCCCTGTCCGCGCCGGTAACGCTGCCTCGCTGCCCCACCCGGGGTACGCCTACTGTCCGTATGACCCCGTTGGTGCAGTCTCTGGAAGCCTGGCTTCAGCTTCCGGGGCTGTCCCGCTGGGTTGCCCGGACCGTCAGGCTCGGCTACGCGATTCAGTTCGCGCAGGCTCCTCCCCGTTACAGGGGAGTCCGCTATACCGTGACCGGGGCCCATGCCCCCGTCATGCGTGCGGAGATTGCCACTCTACTGGCGAAGGGTGCGATCGAGCCTGTCCCTCCAGCCGAAATGAGGTCGGGGTTCTACAGCCCCTACTTCATTGTACCCAAGAAAACCGGTGGGTTACGGCCAATCCTGGACCTTCGCATCTTGAACCGATCCCTTCACCGGCTTCCGTTCAAGATGTTGACTGCGAAACGCCTTTTCGAATGCGTTCGTCCGGACGATTGGTTTGCAGCGATCGACCTGAAGGACGCCTACTTCCATGTCTCCATCCTTCCTCGACACAGACCGTTCCTACGGTTTGCTTTCGAGGGGCGGGCATACCAGTACGCAGTTCTCCCATTCGGGTTATCTCTGTCCCCTCGCGTCTTCACGAAGATCGCAGAGGCAGCCCTTGCGCCCCTTTGGCAGCACGGGGTCCGCATCCTGAACTACCTCGACGACTGGCTCATACTAGGCCACTCTCGAGAGCAGGTTTGCGGACACAGAGATCTGGTTCTCCACCACTTAACCCGTCTGGGCCTTCGGGTCAACTGGGAGAAGAGCAAACTCTGCCCAGTGCAGAGGATCTCTTTTCTCGGTATGGAGATCGACTCGGTCGCCATGTACGCGCAGCTTTCGAGCGAGCGCGCGCAGTCTCTGCTGACTTGCCTCCGACAAATCGAGAGCAAGAATGCGGTTCCACTGAAACTTTTTCAGAGGCTCCTGGGGCATATGGCATCTGCAGCCGCGGTAACGCCGCTCGGATTGCTTCATATGAGACCGCTTCAGCACTGGCTTCGCGATCGAGTCCCGAGATGGGCATGGCAGTCTGGCACGCTCCGGATCCAAGTGACTCGGGCCTGCTTACAGACACTCACCCCGTGGTCGAACCTCAGCTTTCTATGGGCCGGTGTGCCCTTAGAACGAGTTTCCAGGCATGTTGTCGTATCGACGGATGCCTCTGCCACGGGCTGGGGTGCCATGTGCAATGGACAAGCAGCCGCGGGCTCCTGGACAGGACCCCAGCGCCTCCTGCATGTCAATTGCCTCGAGTTGCTGGCAGTACGGTTCGCCCTGCACCGCTTCCGAGCGTTGCTGAAGGGTCAACATGTGCTCGTCCGGACAGACAACACGGCCGTAGTAGCGTACATCAACCACCAGGGCGGTCTACGCTCCCGCCGCATGTCTCAACTCGCCCGCCATCTCGTCTTATGGAGTCAGAAGCGCCTGAGGTCCCTTCGTGCTGTCCATATTCCGGGAGTCCTGAACCACGCAGCCGACGAGCTCTCGCGGTTTCAGCCTCTCCCGGGAGAATGGAGACTCCATCCCCGGACGGTTCAGCTGATTTGGGAACAGTTCGGCGACGCACAGGTAGACCTGTTTGCCTCCCACGACTCTTCCCACTGCAGCCTATATTATTCCCTGACCGAGGGCACGCTCGGCACGGATGCACTGGCGCACAGCTGGCCGCGGGGCCTACGCAAATATGCGTTTCCCCCAGTGAGCCTACTCACACAGCTTCTGTGCAAGATCAGGGAGGACAAGGAGCAGGTCCTTTTGGTCGCCCCGTACTGGCACGGCCGGACCTGGTTCCCCGAACTCATTCTCCTTGCGACAGCCCCTCCCTGGCCTATTCCTCTGAGACCGGACCTCCTTACTCAGAGACGGGGCACCCATTGGCACCCGCGTCCCGACCTTTGGAACCTCCACGTGTGGCTCCTAGACGGGACCCGGCAGGTTTGAGTGGCCTACCACCTACGGTGGTCGCCACCATCACTTCCGCTAGGGCAGAGTCCACTCGGCATGCCTATGCGTTGAAGTGGAACCTCTTCGTCACCTGGTGCTCTTCCCGCCAAGAAGACCCCTGGAAATGTCCGATCGGGTCCGTGCTTGAGTTTCTCCAAGAGGGGCTGGAGCGAAGGCTGTCTCCCTCCACCCTCAAGGTATATGTGGCCGCAATATCTGCCCACCACGATCTCTTGGAGAACAAAAAGGTAAGTCAGCACGACCTGGTCATCAGGTTCCTGAGGGGAGCTAGGAGACTGAATCCTCCTCGCTCTCCTCTCGTACCCTCTTGGGACCTCGCAGTAGTACTAACTGCTCTGCAGAGACCTCCCTTTGAGCCTTTGCGGTCGGTCGATATTAAGTTTCTGTCTATGAAGACGGCTCTGCTGACCGCATTGGCCTCAGTCAAGAGGGTCGGGGACCTGCAGGCATTTTCGGTTGACGAAGCGTGCCTGGAGTTCGGGCCGGCTAACTCTCACGTGATCCTGAGACCCCGGCCTGGATATGTGCCCAAGGTTCCCACCACTCCGTTCAAGGACCAGGTGGTGAACCTGCAAGCGCTGCCTTTGGAGGAGGCAGACCCAGCCTTGGCACTGCTCTGTCCAGTACGCGCTCTCCGCGCCTACGTAGACATGACGCAGTGTTTCAGGACCTCAGACCAGCTCTTTGTCTGTTATGGTGGAGAGCGGAAGGGAAGTGCTCTCTCAAAGCAAAGGCTGTCTCACTGGATAGTGGACACCATTGCTTTGGCTTACCAGCAGCAAGGCCGACCATGTCCCCTTGGTGTGAGGGCACACTCCACCCGGAGTGTGGCTTCCTCTTGGGCTCTAGCGCATGGCGCCTCGCTAGCAGACATCTGCAGAGCTGCAGGCTGGGCGACACCCAACACATTCGCCAGATTCTACAATCTCCGAGTGGAGCCAGTGTCCGACTATGTACTCGCCCCCCCGAGGGGCCGGTGATGGGCCAGGCTCAGGTGTCTTCGCTTGCTCGCCACTCCACTCCACGGACTGGATACGTGCGATATTTTCCTCAGGTGAGCTCCCCGAGAGCCCTGAGCTCCTCCAGCACTGTCGACGCCGACATCAGTTCAGTCTGCCCTCTCGAGCCCAGACCCTCATGTCCGGCCAGGTGCCCCATGTGCATGGTTCCCTCCGGCGACCCCCACATGTGTATTTCACCGTAAGTCTCCGCAGTGAGCGGGTTTCTTCCCTTGGCGTGTCCCCGCCACCCCTAGGGTTAAAAATCCACCTTCGGCTGGTACCCTAGAGATCTTCCATATGCAGCCCTCTCCGGGTCATATGTGTCTCTTAAGTCCTCCCCACGGGTAGGCATCTTGGCATTCCCTCACTGGGATATGCTTCCCAGTGTACCTTGGTAATCCTGTGTTAAGTGGGAGTCCTTCGTCCGTACTAGTCTTACGACAGGGAACTCACACTTACGCAGGGCGCTGGAAGACGGCTGAGTGGCGGGATTATATTGGGACCCCCATTCGTTAGTCACTAACGTTACGTCGTAGTGACTGAACGAAAGGGAACGTCTCGGTTACGGATGTAACCCTCGTTCCCTGAGGAGGGAACGGAGACGTAACGTCCCCTTGCCACATCAGCTGTGTTGCCTGGAACGCAGGAGTTCAGTCTTGGCTCCTCAAGCAGGTAACATAATGCGATATTGCCTCGTACTTCCTTATATACTCACGCAGTGAGGCGGAGCTACGTATGCAAATTCCGCATGCCCCATGGCATTGGCACGCCATTGGGCGTTTTCTCAAAACTCGAAGTTGATAGGCTTCTAAGCGAAACCCCCATTCGTTAGTCACTAACGTTACGTCTCCATTCCCTCCTCAGGGAACGAGGGTTACATCCGTAACCGAGACGTTAGTCATCGCGTCACTTAAGCTCCGCCCACGTCCCGCCTTTTTGTCCATTTTCTGTTATCCGGGAGTGACGCGCGATGTCGCGCTGCCAAGATGGCAACAGCCATCTCGTCCATACTTCGCGCTTCAGAACGGCTCATCAGAAGCCTATGGGTGATGTCACGGACACTATGTCCCTATTTTTTTGCAGTCTGTTACCAACACAATCATAATTTTTGAGAGAATAGTAAAGGTGAATGCATATACGAACAAGTTTTCCTTTTAGGATTAGATCGAATTCAACCCAAGCGCTCTTTGGTGACGTGGATGACTACGTTACTGTTGATCATCTGTCCATCATCGTATAAAGCCTGCCCTGACAATTTGATTGGTTCGAACAGCTCTGCTTTGAGCATAGTTGTCGCACAACGGATCAAGCCCAGACCGAACTTCCCGACCTCAAATGTTGTGGGCGGGGCTAAGTTCGGCTGGCATCCAGGCTAATATATCGCCCACCCCTCGATTAAATTTAATTTATAACATTTGTAAGAGAAAACCAATTAGTCTTCTCCATTATTTTACAGAGAGATCGACTGCCTTGTGTGTGCATGTGTTGTGTGTGAGTATGAATGAATGATAGAGAGATCACTAACAGAACCCTTTCAAAAAGTACAGTAATATCCGTCTGTCTCACCCTCCAGCGGCTGGTGGAAGCAGCAGAGGAAGCCCACCTGAATCATGAGGAGGATCCTGACCTACAGGTGAGAAACAACTGTAGTTACCATGGTAACTGCATCTCTTCACCAGGGCAACAGCACTTAATGAGAGATGTTCAGCTGTAACTGCTTAGTACTGAAACATCTGTTGATCTGACCTTACCTCGATCACACATATATAATGTTTGCGTGCGCCTAAATCTCATAATAATCAAATGCATTGCACAAAGCAATGTAAAAGAAGCATATATGCAGAACTGTAGCTGTTTATCATTCTCTGAACACATTGCACTAGGGCATCCATTACTGAGACACCCTCTGTCACTGCTCATGTAAAGGTCGGAGGTTAATCTACCGTAAAAAGCCATTTATTTCTTCACAGTGAACGCCTCAGGTGGTCTCAGACTTCACATGAGCTCTATGCAACGTTGCACAGCCATAAACTACAGTCAGATTTTCAGCAAATCAACGGCATTACTGTTACTCTTACAGCCACGAAAGCTTTTGACTTACAGTCAAACGTAATACTTTTGTGATAAAAATATAAATATTACATGCATATGACTTTCTTTATGCGACAAAAATGTAAAATCTATTTGATTTTGGTAACTCCTTCAATGCTGTCGAACCCAGATTAGATTTGACTGTGAGCACATGGTCCATTTTGCTCAGATTTAATATTTATCCCAGTTTCATTAACTGACTGGGACACTCAGGGACGTTCACAGAGTCTCTAAAGCCACTCATTGTCTTGTTGGAGGTCTGAGGTCCTGAGTGCTCTAATCAGGTTTTCCTTAAGGATATTTGCTGCGTGCAACTTTGTCCTCGACCCTGACCAGTCCTCTGAAAACACCCCACACACTTCACGGGGCAGCTGATGAACGCTGCCTGGTTTCCTCCAGATGTGACACTTGAAATTGAGGTTCGTCAGACCAGACAATCTGAGCGTCTGATAGTCCTTAAAAGCATGCATGGGAAAAAGTGTCTTGCACTTCTGTCTGGACTCTCCTCCATTAAGCTTAGATCGGTGGAGCAATGCAGTGATGGTTGTCCTTCTGTAAGTTTCTCTCATCTCCACACATGATCTCAAGGTCACCTCTCTCTTCTCTGCTCATTTTGGCTGGCGGTCAGCTCTGGGAAGAGTCCTGGATGTTCCAAAGGCCAATGCGTGCATCGCCTATCAGTGATAACATACTCGTGATGTCCGTTTTATTTTGTAGAGACCATGGAAACACCAAAGACGCTTTGCAACTAGTGAGCAACTGTTTGGATCATTGTTCTACAGCTCAACACAGTTAGTCTTCTTGTTTAAGTCTGGTATTCTTGATTTACCGCGAGTACCATGTTTTACCATGCCTAATATGAATCTAGCTCAGTGTGAACAAGTGTCTCATAGTAGCGCCGAGCGAACGTACAGAGTAGCTTTATAACATAACTTTAACACTCTCAAATGTGTGTAATATGATAAAACAGCACTGCGTTCCCCCACATACGCACGGGCGGAAGAAACTGAAGTGCTTGTCTGCGGCAGAATAAAAGCTCCGCCAAATCAAGGAGTCAAGACATGCCTTTGTTTTGAATAAGAGACCGCTAGTGGCGGAAAATTACATACTGTGCCTTTAAAGGTATGTGTGGCGAGGTTGACGAGTGAGAGACAGGGGAGGAGTGAGTGAGACCGGTGGGTGATTGAGAATGAGCGATTGAGAACGAGAACGATTGAGAACGAGCAGGGTCCGAAATTAACTTTTTGGCTCACCTGCCACGGGGACTGGTAGATGAAAAAATCCACCAGCCAAGCATATTTTTTACCCGCCAGAATAATAAACAGTCTTTTTTTGTCACATATACATTAATTTCAGTACATTTAATTGAGATAATAAGGTATTATGTTGAATACAAACATAAAAAATTGTCCAGAGCAAAATTTGAAATGTATAATAAAAAAAATCTAAATTGATCAAAATGTAATCAACTTTATTTGTAAAGCACTTATAGAAACTGTAGTTGACCAAAAGTTCTGTACAGAGTGCAAAAATGTCAAACAAGTAGGCACACAATTAAGACAAATGAAACATGTCAGATACAATGAATAAGAGTACATAGAAGTAAAAACAGAGCAACAAATGGTAAGTAAGCTTTTCAAGAGTAGAGGCTCCGATTGAGCCAGGGACACAGACATGCAGGCAATGTGACATTTGCTGTGTTCATGGTCACGAATGTTCTCAAGTTTCATCAATTTATTTCCGATGACAAATGAGTTGTTTCTGTTTTTATCTTTAGCATACTGGCGACACACCGAACAACTCATCACGACAGCGTCTGAATCATATTGTAGCCAGCCTCTTGAAACTCCATTATCTCCATACCTCCATTTCTCACAAAAATTTTTTTTATTTAACTCATCCCCCTTTTCGTCTGTGAGTTTTCATTTCAAAGGTTGGCTCACTCCCGGTAAATGTCGCCACATATCAGCTAATATGCAGCAGATAGCTGCAGACCGCAAGTTAGCTGCAGTACTAGCTAGCAACAGACCGTCTCTAGTGCTTCAAGTCTCGCGGCACTGTTTACCTTCCGGCCCCCGAGACTTGGAGCGTAGAGACGTTCTGTGGCTGGCTCACCTCGTCCCCAGATTAGTTACTGGCAAACACATTATATTGCATTACTATTTTGGTATGAAAATCACCCGCCAGTGTGGCGGATAGCCTTTTGAATTTAGTCGCCAAACGGAAAATCTACCCGCATTTGACGTTTGGCGGGTGTTAATTTCGGACCCTGCCTGCGAAGCACTCTCGAGTCCTTCACTAGTGTCGCTCGTCCTTATATGCCTCCGGGCTCCCTCATGAGAGAACTCGGTGTGCCTCGGTGTGTCTCTCGCTCGTCAACCTCGCCACAGTATGGTTTTCAAAACATTGTATTTTGAAAACCATTTTCAAAAGCTTGCATTTTCAGGCCCCCAAAACGCTGTTGTCATGTTAATGAATGGCCAAAACGCATAGAAAGTTTTCCGTTTTCAGTTCAGATTTCTTAAATACACAGACAAATCAAATAACAGTCAGGGAATGATACCATGACACTACCCTACCATAAATACTATTATTTATTATACAAATTTGTTAAAATTTAATTTTTTACTGTAAAGTCACCCAATGGCATACTTTTAAATACCTTTGTTATTTATTAGCAACAGTCTATAATATCAATAGCCAAACTAATAGAACTGTGTGAGGTCAAAGGGGCAAAACAAAAGACAGTAGGGGTCTCGGTCCGCTTGTTCGGATGGAAGCGTTCACACTTATTCAAATGGACTGCACTAACAGAGCAATCACACCAGAGTTTGTTTTAATCCAAACTTGCCCAGTGTGAATACACCCTAAAGCATGGAGCAATATCGTTGAGTTAGCTCCGTTCTGGACTCACTGACTTCAGACGTGCAGCTGTGCTGAGGGTTTATGAACCATGAATATGAACCCAGTGGCGCTGCTTTACATTGAAACCTTCTTGCTCTGATTTAGCCCGTAGTGATGATATGGAGAAGTCAAACGTTAGAAGCGAGAAATAAATAAATAAACACGGAAGGCTGCTGAAGGGTGAATCCTCCTCACAGACGGTCTCTCCTGGTTTGGCTGTTTGTTGGGTTTCTGGCTGGCAGTGAGTGTTTTCTTATCTGCTCATTGCAGAGCACTTCCTCAGCTTCATAATCTGTTCCAGTGCTCTCGCTGTCTGATGCCGCCAATCCTCATGGAAATAACCATGCAGGAAAATGACATACAGCCGAGAGCTGATTATACGCATGTGACTTCACAGCGTGGAAACTGTATGTTATCCAGTGAGGGTGAGAGGTGACCAGTAGCTTTCCCCACATCGTGTTTTTACCCCTTTTTGTTCTCTCAGTCTCTCATCTGTTAAATTATTTATGTGCATATTTAAAATTACATTTATTTATTTAACAGACGCTTTTATCCAAAGTGACTTACAAATGAGGAACTTCACAAACAATTTATCATAAGATTTGGTTTTAAACAAAATATTTTGGACTCTAATATTGATAGAAAATCAAAGCCATATGTCTAACCAAGTTGTGTTCCAAATTTAAATTTGATATTCAGTTAAAATGTTTTAAAGTACCTTTTCCATAATGCAATGTCCAATTTCAAAATGGATATTTTTTTGTGTTTAAGCTTTCAAATGACACTTTATGATAATTCTTGATGATTACTAAAATATGTGATAGGAAAAAAAGTCAATAAAAAGCAATTAAAAGAAAAAGTGCACTTAAAATTCCCGTTTGATGCACTTAATTAACCGGTAAAACAAAGTGTGGACTGTTGGACACTTCATGCACTCAGGAGTCGCAGCTTTAATTACGTAGAATTTAATTACATCAGAGTATGATGTTGAATGACAAAATAGCCTTTTAAATTATACACTAGACGGTAGAGCACATAGTGTGTCATTTGGGACGCAACGAAAGACTTGTAAAAGTGTATTTTTGGTAGGAGGGTGCAGTTTCAGAGAAATCCCAGCTAACCGGGAACGTTATGTAAATGTTAGGACAAAACGTTTCTAAAATAATGTTTATGAAGGCCAACTTCAAAGTGAACGGTCAGAGGTAACCAGAGAATCCGACTCATGGTCAGAGTGGTTGGTGATTTGAAGAAACCCTAAATCCTAATATTAAATTTTAACTTGTAACTCCACACTTTTTGTATTTAAAGTCCCCCTGTGGTGAAAATCAAGTTTTTAATGTTTTAATATTCTTTCAGACAAACCATATGCAAATTCATGTCATTGAGTATTTTCTCTTTAAAAGAGAAAGAGCAACACATTATTAGCTGTTTGATAACATAGTCAAGCCAAAGGCTAATCATGTTAATAACCGTTGTGTGTCTGACGTTGTAGAGAGCGATACCATTGTGCAGCGTTTACTACAGTAACTTGAGTAAAGTTGTGCGAGTGGATCTGGAGTGAGTGAGTGGAGGCGGGGCTCATTTGCATAACAAAATAATTTGGACCCTAATATTGCTAGAAAATCAAAGCCATATGTCTAACCAAGTTGTGTTCCAAATTTAAATGTGATATTATGTTAAAATGTTTTAAAATACCCTTTCATAATGCAATGTCCAATTTCAAAATGGATGAATTTTGAGTGTTTAAGCTTTCAAATGACACTATGTTAATTTATGATGATTACTAAAATTTGTGATAGGAAAAGAAGCCAATAAATAGAAAAAGTGCACTTAAAATACCCGGTTAATGCACTTCATATTCGTGGATTTGTGAATAGTAAATTAAGCAAGGGTGTAGAGTTACATTCAAGCTATTTTAAGGCATGAAGATTTTTTTTTTCAAGGAAAAAAACGTTTAAATATGTCATTTTGGTGATCAAAGACGAGTTTTAAAGGATGAAATTATTGACTTTAGGGGGACTTTAAGGACACAATTGATACCTCAAATCATGCAGTTTGTGTAGGAGAGATAAGCTGTTACTTTTATGAATGAGTACTCCTTTCACTGGAATACTCTAGCAATGTCCTAAAGTAGCAACCAACCAGAACCCCATAGAAATGCAATCTAGCCAACGCCCTAGCAACTATGCAGCTCCTTAGAAACCACCCTGGCAAACCCCTAGAACTCCTAAGCATTGTGGTAAGTTTTGCACAGGCAAATGACACAAATGTAAAAGTCTGGTTCCATCTTCCCTTTTTCTTCTCATCCATACATATTTATGCTAGACAGGTTTCTGAGTAAACCGTTCCTCTTGCTGGGGATTTTCTCAGGGCTTAAGTCTGTGCCTCCATACTGCACAATTACAGAAACGAGATTTTCATGGGCGTAGTAAATGTCACACGACAGCAGAGATGTGAGGCAGAGAGCAGCTTATGTCCTGAATTCCCACTGCTGTGTTTAATCTGCGTTATTTCTGCTGGCAGGTGGAGACCAGAGACTGTGTTGAGCTGCACATGAGCAGCATTTACACCAGCATCCTTCTACACGTTTGTAACACCCTCAGAAATATATTGACACAACTGGCACTTAATAGCACCTAAGATTTTGCTAAGGGCTGCCAGAGGAAAGTAGCTTTTTAGGACACTTATTTGACTGTCAACATATAATTGAGTGGACACCTTTTTAAATGTATGTGACAAGTACTGCTAATTTCTTTGGGGAATACACTAGGGTTGCCAGATCTTCCATATAATATTGTCCCATATTTAAGGGAACAGAATTGCCGTCCGTGTTTAATCAACATGGGACCCCCCCCCCCCCCCCCCTTTTTTTGGTTTGTCTGAGAACGCTTCAGTATGTAATTACATTTCAATAGTTTTCACAAAAATACTACTCTAGCATGAGTTTGGGGCATTACACAAACAGGGAAGAATCAAGGCAGGATAGAGAAACGGTGAAAAAAGAGATCCTGAAAGAACTGATATGCAAGTAATGGTGTGTGACATCAAAATTTATAAATTTTTTTCAACAGATACAATGACTTTGTTTACCAGTAAGTCAAAATCAAAACGGATGCATCCTAACACTTAATTATTTTAATACACATGCATGGCTTCAGGCATACACTGTGTGTAGCATTATGTTTTTGTTTACAATGTGGTACATTCTCATATGCTGGCAAAGGTTTACTTCAGTCTGAAATATGATTGCAAAAGTTTCCAGAAACTTTCCCAAATTTTTGAAACTTTCCAGAATTTTTTTGAACTTTTCAGAAACTTTTGGAAAGTTTCTGGAAATTTACAGAAAATGTTCCGCTCCTTTGCAACCCCAGTCTGAAATGAAATATGTTTGCTATGTAAGTGGAGAAAAAGATCCTTTACTTTCCTCTGCTGAAGTTGGCAGCCCTATTTAGTAAAACCTTAGGTGCTATTAAATGTCAGTTTTGTCAAAATTGAGGTTGTTAAAATGTCCACCTGCCATCAAAAATAATGCAGATTAAACACATCAGTGGAAATTCAGCACATAATCTGCTCTCTTTGCCGCATGATATTTATGACGGCCAAGAAAATCTCATTTATGTAATTGTGCAGAATGGATGGAGGCTATGTATTTGATACATTATAAATCCCTCTTTTAAATTCATTCAAGCACTTCTAAAATGCCTTAAAGGGATAGTTCACCCATCAGTGATGTTCTCACCCTCATGCCAGTTCAAACTATGATGATTTTCTTTTTCCGTGGAACACACAAGAAGATATTTGAAGAATCTTCCCTTTGATTTTTGTTCACACAAAGTCAATGTGGTCCAAAAGTTTGATTACAAATAGAACATGAAAGTAGTACAAAAAAATTACACACATTTAAAGCAGTGTTTAATTTAAGTGGTTAAATCAAAACCCAAATTAAATAATATCAGTCCTCATTGGTTCTGGCATAATGACTTTAAGTCATGTGAAATGGAGGAACCAATGAGTCTAAGCTGTGTTTTGATTTCAGAGTGAATATTCAGAGAGTTAAGAGTTAATTTAGTCAGTTCTGACAGTGAAGATGGATATGAAGCCCAGCCTGTGACCCATATGTCCTTGTGCAGTAAGTGTGAAGGCTTTGGCTACACAGTTGTGTCTGTAAAGAAGCAATATAGTTTTCAAGGTTCCTTTGAGGTGACCCTTAAACTGGATCTTCTTACTGCCAGCCTCTCTGCTGGCATTGAAGAAATGAGGCATGTCAAGGAAGTCCCCTACCTCATCTGGTTCATATTTAATTTAACATGAACAAAAGTAAGCCTGTGAGAGATAGATGCACCGTCCACTCAAAATGACAAAATGTAAACTTTCCTCTGCAGAAGAAACCCATGAGGTAACACTGTATTTCGATAGTCTACTTTAGACAACCTATAATTAAATTTGCAACATGTCAACAAGAAGTCATTAGAGTACTAGTAGACTGTCTGCTTAATTTCTGCTAACACTGTATTTTGACCATAATCCTACAGTCTGAAAAATGCTCTTCTTTCTTAGTATTTTTGTCTTGTTTCTAGTCTAAATATCTAAAACTTCTTAAATCAAGATGCATTTACTAGATAAGTTAAATGACATAAGATATTTTTGTTTTCTTGAAAATAAAATCAAAATTAAGTGAGTTTTTTGCTTAAAACAAGCAAATATTTCTGCCAATGGGGTAAGAAAAATAATCTTGTTTCTGATTGAAATCTTGTTTCTTGTTTCTGTCCCAAACAGAAAAAAGATTTTTTTCTCACCCCATTGGCAGATAATTTAGCTTGTTTTAAGCAAAAACTCACTTCATTTTTATTTTTTCCCCCAGAAAACAAGAACAAATATCTTATGTCATTTTACTTATCTAGTAAATGCTACTTGATTTAAGAATTTTTAGATATTTGGACTGGAAACAAGAAACAAAAATACTAAATAAGAAGAGCATTTTTTGCAGTGTTCTAATGAGAGTTAGTTGACATGTAGTTACAAAATTACTTATAGTTAGTAGAAGGACTAAAGTGGACTATTGAAATAAAGTGTAGCCACCCATAATATCACTTCATCACCCTAATCCTAACCTTTAGGACTCTCTCTCTTCTGCTCAACACAAAAAAAGTGATATTTAAAAAAACATTGTTCAAAAATATCCTCTTTTGTGTTCCATAGCAGAAAGGCAGTCATATAGTTTGGAACGACATTTCATTTCATTCAGGTGCAATAGGGTAGTATAGAATATATAACCCTATTCGGACGGTGATTGTTTCTGGTGTGGACATCCGTAAAAATAAATTTGCATGCCACCTCAGTGATAAAACTCGTTCGGATGGCGATTTATTCACACGGTGGAGGAGCGAGTTTTATGATCATACGAACCTGGGAATATGCTGCTCACGTGGTCAGTCGAATGATTGTCTGCTGTAAATAAAATGTCGGCTTGGAATAATAAGAATAAATTCATATTTAATTTGATAATAGAAAATTATTTAATTATTTAAATCTCCTGTTTAAAAAATGGCCCATTTCAAATGTTTACATGTTTTTCTTCTCTTTCTCTTTTAAACAGTAATAAAAGATTATTCTTGTAAATACTTTCCAGCATTTCAGTAATAAGAGTGCAGGCTAGATCTTTAAAATGCATCCAAATTACAGTGAAGTGCAACGATACGGTGCTCCGCAGTGGTCAAAAAGGATATAAACAGTGAATTTTGAAACAATCTCTTTTGAAAGCTCAGAGATGTGGATTCAGACGGCAATTAAATTACCACACATCCATGGTGTTTGTCTAAACAGTGGGTAAGAGTAGGTAATTCAGCCGGGGATTTTTACGTGGGTGGTGGGAGAAAAACACTGAATTCTGAATTTGGATGGCAATAAAATCACAGACTAGCCCCTGTAAATGATGAAAATACCTTACGTCCCACACAATTACCGTCAGAATAGGGCTTATGACTGTATAATGTGACTGAAGTAATGGATGACAGGTAGGCTACATGCTAGGAAGGCAGAAATATTCCCTCTCATTGTATGTTCACACCCCTGTTAAGGTGAAGTAAGTTAAGACATCAGGACCTCAGAAACATCTCTCCTCTCAGATGTATGAAAACTCTGAGGACCAGTGTACAGTTTTTGCTGAATGGTCCTTCTCAGACTGCTGACTCAATTTCCTGAGCCTGTCAGCATATTCTTCCCTGCGCCACAGTCACTTTACAAGCATCAGACACTTTGTATACCCGTATGTATACTTGCAGCCTGAGACCTACTCTCAGAAGAACTTTTTACACTATAAAAGAACCTTTTGTGCAGTGGAAAGGTTCCAGGGATGTTAAAGGTTCTTCAAGAAGCCATAGATGCCAATAAACCCCCTGTATGTTTAAGAGTATACAAAGCTTGTAATATGTGAAAAGCCAAGGTTATCTCATTAGTTCCCTGTTCCCTTTCGAGTGGAACTCAACGCTGCGTCATGCCGTTGATGCCATGGGAATGTTTCTGCATGAGGCACGTGTCTAAACACGCCAATCTGATTGGCTGAACATATGGACATTGTAACGTAGTGTTGCGCATCACTGAATCCATATAAAAGAATGTGTCTGCAGCTTTTTTGTCTTCTGAAGCCATATGTCTGTTGTGCGTGTTTGTCTTGTGTGTTTGTGAAAACAAGTCAGGAGTTAAGCTGTCAACATTCAATATTCAGGTTGTGTGACTTGTTTTGTTCACGCTATATTACTGCGAATGACTCTCACGCGATGTGTTTGATGTGCATGGGAGAGGAGCATTCTAGGTCAGTGCTCAAGGGGGCTTACTGTCAGCATTGTGAGAAATGTAACATTCGTAAGCTCCGATCTCAAATGACCATCTGCTTGAGGAACTGACAGAACGGACAGAACTAAACAGAACTGTAACATAACAACCTGTATCCTCATGCGTGTAAACGAATAGATGAAAGTCCAACTGAGGAGGGAGGGTGGGGGCTCTGGAGGATGACAAGGGACTGGTGAACAGGACATGCCGGGAGGAGAAACCAGGGCTTAGAAGAGTCATTGAGGAACCAGGGAATAGAAGTGAGCGGGAGGTGCCAGGTGGGTCCCAGACCAAGGTCCACAGTCGAAGGAGGGATGAGCCATGGTGGTGACTTGGCTGGCAGACCCAGGTGGGCAACTGATGGAGACCCAGTCAATGGAGGAGGAGACCCAGAGCCAAAGAGACCATACGATACAGATGGATCTGGAGACCAATGTGGAGCCGCAGAGACGAGCATCCAAGGTGGAGTCAGGGTGCCAGAGGACTGAGGTGAAGCTGGTAGGAAGGCAGAGTCTGATGGAGCCGAAGAGGTGGAGCGACAAAGTGGGCTCCGCGGATGTAGGAAAAGCCAGGGGATCCTCTTGACAAGGCAGAGCTGGAGACTGGAAGTCCCGAGGCAGATCCACACAGTAGAGTGGAGTCAGAGGAGGAGCCGAGGGACTGAAGTGAACCATTGGAGGTGGAGCCAAGGAACTGGCTGTTATGGGCAGAGAAGATGGGAGAGGGAGCCTAGGCGGGGTCCTTGGAGACACAGGAGACTTGTAGCTGGACGGGACAGGCGGAAACACAGGATACTTGGAGCTGAGTAGGACCAGCGGAAACACAGGATACTTGGAGCTGGACGGGATCAGCGGAAACAAAGGATACTTGGAGCTGGACGGGTCCAGCGGAAACACAGGATACTTGGAGATGGACGGGACCAGCAGAAACACAGGATACTTGGAGCTGGACAGGACCAGCGGAAACACAGGATACTTGAAGCTGAACAGGACCAGCAGAAACACAGGATACTTGGAGCTGGACGGGACCAGCGAGAACAGGAGACACAGGGAAATATCCTCTTATATTTCCTCATAATAGTTAACAGAGGCCAGCTGCAGCTAACCCTCAGCGATGTAATTGTGGGAGTGGCTCCAATCCATGCCCTCAAACTCCATGAGGACACCCACAGTGATGTATGGTGTAACCGGCTTGAGCACCTGGTCAGGCAGTCCGTTGGGCTCGGGCTCCGGGGCGATGATTGGCTCAGTCTTTGTTCCGTCTTGCGCTGAAATCACTGCAGGCTTGGGCTCAATGTCTGCGGTGGGCTCTGGCATATGCTCCCTGCAGTGTGTGGGAGGCGGCTAGCTAGGCTCTGGGTCCCGAGTGAGGCTGGTGATGTCCTTTTCGGCGTGGGAGATGGTGAACGGAGATCCATTATTCACCAGCACCTACTCCACATAAATGGCAAAATCTTCCAAAGGACCAACCATTCCTTGGATCATCCCACTGTGGCTGGTAAAGTAGAACACATAAAGCGAGCGATCTGGATAGTGTGTGAGGCACGCCAGATCAAGTCCTTAGTGTGGTCCCCTAGATTTTGCTCCTTCTGCTCTAGACAGAGCAGTTGGATGGCAGGCAGAAAGCAGAACAGATGTAGAACTACTTTACAACCATAGAAACAAACAGGGAACTAGAACTCTGGCAACCGGGCACAGGGAAAACTAAACTAAAACACAATCAACTGACAGAACTAAACATAACTGTAACATATATACAATATTTAATATGTTTTATGATTTAGTGTCTATTCAATCATGATCATAACCATAATTTATTTACCGAAGCCTCAAAGGCTAATGAGATCATGTAGGCAAAGCCAAAGCCACTAAAAAACATTTTTGAGTTCTTCTTCTGATCTAAATTCTGCTTTTTTGGTCATAATTTTTGGTATAGGATCTTATAACACAAGATAATTTATTGTAAACTATTTTTTTGTCTTTTGTGACAATACAGCAGTGCTGAAAAGAGAGTACAGTGAGCAGATGACAGCACTGCTGTAAATATAATACTGCTGAATGATTTATTAATAGCTCCTCCAGTACACTGCAGTGCTAAAAATATGAACCCTGTGACAGTGGAGAAGGGCAAAAGGGTTGTGTGTGCCAGAGCAAGTATTTGTTTTTGTGTATATGTGTAAATGTAGCAATGTCAGCATCATAATGTGGTATTTTAACTTGATTTTGCGTGCATGACGATGTTAGTGTGTGTGTGTATTTAGATCCTTTTTTAAAGCATTTTTTCTATTGCTGTTTAAGACATTGCACATGCTGCTATTCTCTGGTGTTCTGATAGCGCTGCTGTTTCTCAAATTTCGCTGGTCGTCTGTCTGTGTAACCCGAGAGAGCACATTCTGTCCCCATATTCCCCAAATGCTTGGCATCCCTTATCTTTTTGGGAGGATTTCAGGATTAAATGCAGTTATTTTCATGTCTCTCACCTGATGTAGTGTATTCCAAAATGTCCCGCAAGGCCAGAGGTTTGCGTTTTCTACTTCTATTTTTCTACCCTGCCCTGATTAATTGAAATGTGTCCCACCTTGTATACTTTTACTACTCAACAAAAGGCTGTAGTTTGCTAGTGATGGATTATTTTTGAGAGTGTAGTGTAAAATGTATAGATGTGAGAGATTTTACTATGTCTTAAAATGGTCTTGATAACACACCTTTTGCCATTTTCTGTTGGTGTTCAAGATACCAAAAAACAGGTCAAGCACTTCTGTTCCCTTAAATAGGAGATAGGTCCCTTATTTAGTGCAAGGGATTGTGGATAATATTATTCTGTAAAGCATGCACAGATGCACATTTTGTAAAAGATTAGGCCTATCTGAAAAATATTTGGCATACTGTTTTATTAACATACTGTGAGTTGGGACTCCATAAATCTAATCACGTACTATTTAGAATAAATAGAATACAAAGTGACAACAGAGTGTTGAACATGTTTTATTTATCCATATTGTCCTTGAAATCCTGGTACTTGGCCTTTGGTTAGATTTTTCATAGTAACACTTTATTTTGATAGTCCACTTTAGATTTCTACTAACTATAAGTAACTTTGGGACAGATAGGACATAAATGCATTTAACCTGCAGTTATAATTGCATATTAATAATAATGTTTTGAGATCAATGTTTTCAAAATAAAGTGTTGAATTTTGAAATATTTTTTAAAAGATACAATAAATATGAAACTAAACCACCAGTAGGTGGTGGCAAGTCACTTTTAATTTGTGAGTCATTAGGCCCTATCATACAACCGGGGCAATGCGATGTCAGGCGCGACGCAAGTGTTTTTTTTGCTAGTTTCAGCCCTACGCAGTTATCATTTTCATGTCCAGCGTCACGTTGTTTAAATAGCAAATGGACTCGCGCTGTTCCCCCATGGGCGTCTGGTCTGAAAACCAGGTGTGTTCAGGCACATTGTTGGCGCGTTGCTATTTTGAGGAACTGAAAACGACTGCGCTATTGACCAACAAAATACTGCAGTATTTTTTGTGTTATTTAAAGGCTGCATTAGTAATATGAGCCTATAGGTGGTGCACAACGCACGTACACTCTGCTTATTACACACACAGGGACGCACAGCAGCACACACATTTTTAAATAAATTAAAAGGATTCTTCTCTGGAGAAGCGTTCAGTCTTTCTGGTCGCATGTAAATAGCAAATCCGTCATGGTGCTAGCGCAACTGGCTTTTAAAGGGAATGGGAGATGAGACTTTTATTGTTTTTTTGCACGTTACTCCCAAAACACACCCATGACTCATTAAGAGACTAGGAGCAACCTTTTTGGACCATGCGCCGGGCACACAGGCCGTTTTTTCCATCATTAAACTAGCAAAAGTGGATTCGGACACGGCCTAAATGCAAATGCGCCATGCAGTAAAATAGGACCCTTTGAGTCATTCATTCAACCAATTCGCTCAAACGGCATTCAGGAACAACTGTTTACTAACCATCTACTACAGTCTACTAATACTCTAATGAGAGCCAGCTGATACACTTTATTGCCAAAAGTATTGGGACATCACACCAAATCATTGACTTCAGGTGTTCCAATCACTTCCATGGCCACAGGTGTATAAAATCAAGCGTCTAAGCATGCAGATGCTTCTACAAACATTTGTGAAAGAATAGATCACTCTCAGGAGCTCAGTGATTTCAAGCATGGTACCGTGATAGGTTGCCACCTGTGCAAGTCCATTCGTGAAATTTCCTACTAAATATTCAACAACTCTAAGTGGTATTATAACAAAGTGGAAGCAATTGGGAACATCAGCAACTCAGCCACAAAGTGGTTGGCCAGGTAAAATCACAGAGCGGGGTCAGTGTATGCTGAGGCGCACAGTGCGCAGAAGTCGCCAACTTTCTGCAGAGTCAATAGCTACAGACTTCCAAACTTCATGATTAGCTCAAGAACAGTGCGTAGAGAGCTTCATGGAATGGGTTTCCTTGGCCGAGCAGCTGCATCCAAGCCTTACATCAACAATTGCAATGCAAAGCGTGGGATGCAGTGGGGTAAAGCACGCCGCCACTGGTCTCTAGAGCAGTGGAAACATGTTCTTTGGAGTGACCAATCACGCTTCTCTGTCTGGCAATCCCATGGACAAGTCTGGGTTTGGCGGTTGCCAGGAGAACGGTACTTGCCAGACTGCATTGTGCCAAGTGTAAAGTTTTCAGGGGTTGGGCTTGGCCCCTTAGTTCCAGTGAAAGGAACTCATAATGCTTCAGTATACCAAGACATTTTGGACAATTTCATGCTCCCAACTTTGTGGGAACGGTTTGGGGACGGCCCCTTACTGTCCCAAACATGACTGCACACCAGTGCACAAAGCAAGGTCCATAAGGACATGGATGAGCGAGTTTGGTGTGGAAGAACTTGACTGGCCCGCACAGAGACCTGAATGAATTAGAGAGGAGACTGCGAGCCAGGCCTTCTCGTCCAACATCAGTGCCTGACCTCACAAATGGGCTTCTAGACGAATGGTCAAAAATTCACATAAACACACTCCTAAACCTTGTGGAAAACCTTCCCAGAAGAGTTGAAGCTGTTATAGCTGCAAAGGGCATGGGCCAACTCCATATCAAACCCTACGGATCAAGAATGGGATGTCATTAAAGTTCATGTGCATGTAAAGGCAGGCGTCCCAAAACATTTGGCAATATAGTGTATGTATGTATGTCTAATGTTATTTCTTTTTTTAAAGTGTAAAAATGTAAAGTGCTTTGTTTGTCTTTATGACAAAACAGACACAACAGAAAGTTAGAAATTAGCAATGGGTATTTTGACCCATCCCAGAATCTTCTGAATCCATTTATCAAAAAGTCTATTATTGTGTTACAATGAGTGAGATTATCTGCATTTTCAGTTATCTTTAAACAGACATGAGAAGTATTAAAAGCGATTACATTGCTCCAAATTCCTAAACAAATGGGAATCATATACCGAAGTAGCCCGCTAATCATATTGTCCGCTGAGGTGCATGTGGATGGAGTGTCTGGTGGTAAAATCCCTCTTTGGATCGGGGTGTGGTCATTGGCATTGAAGTATTTTTCTGTTGTCAGTTTACAATTCGTCCTAAATAAAGTCCATCGCAGAGTCCTGGAGTGACATATAAAATGATTGTCTGAATTCCCTATCAGGTTGGTGCAGATACAGACAGTAGTCATTATTTGTGTGACTGTGGGACATCTGGCCGGGCCACATCTGGATCTGTCAGTCTATTGCTTCACTGGCTCATCCACAGGATGCTCCCAAGAGTCCCAAATTAACAGACTCATATTAGCATGGATGG
The DNA here is from genome assembly GCF_949357685.1 of Gobio gobio. Lineage (NCBI taxonomy): Eukaryota > Metazoa > Chordata > Actinopteri > Cypriniformes > Gobionidae > Gobio > Gobio gobio. The sequence goes on along the minus strand of NC_137116.1, from coordinate 9,679,503 downwards.
CATTCACATAACCATTACAATTTATATTATGTGAGAAGTGTTTATGGTTCTGCTTGACGTAATAGCATAACCTGTGTTTAGGTGATGAATTAGGTGTAAGCTTGACTAGAAAGATGAGTTTTTAATCTAGAAATAAGTTGACAGTGTCTAAATACAGAGCAATGCTGGACAGGCTATTCCTGAGTTTGGGAGCTAAAAAAAGAAATGAATCTACCTCCTGCAGAGGATTTTTGCAGAGAATGTTGCAATCACTGTAAGCAGGATGGACTGTAGTGTAGGGGTGTGTGATATTGACAAAAAATGGATATCTTGATTTTTGTTAATAACGACAATTAGCCAATTTTGCTGAGTATCGCAACTCACATGTACATTCGCTCTGCCATGACACAATGGTTCTCACAGTTTTCTCTTAGGTTCTTCAAGACAGACTGTTTTAATTTGTGATGACCTCACCCTTGTCATATCTTTCTTACTCTTTCCTGACAGTACGAGTACTTTAATGCCGTGTTAATCAATGAGATGGATGAAGAGGGCAAGAGCGTGGAGCTGGGTGGAGAATTCATCCTGCAGCCAAATGAACATTTCAACAATCTGTCTGTAAACCTCAGCCTCAGTGTCGTCCAGGTGCCCACTAACATGTACAACAAAGGTATGATCAGCATTGCATACGCTAGACACAGCACTCACTCTAAGATGACATACACCATAATAATGCTTTTGATGCTCTAGGTTTATATACACATTTATCTAGTAATTCGTCTCATTCCCTTAATTTGATTGGCCAATCAATGTTCAAATACTGCTGATATTTCATATCACAATACTTGAATGTCTCACTGTTTGAGATCATGTGTTTTGACTGTATAAAGTCTTCTAAATATGCTGTTTTACTAATACAAAACGTATTAATAAATTAAATGCCAGCTGATTTTTTTAAAGCAGTATTTTTAAAAGAAAAAGAAACATAAAAAAAGGCACAATTGGGGTGGGTTTAATAAAGTAACTTTTCCAGATCAATAATAACGCAGCATTATTAGTCATAATTCAATCAAGATTTCTGCTAAAGTAAGAATTACATTGGAAGATACTGAAGATCTTTATTGCCACACTACACATTTGTAGTTGTAACAATATAACATATTATGGATCTCATAAATGGATTTAGAGCTTGTAGTCATACTCCTGACTTGATAATTTCCATTCATTTTGTATGCAAATTTTTTTGGCAGATCATTGAAGAGGCAAATTAATATAAATGTGCAAAGTAGCAGAAGTGCCAGGGTACAAGCTCTAATGCTATTATCAACACTCATAATTTCACTTGTAGATATCTAAAAAATAAATGGCTACTATTACTAATTGTATTTTACTAGTCAAAATGAATACAGTAGTGGCCAATAGTCATGTCCGGCCTTCACCCTTTATTTGAATATTATGCAAAATGTGTTGAAGATTTTGCAGTCATATTCCGTAGTTGTTCTTGGAGCAATCGTTTTATTTGTGATAATGCATTGAAACACAAATTGAGTGACATAATTTTTGGCCAGGCATACAAAGAAATGATTTACACATGCAAAACAAGAACCAACCAAATAGTGATAACAGTTTATTTGCTTTTTGGTTTTCTATTCTTTTTTTCAGAAAACAAACGCTGTGTTTGAAATTGCCCCTATACACTCATTCACTATTCCCTACAATACTCCACTAATATAGTCAAGTCAAGTCAACTTTATTTATATAGCGCTTTTAACAATGTAGTCCATGAATGAAAACGAGTGAGTGAATTCGGACACTGAATCTGAAATCGCCCCCTATACCCTTAAACAGGTCACTATTTGAGGGGACAGCCATTTGTAGTGGTGTCCGAAACCATAGTGGATGTTATTGAGTGCACTTATTCTATCCCACATTGCACCGCAATAACGAGTGTACAGCCGATGTACACACAGCGGCTGCCCGACTTCACTCACTTGTTTATATTCACTCCTTCAAGTGAACTGTATTAGTGGACTTAAGTAGGCAATAGTGATTTGAGAGTTTAGGGGGTGATTTCGGATTCAGCCAAAGTCTACACACAATAGAATCGTTACATTCTCCACATTACTCAACACAATTTCTCACTAGAGCCCCTAGTGGTGCAGTTCCACATTACATGTATTAGTGTAAGCAATTGAACATCAAGTATTATATACTTCTCAATACAAAACTCACATAATAAAAATTATTCAAGGCTAACTACTTAAGAAAATCTTCTCAGTGGAAAAAAAACTATATTCACTGTAAAAGTGAAAGCAGAAGAAGGAAGATAAAACAGGCATAAGGAGTCCCCAGAATGCATTGCTCCATTTACACTTAAGGATTATGCCGTTTATTTTGTGGATAAAGCACCACTTTAGTCAAGATTCTGCTGAGAGCTATCCCTCTCTCCTCTTTCATATGCAAAATAGACTCTGGGGTAAGACTGTTGCTTAATTGTAAAAAAGGAAGGACTTTTATCAATGGACTGCTCAGCTAGTGAATATTAATCATTTTGAGTGAGAGTATTTGTATGTTTTTTTTTTTGTGGCTTTGCTGCACTTTAAAGCTGAAGATTATTGGGTTAAAATTGAACAAAATCCATTTTTGAGCTAGTACATCAAACTAGCGTTTAAAATGGCCTTACCCTGTTTCACAATGGTCGTCTTATAATAATGATTTATAATTTATAGGATTTTGCAGATAGTGTCAGTTACCTATGACGCAATGGAATAGGAGTTAGTATGGTACAATAAATCAAAGTCAAGGATGGAATCTTGCTATTTTTTTCTGTTTTAATTTGCCGTTTTATATATGTAACTTGTGATTTGTGTAGATTTAATTACGTTTTATTTTTTTGCAATTGAGAGAAAGCTATCGGATCGCTTACTTCAGAAGACAAAGTGATCAATATTTTCCTATTTATAATTTTCCGAAATATTCTTTGTTCTTAATAAATAAACTGGCAAATGCATTGGTTTCCATGAAGTGAAAAGTAAGCTTTAGCATTATTGCTGCGACACATTGCGTATTGGTTTAACCATGAAGGTGGTGTTCAAAGTTCAAATAATTTTAACACCTCGTTTTGTTCCTGAATGAATCAGCGTTCTTGAGTGAATTGGTTGAATGGTCCACTAATAAAGACCACCACCTACTGGTGTAACAATGTAACCTGTAGTGATTGGTGCTTTTGAAACCTTGGAAAATCATTTGTTTTGAACGAGTGATTCGGAGCGTGTATCAAACTGCCAAAGTCACGTGATTTCAGTAAACGAGGTTTCATTATGAAATTGCAGTGGTTTGCCACTAGATGGCGATCGCAGTGAACCCATGAACCAGTGTCTATTGATCTCGGATCAATTTGATAAATTTGTAGCCATTTTAATGACATTCGTATAACAAAAAGAAAAGTTGTACTTAAAAAATCTCTTACTGGGCCGATTAACCAAAAACCCTTTTTAATGTATTAGATGATTTGTTAAATGCATTTATTTGATTCAAATTTCAATAAAACTTATGATTGTTTTGTAAAAGGTGTTTTTAAGCATGTTTGAGCTAAGTTTTCGCTGCATTTACAGCGTTGGCGTCTTCAAGCATTTCACATCATTTTGCGAAGCAATTGGTTCAGTTGATTCAAAGTTTCAAAAAGCTTAATTTCTCCCATCGCTAACCTAAACTAAAGTCCCTCTAACATGAATGTAATCTAGACGTACTACATTTGCCATGTTGTCATTGTCATTTTACATTCCAGCGTCTGTTGCGTCACTTCGCTGTCATTCACAAATCCTCTCCCATGACCACATGGGATAGTAAAGTGTCCATCAGATACTCACGTCAGAATCTCGCCAGAAGTAGCATGTCATCTGGGTACTTTTTTGCCTATTTTATATGATTGCTGTGAATGCAGACATACTGCTCTTGTCACATTCTGTTTTTCGCCTACTATTCTGAAAGTATGCAATTTCGGATGCAGCCCGTGACTTTATTTTATTTGGAAATTTGATGTTCCCAGAACTTTCTCAGAACGTCCCTGTGAGGCAAATGAGGGTCAGTAAAACTCAGGATTTGCACAAAAGTTGGATCAATACCAACCCTTCGTGATCCAACTTCATATACTCAAGTACTGCATTTAACAAAGTGTGTTTGCAAATGGCATTTCTGAATGTGCTAAAGAGGCTAAAGCTACCATTGTCTCTTACTGTATTCACAGAGAATGCTTGAAAATGCTCACCACCTGTACCATTCAGAAGCGCACTTTTATTACTTCTTAACAATAAAACTAATGACATAGCTCTGATCTCTGTGAATCCAGTCATAGGCAATGGTAACTTTAACCACATTAGCCGTCATAATAAAAAAATAATTATCCGTCCTTACAAGCACATTCACCAAGGCGATTTGCATACATTCACAAAATTTAACGTTACATTTTCTGAATATGAATTTGGACAAACAGTTGGTATTGATCCATCTTTGAGAAGAAAATCTTGTGTTTTACTGACCCTCATTTGCAAAGCAGCCCAGTGTAGATTCACCCAAACATGCTCTGAAAAGATTCAGTAAAAGAGATGGAAGGACCTAAATAAGACCAAAAAATAACATTCTAGGATGGTCCTCTAAAGGTCCTGCAAACGTTATGGGAATTTAGTGTAGAGACTGAGCACTGAACAAGATATGTTACAGCGCAGTCCTGAATGAAACGTCCCCATCAGATTAACAGGGAACCATATAGGAACGCTCTGTTAATGTCCAAAATGTCCTATTTGTAACATTGCTGTGTGACCATAGTGGATAACCAAAATGGAACGTCCTCCTGAAGTCATATCAGAAACCTTGAAATTGCAGCACTATCATAACCAAAAGAGGATGTTTTAGGAACGCCCCTAATGTTCTGTAAAGGTTCAGGATTTCCGTCACCTTTAGAGAACTTTTAAGGAACGTTGCGCAAGGTCGTGAGTACGTCCCCTCCTACGTGGGAATATTGTCCAATCAAATTTGAGGACCAGAACAAATTGTTGTAGAAATATATGTATATTTTTCCTAGTTCAGTCTTTCCCACTCCATAAGTCATTGCATGCATGTTGCATAACCGCTGTCATTTTTACAATATACTTCAAAACTGAACAGCAGCTCCCAGATTTCATAACAAAATGCTACAATATATTGTGATTTCAGAATACTGGATTCACTGTTAAAAATGTACAGAGCAATTAATTCAGATTTCTGTTGCAGACTCAGCCATAATGAACGGGGTGTACTGGTCTGAGGCTCTCAATAAGGTGTTTGTGGACAACTTCAGAAGAGACCCTTCTCTCATATGGCAGTACTTTGGTAGCGCCAAAGGTTTCTTCAGACAGTATCCAGGTGCGTTTTCAGATTACATTTCTCATAGGCTGACAGGGTTTGTACAGAGTTTGGAAAATACTTACTTTTACCTGATACACGTTCAGAGTTGGAGAGGTGCTTTGAAAATACCTACTTTGAAAATGCTTTATATTATTACCATAGAATGTTCAGAGTGATAAAAAAAGTAACCTTTAAAGAGTGTATCCCTGACACATGGCGAGTGTCGCTGCTTTGATGTAATGCTAGCATGTAGAAGTACACGTGACGGAGACCGAACAGTTTCAATTTCAGCTGACAGGAAGATACATGTAAAATGTGGCTATTTTGGGAAGCAACAACCCAAAAGATATAAAGGCATGACCACATTTGCGTTTTTGTGGGAATTTTTCAGGTTAATTCGTATTCTAAATGTGCTCTGCTTTATTTTCTCACTTGTGTCTGTGGAAATAATTGGTCCTTATTAGCGATGTGCCAGTGTATCACATATCAATATCTGCCAGTAAAAATAATAATCTACACTATGTGACATTGCTAATTGCTTAATAACAGCTGATGATCAACATTTATTACCCTCCTGTCCATCAAAAGTGGGCAGAAAAAGGCATCAGACAGTTCCAGAATTGTGCAGTGAAGGAAATGTCTCTGATGTAGAATTGTTTGGCTGAATGCTATAATTGAATGCTCCAATTATAATCATTGAAAAAAATTTAATGAATGTCTGAGCCCAGCAGTTTAGCATGAGTTTACTGACTGTGTGAGTGTTCTTGATTCTCGTGAATACTCTCCTTATAATCAACAAAACTGTCTACTGAGCTATTGAGTGTCTACTTCACAGCGTATAAAGATAAAAGATAAGTTCAATAAATACTTGCATTTAGTATTATAATTTTTTCCACTAATGAACCCTTTCATGCATGAATTATAACAACCTCAGTCAATCTCATATTGAGATCCAAATGTTGTTTTATTTTTATTGCTCTCAAGGCATGAAAATTAGTTTTTACACATATTTTTCAAAGATATTTTGGGGAGGACAGTATGCGTTTTTGTTTTTAACTGAAGAAATACTGTATTAAACATAATACAGTGACATTTATCAAACCAGTGACTAAGTGGTGGACTAAGACGAAGTGTTTTACTCTCACATTAATAAATGGCACCTTCTCTCACCAGCCTAGATCTTTATACAGCTACATTCCAGTTATTATCCCAGAATTAAATGCATTAAGTTTTCATTTAGTTGACATTTGACTTTCATCAGTTCAGTGAAATAATGAGCCAGGAAGTAGATTAAGATTATGATTGATATTGATATTGCTTCTGGTTCATTTAAAGTCAAGAGCTTTTTATTAGGGGATACAATGTTCTGTCTACTACTCTGCTTGTTTATTGGCCAGATGCAGTTGTTAATTTTAGAGAAAGTGCTTACCTAGCAGTTGTATGTGGCAGTAGGGTAATACGCCAATGTAGACGATCCTCTACCTTTGCAGGTATAAAGTGGACACCTGATGAGCATGGGGTTCTAGAATTTGACTGTCGAAATCGGAAATGGTAAGTTATTTTTTTTCTCCCCCTCAGCTTTGAAGGCCTGTTACATAAAGCTGAGGATGTATACCTCTTATAGGTAAACAGACTTATGCATTTAAATTTATTGTATCAAAATCTGATTTTCCACCGTCGGGCCAAACCATTCTCTTTGCTTAATTGTTCCATTTCAAGCCGATCCGGCCCAGCTGGTACAGATATGGTTTCATTCTCCACAGTTGGGCTGATAACAGAGCTCTTTGGAATGTAATACAAATGTGTCAGTCATTGCTATGGTCGTTGCCTTGAAAGATGATCTGATATTTCCCTTATTTTTATTAAGAGAAACGAGTAGCCAGGCAAACAGAAAAATTACCAATACTGAGTGGAGAAGTCACTACACGCACTCTACCAGCACAATTCAATGTGGTTAGCCACCCGTGATGAGTCTTGACTGTAAAGATAACAGGAACCCTTCCTTACTGTTATTAAAACTGCTCTGTCTGACGGTGGAAAAGTGGCTAAAGTACCAGTTCATATCTTTTTAACATTTAGTGCCCTATTTTACCGGTCTGAGCTCATGGTCTGAAGTTCATGGCACAGGTGCACTTCGGGGGTGTCCGAATCCACTTTTGCTAGTTTAACGACGGAAAATTTCTAAAAGGGTTGTCTCTAGTCTGTTAATGAGTCATGGGTGTGTTTTGGGCGTAACATACAATAAACCAATCAGAGTTTCATCTCCCATTCCCTTTAAAAGCCAGTTGTACTCACACCATGGTGGATTCGCTATTTACATGCGAGCGGAAAGACTGAACGCTTCTCCAGAGAGGAAAGCTTTTATTTTTAAACATTTATATGCTGCTGCGTGTCCCTGTGTGTGTATGCACGTTGTGCACCGCCTATAGGCTCATATTACTAACACACATTTAAATAACACAAAAATACTGCGCTATTGACTTTAGAACAGGTTTGTGTTGGTCTGTGGCGCAGTTGTTTTCAGTTCCTCAAAATAGCAACGCACCAACAATGCGTCCCTGTGTGTGTAGTAAGCAGAGTGTGTGCGTGTTGTGCACCTCCTATAGGCTCATATTACCAACACACCCTTTAAATAACACAAAAATACTGCGCTATTGACTTTAGAGCAGGTTTGTGTTGGTCAATGGTGCAGTCGTTTTCAGTTCCTCAAAATAGCAACGCACCAACAATGTGCCTGAACACACCTGGTTTTCAGACCAGACGCCCATGGGCAGGGCCGGCTCTGTAAATCTGGGGGCCCTAAGCAGGATAATTTTGGGGCCCTGCCTTGTAGTGAATAATGGAGTATTGCACTGCAAACCAGCAACTGTATACAATCTAACACTTACATATTTAATCTGTATATCTTTTAACATGATTGCCTACAATTATTTTACTGCTTATTAAAGTACACTCACTGAAACAGTAAAAGTAAAGATTATAGATTTGCAAATGTAAGGTCAATTTGTTGAAAACAAATAAATATTAATAATTTAGCATTATCAATATATAGCTAACTTACAACATTAGCCATATGCGGCTCGCTATGCTCTACTGAAGCAGCAGTCACCTCCTCCAGCTGTTGAGATTATAATATAATTAATAATAAATACAGTATGCAGAGTAGATAAAACACATTAATTTTAAATTAATATTAAAGTACAATTAGACAACATGAATTATGATTATAAAACTACATTTTTTATTGGCAAGAGGAAAATTAGCTATGTTGAAGTTGCGCACAAAACTATTCAAAAGAAAGGCAGTGGGAAATATTTACTTGTGTCAGCCTCCTGAAATGTTTCTCGACGACCACCAAAATATTTAAGAATGGCTCCTCCTGAGAAAGTGACTTTTAGTTTTTTACAATTATGTTAAGGGTAAATTAAAAGAAATCCAATGTTAAATTATATTATTTAATTATTGGTTGATTAACTCTTACATACTGTTCATATTTTAAACCTTCACAGCATGGAGTGAGATATTTTTTACCTTTTATGATTACATACAGTAATACATTCACTGTAAAAAAAAAATCAGGTGCCCAATTGAAAATTTTCTAGTGAGCGATCACATCTAAAATTTTCAGTTGGCCAAATTTAATTTCTTGAATTTTAATTGAATTAAAATGCATCAATTCACATTAATTCAATTTGGCCAACTGAAAAATTTAGATGTGATCGCTCACTAGAAAATTTTCAATTGGGGACCTGCTTTTTTTTACAGTGTTCTTTACTAAAATTTACCACAAATCCATTTTGCTTTTAGGTGTCTTGTATCGATCATCATTCAATAATGTTTCAGAGAGGACACTGTGTTTTCTTTAGGTTTAAATGGTCTGGGCGATTTAGCTTAACAATATATAAAATATTTCATAATAGTATATAGATTAATATTTATTAATAATCTTTAATTGCCTATTCAATTAAGACCATAAGAAAAAGCTTGTATTTAACCGCTTTATTTTAAACTTCATTTTGATTTTGACTGTCAAATGATTGCTCTTTCTCTTCCTATTACTTTCTTTCTCTCGAATGTTCTTAAACTATTTTTTTATTGTAATAAGCCTCTATTGAGACAAAGATTTTTCGGTTTTTTCTTTCCCAGAACTAGTGTAGGTCATGTAACGTTAACTGTTAAAAAGAAAATACATTCAAAGGAGGTGGGTCTGTCTCTACGCGGTCTGTAGCCCAGAGCTGGGGCCGACGGCTGGACCATAGCGCAAGCAATGTTGATTCAGCATAATCGACGGACGGCTAACGTTATGCTGCGTTCACACCAAACGCAAATAGAGTGTCTGGCGCGAGTGATTTGATTTCAATGTTAAGTCAATGGAAAGGCGCGTTGACGCGCGTTTAGAGGTCCCGCGGCACGGAAGGCGCTTTTCGCGCGGTGCGAATGACGCGAATTGAGCGTCTTGCGTGATAAACTGCGGCGACGCTGTCGAGTGCAATCTGTAGTTAGGGGGCCCCCTAGTGGCGGCGGGGCCCTAAGCAGCCGCTTAGTTCGCTTATAGGGAGAGCCGGCTCTGCCCATGGGTGAACAGATGCGCCAGTGATCCCTTAAATATGAAATTTTGGTATAAACTTTTCCCAACTGAGATTGTCAACATGATTGTCATATCGTTACATCTCTGTCTTCACAGGTATATCCAGGCAGCGACGTCTCCTAAAGATGTGGTCATTTTGGTGGATGTGAGTGGCAGTATGAAGGGACTACGGCTGACCATAGCTAGACAGACCGTCTCCTCTATATTGGATACACTTGGCGATGATGACTTTTTTAACATAATTGCTGTGAGTTTAGATCAATATCAAAATATCATATTAGCTGCATTTTATCACAATATCAGTATTAAAGAGGTCCTATTATGCCCATTTTTACAAGATGTAAAATAAGTCTCTGATGTCGCCAGAGTGTGTATGTGAAATTTTTGATTAAAATACCCCACAGATCATTATTTATAGCATGTTAAAATTGCCACTTTTGGGGGTGAGCAAAAACGTGTGTCCCTTTAAATGCAAATGAGCTGGTGTCTCCAGCCCCCTTTCAAGAAGAGGGCGGAGCTTAAAGAGCTCATGCGGCGGTGTCAGGACAATCTCATCTCACGGAATGAAAATGTCTGAACAGAAACTGTCAGTTGTGGTGTTCAGTTCGAACCGGACTTGGACTATAATGCCTACAGAGCCAGAGAGTATATCCTGTATTGCAGTGATTCTCAACCTTTTTTCAGTGATGTACCCCCTATGAAATGTTTTTTTCAGCCAAGTCTCCCCTAACCAGACTTAAATAAGAGCACTGTGCCATCAGTGTCTGATTTATTAAACTTTGGAACAGATAAACACATACAAAATTAAAAAATTTGAAAAAAAGAAACTATTTCGAACATTTTAAATGATAATAATCCATGACTAAATGTATTGCAAATATTTCTCATCACTAAAATGTAGTGATTCAAACTAATGTAGTGAAAACAGTGACCATATTTCTGAAATGGAAACCGGGGACATTTCCTATTTGAGTGGTCAAAATATCACTAAAATCTCATTTTTTATTATCTATTAATTAAAAAACAGGGACAATAAATGTTTTAATGTTTTTGTTGTTGTGGAGTCCCTACATTATTTTTAACATTAATAATTATTATTATTTTAGTTAGATTTAGTTTGATTATTAGGATTTTTGGTCTGGATTTAATACAATTAAAAATATATATTTTTTTAAAAACAATGAAGACAGTTAATGGTAAGCTAACCATTGTAAATAAGCATTAAAACAATATTTTAACATGACTTAACAAAAACACATTACAAAAATAAAACATAAATAAATAATGATAAATAAAACTATTCAACAAATATTGTAACATTTTATAATTGTATTTAAGTTTATACTATATAAATTACTTGTTTTACTTCAAAAGTTGTGTTACGTTTATGCTTGAAAATAATTCTTACTATCCTTAGTTGGTCTTGTTAATTGGCATTTTAGGGTTATTTTAAGCAGAAAGTATATGTATTCTGCACATGTATTGGTTGCAAGTGTAATTGTTTTTTTATATTTTATTTAAGTTATAGTTCAGATGTGTGGTAAACACTGCGTTGTGACTGCGAAACTTTTGGGGACAAAACAATCCCGCACCTTGTTGAGGCTCTGTTATAAAGCACATACAAACAATATTACTTTAAATTAAAAACGAATAGTTAGTATGTTACTACCTTGAAAGCGATAACAAGGTTTCTTTTGATATTTGACTATAATGGCGCTCTGCTCTCAGTTACGTTCTTCATGAAGTAGTAGCGCCGTGTGAGCGACCAAGTAGAGTCAGCGTAGAGTCATCTGCTGGTGAAAATAATCCCTACACGATTGCTCCTAAAACCAGCAGCTGCTGTATGATGTTGGTTGGTCGCTTTTTTCCAATATATCTGCGGGTTGTTTTGGAACGAGCTGTAAAACGGGGACATTGCCGGGGACAACTCCAGTCGGGGACAGAACATTAAAAACCGGGACTGTCCCCGGGAAACGGTGACGTCTGGTCACCCTATCGTTGATACAAGTGATTGACAGGTGATGCCAGGCGGCATATGACAGGTTGGGTCAAACCATCCTGGTATGGGGGAGACTCTGGGTTTTTAGGATAATGAAACTGAATAGCCTACTGAATATAAAATAAACTTGTACTTATATTTTCCTGAAATATTTATTAAATAATTATTTTTAAAGGATTTTTGCATGGATGCTACTTTTTAAATATATGTAGGCTATATTTTAAAATCTCACGTACCCCCTGGAGTGCCTTCATGTACCCCCAGGGGTACGCGTACCCCCATTTGAGAACCACTGCTGTATGGAATAGTTTAGTTTAATTACGGTTATAAATGAGTTGTCATCTTGCTTTTATCCACTATTAGAACAAGCATGTTGTAGCAGACCCTGTCCGAATGATGGCCAAAACTTTACTGATGAGTTTTATAAAGTTTATTGTTCATCACACAAAAGATGAAGCGTCTGTTGTCACTCCAGAAAATCACTTAGTTAGAGCTAAATAAAACACAGTACAAGAAGTGAGCATTAAGGTCTTATCAATAAACTCGCTCTCTCGCTTGCATTATCATCAACATACTCAGCGAATTACACAAAAACACTCGTTACAACTAACAATAAACAAATATATGCAGACCTTTTCAGGGGGTGCTTAATAAACTGGTAAACTTTATATCCGGATGAACTGTAATAACGTGTGCCTTTCATTACTGCCATGACCAGTGTCGCTCTGGAGACTATAAGCTGGATCAAAAACAGTTGGTACAGATCCATCATTGAGTAACAACTTTTTAGCAGAGCCTGCTTTGTATTGCCCCTCGTTCACAAAACAGTCTGGAGTGGAATGATTTTCACAGACATAAACGAATTCAGATATATTTTGTGGTGCATTACCCTCAAAAATAAAACTCATGCACTGCGTCCTCAGTGGCTCAGATGCAATGAGAAGATGAAGACTCTTATATTCATTATTACAACCAACAACAGAACACCGGGATTGCATGCGAGACATGTTGTCGCTACAGCTGCTCGAGCACGGAGAAAATGGCGGAGAGCGTACAAATCGCTGAGGTGGGAATACAGGCTGTCAGTCAGCGGCTGTGGGCAAAATCAAAACATGGGGCATGTCTAATGAAACTGCTTTGGTTTAATGGGGATTTAAAAATAAAGGATTGTGTGGATTTTTATCTTTATAGGGTGATTGTGTTCACCGACTGCCAACACACATTTATGTCCAAACACCATGTAAAAGTGGATTTTGTATAATAGGTGCCCTTTAAATTCTCTGTGGGGCTGGAGACCAGTGCGCTGTGCAGGTGTGACTCTTTACCACTCATTCTTGCAGCCTCGCTCTGTTCCCACGGCCCCGTCCTGCTTGCCACAATGACATAAGTGTAAAAATTCAGTTGTCACCTGCGCGCATAATCTATCTGGTAATGCAAAACATTACCCATTATGGTCTCACGCAATGCATATATTTTGTGTGGCAGTACAACGAGGAGCTGCATTACGTGGAGCCGTGTTTGAATGGAACATTGGTTCAGGCTGACATCACCAACAAAGATGTAAGTGCATTTTCTGCTCTTCCTGAATATAAACCCCAACTAATAGTTTTTGGCCTGCTTGTCAAATTGTCAGGTTTGGCAAGAGAGGACTCAATAACTGGATAAACTCAAAATAGCTTTTCTGAAGCCCATGAGTGGAAAGGCATAATAAACTCAGTCCAGGTTCCGGCAGTGAGAGGACAAGGACAGAGGAAGCATGAGAGAGAGTCCAGGGTCCAAACCAGAAGGGGCAGGCAGACTGATGACCAGAGTCCAGAGGGCAACACAACACTCGATGCCAGAGGCAGACAGGCTAGAAAACGAAAACCAGCTGGAAGAAAAACTACTGACATCCATTTTTATTATTGACTTACAACCAGCACTTTGAATCTTATCTGGATAAAATTGGCTTTTACAGTAGATGCATAACATCTATAACATCAATTTGGTGAGCCAAATGAAACGCGGAGAATGAACTATTTTAGTGTCTGTCCAGATGCTTTTCTTTAATGAATGTGAAATGTTGCTGGACCGAGTCTTATCTGACAAGGTTTGCAACTTAAAACATTAAACACAATCCATATCCAATCCAATTTCTCACTGTTAGGTTATGTTCTGTGTTTTTCTCCACAGCATTTCCGTCAGCGTCTTGATAAGCTCTTTGCTAAAGGAATAGGCATGCTGGACATGGCTCTGACTGAGGCCTTCGAACTTCTCAGTAATGTGAGCTCACACGCTCTCACTCACACACAAACACAAACACACACACACACACTCACACACATGTTTGTTTTTGTGAAATGTGAGGACATTCCATAGGCGTAATGGTTTTTATACTGTACAAACCGTATTTTCTATCCCCTTACACTGCCCCTGCCCCTAAACCTAGCCCTCACAGGAGACTGTGCAGTTCACTTTCTGTGAAAAAAAACCTTGTTCTGTGTGATTTATAAGCATTTTGAAAAGTGAGGACATGGGGAACGTCCTCATATTTCACCCTCTTTTTGTAATACCTATGTCATACCCATGTCATTATACACATTTGTGTCCTGATATTTCACAAAAACATGCCCACACACACACACGCACACACACACACACACACACACACAAACTCACAAACTCACAAACACACACACACTGGGTTTTATTGTGAAATGTGGGGACATTCCATAGGCGTAATGGTTTTTATACCATACAAACCGTATTTTCTATCCCCTTACACTGCCCCGACCCCTAAACCTACCCATCACAGGAAACTGCACAGTTCACTTTCTGTGAAAAAAACCTCATTCTGTATGATTTATAAGCATTTTGAAAAGTGAGGACATGGGTAACGTCCTCATATTTCACCCTCTTTTTGTAATACCCATGTCATACCCATGTCATTATACACATTTGTGTCCTGATATTTCACAAAAAAATGCCCACACAGACACACACACACACACACACACACTCACTCACTCACTCACTCACTCACTCACTCACTCACTCACTCACTCACTCACTCACTCACTCACTCACTCACTCACTCACTCACTCACTCACAAACACACACACACACACATGAAATGTGGGGACATTCCATTGGCGTAATGGTTTTATACCGTACAAATCGTATTTTCTATCCCCTTACACTGCCCCTACCCCTAAACCTACCCATCACAGGAGACTGTGCAGTTCACTTTCTGTGAAAAAAACCTCATTCTGTATGATTTATAAGCATTTTGAAAAGTGAGGACATGGGTAACGTCCTCATATTTCACCCTCTTTTTGTAATACCTATGTCATACCCATGTCATTATACACATTTGTGTCCTGATATTTCACAAAAACATGCCCACACACACACACACACACACACACACACACACACACACACACACACACACACACACACACACACACACACACACACACACACACACACACACACACACACACACACACACACTCACTCACTCACTCACTCACTCACTCTCACTCACTCACTCACTCACTCACTCACTCACTCACTCACTCACTCACTCACTCACTCACTCACTCACTCACTCACTCACTCACTCACTCACTCACTCACAAACACACACACTCTCACTCACTCACTCACACACACACACACACTCACTCTCTCGCTCACTCACAAACACACACTCACTTTTGATTTAGATATTAATTTATTTTTTATGTAACTGTGATGTAATAAAGGGTATGCATGGACGTCACTTTCCCGCCGGAACATGCCCCCTCAGCCGGACTGAGTGGCAGAAGAGCTGCGGCATGACTGGAGTTACAGTTTTTCTCGATTGCTAAGACACATTTCTTGAAAGCTGCTCTCCTTTTTTCTAAACTGTGAACACAAAACCCAATTTTCAAGCTACATTCACAAAACCTCAGACTCTTCTTGCAAAACCAAACTTTCACCTCAAAACAGTTCAATCTGTGCTCAAAACTGAACTATGTTGTCAAATCGTGCCCCGCGTCAATCAAAATAAAAAACACTACTGAACAGTCACTAAACACTACGTAGAAAAATAGAAAACGCAATGCTCAGGACATGAAGCTGGAGAAATAAATGTTTATTGTTCACTGTAGGCTAAATGCATGTTGCAAAACAAAAACAAAAAAACCTGTTCATTTAGCACTTGTACAAAAAGACAAAACAGAAATCTTATGCATTTGCCACTTGTGTACAGTAAGCCCATGTGAAAATAAAGTACAAAAATATACATGGAATACTTGGCCTACGAACAGTTAGACCAACCCTCCATTACAATACTACAGTATATGGTACAGTGATGTACTGAAACATATATTTACTTACAGTATACTGTGGTACAGTATATAGTATGTCATACAGTAATTGCTGTCAACATTTACATACTGTACTATAATGTCAAAAAAAGGTAATTACCTGTTCTCTTGGACACAGTGGACACAGTGAATCTACTGATGTTTGGTTGTACCCTTTGTCCAGCCTCCCTCATGCTCATACCATGGACAAGAACATGGTCAATTACAGTAGCTCTAATTTCATCAGGAATTACTGTTCTTTGTCTTCGCTGATCACCTCGACCACCTTGACCTCCTCTCACACGAACTCTTCCTCTCAGATTTCTATCCATTGTAGGGCCTCACAAACCAGTGCTCTCTGAACTGGCTTACTGTATATGTTCCCTCACATCATTAGCCACAAGTGTGATCAATTTTGAGTTGTTGTGTTCAAGTGGTGACATCTGTGCTTTAATTGTGTTTGACTTTTGTCACCTGTGCTCACCATTTTGTAGCACGGGTGCATCACAATGAAAATGTGTTGGCAAGTTGTGTCTAAACAGGTGAAAAGTGCTTATGGTTTTGCCAAAACAGTGATTGATTCAATCAGTGGGTTCAGGCAACTGAGCATTTGGTTCAGACAATAGGGTTTAGTGTTTTAGCAATTGAGAAAAACTGTAATAGGGGAAAATGTGAATAAAGCAAACGATTATCAGTTTAAACTAAAGGTTTGGCTCGATATAGTGTTCCTTACAACTTACCAAAGATCCAGTGATCCATGGATATCGACACGCAGCCAGGAATCATGTTTCCTGACATTTACATGAGCCTGATGTCGATACATAAATATTTATCACTGTCAGTCATCACAATTTTGAGAGTAACTTTAAATCCTGCATTTATATGCGGATGGGCCTGTGTATTGAAGTGTGTATGTGGCCGCTTGTCAAGAATGGAAAACAAAAGTTTAATTCAAATTCTGAATATTTTATAGGCCTGTTAATAATTTTTTATATCGCCTAGACAGCGTGTATAGAGCACTCCCTTTATAATCACTAAAAGCTGTCACTCATTCAATGAATGCGATCTCACAAAGTTCAGTTATATTAAAGGTCCTGTTCTTCGTGATCCCATTTTTCAAACTTTAGTTAGTGTGTAATGTTGCTGTTAGAGCATAAATAATACCTGTAAAATTATAAAGCTCAAAGTTTAATGCCAAGCGAGATATTTTATTTAACAGAAGTTCCCTTTCAAAGCCTACAGCGAACGGCCGGTTTGGACTACATCCCTGTACATCCTGCTTTAATGACGTCAGTAGAACAGTTGTTGACTAACCTCCGCCCACAAGAATACGCAAAAAAGGAGGCGTGGTCTTGTTGCTCTCCCACGTGGAGAAGAGGAAGTGTTGCGTTTGTAGGGAGTTTGTTGCCATGTCGTCGAGACGCTGTTATTTTCATCCCGGAGTCAAATCACCTTTGTTTGGCCAGGGACGCTGTATTTTGAGCACATGCATCACATGACCTTTCCGGACAACGTGTACTAAGCTGCTGTCGAATCACAACACGGGAACCGCTGGCACAATCAGAACTCATTACGTATTTCTGAAGGAGGGACCGTTTTTAGGACAGTGAAAACAGCGGTATACAGATAAGTAAATTGTGTGAAAAATACTGTGTTTTTTTACACGTGAAAAATGAACACGTTATATTGCACACTGTAAACACAATCAAAGCTTAAAAAACACAGGAAAAATGGGACCTTTAATCAGTGAAGCTACACAATGAATCTATAATGTCTTCACTTAGAGAGGATTAGCGCACATGTAGAACTGCACTAGACAACAACTCGAGCAGTGAGTGGATTCTAACTTCAACACCTCTGATTGGCCATTGTGTTCAAGACATCAACAAACATGTCTGTGATTGGCTACATTACTCACCGAAGCGAAAACACGTTGGAAATGTAATCATTTGACGTGCGCAAATACAGATACGCACTGGATCTTTTGCCAACTCTTCTTCGCTGATAATATGCTATTGTTATGAAGACAACCGATCCTGGACAAGAGCCCCCGACCCTCCCTTGGCTTTGTGTGTTTTTGGCAGCATTCACGCTGAAAACCAATGCTCTCTCTAGTCTTTTTGCCACTCAGTGGCAGTAACCGCAGTCACTCCAGCCAACGATGGCGTCACGTGCATACTCTCTAATCTCACTAGTTACAATTACCTGTGTTCTCATTTGTTGCTATAGTTACTGATTAGGTTCTTCACCTGTGTCTTGTTTAGTTCATCACTACCCGGTGTATTTAACCCTTCCTCAGCTAGCATTTATTATTGGTTATTACTCCTAACCTCTTATTATGTTACATGTATGTGTGTTCAGTTTAATCAGACGGGCCGAGGCAGTGTGTGCAGTCAGGCCATCATGTTGGTGACGGATGGAGCCGTGGAAACGTATGATGCTGTCTTTGCCATGTACAACTGGCCTGACAGAAAGGTAAGAGTAGGCCCAGTCTGCAGGGTCCTACTGACTGGAATTCTTTAAATGTAAGAACAATCCTTGTCTCACACAGACAAAGCCAGTAGTGGTTCACTGGGGCTGGTGGCAGGACACACAAGGCGCAGTTTAGACACAAACTGAAATTGTCTTGGTAAAAAGACATCCTGGTGTGAGCCAATATGGTGTTCTTCTGTGCATCTCTCTCAATCACACTGTTATTGTTGCCTACATGTGCTACACTGTTAATGCATTCCTCGCTCGTCTAATGTCTTCCTTGGTGGTCTGAATCTACTGACAAGCTACTTCGAGTTAATGTTTCACGCTTATTGGTTGTAGCACTAGTGGTTCTTTGTAGTCTACATTAAACCATTGAATACCTTCATTAATCCAATTTTCCATGCAATGATACCTTTATACTGACATTGAAAGTCTTTTAAAACAATATAGTTGATTTTCACGTGTTTGAGGTTTTACGGTCTTCACCCCTTCTCCTGGAGACCGGCTATTCTGAAGAGTTTAAATCCAACCCTAATGGAGTGGGTCTCCAGGAGCAAGGAGGAAGACCTCTGCCCTAAATTAGGAGTGCTTATACACTGATCAGGCATAACATTATGACCTAATATTGTGTTGGTCCCCCTTTTGCTGCCAAAACCCCCTGACCCGTCGAGGCATGGACTCCACTAGACCCCTGAAGGTGTGCTGTGGTATCTGCACCAAGATGTTTGCAGAAGGTCCTTTAAGTCCTGTAAGATGTGAGGTGGGGCCTCCATGGATCGGACTTGTTTGTTCAGCACATCCCACAGATGCTCGATTGGATTGAGATCTGGGGAATTTGGAGGCCAAGTAAACACTTCAAACTCGTTGTTGTGCTCCTCAAACCATTCCTGAACCATTTCTGCTCTGTGGCAGTGTGCATTATCTGCTGAAAGAGCCACAGCCACCAGGGAATAACGTTTCCATGAAAGGGTCTACATGGTCTGCAACAATGCTTAGGTAGGTGGTACGTGTCAAAGTAAAATCCACATGGATGGCAGCACCCGAGGTTTCCCAGTAGAACATTGCCCAAAGCATCACACTGCCTCCGCCGGCTTGCCTTCCTCCCATAGTGCATCCTGGTGCCATGTGTTCTTCAGGTAAGCCACGCACACACACCCTGCCATCCACGTGATGTAAAAGAAAACGTGATTCATCCGACCAGGCCACCTTCTTCCATTACTCTGTGGTCCAGGTCTGATGCTCACGTGCCCACTGTTGGTGCTTTTGGCGGTGGACAGGGGTCAGCATGGGCACCCTGACTGGTCTGCGGCTATGCAGCCCCATACGCAACAAATTGTGATGCACTGTGTATTCTGACACCTTTCTATCAGAACCAGCATTAACTTCTTGACCAATTTGAGCTACAGTAGTTCGTCTGTTTGATCGGACCACAAGGGCCAGTTGTGAAATTATAATAATATTGGCAAAACCGATTTGACAAACGCTCCAGTGCGTATTTGTATTTGTGCTCTGGAGAGCATATTTTTGCAGCGTTGATCAATGTAGCTAATATTGATCTCATGAACGCAATGGCCAATCAGATGTGTTTAAGGTTACTCAGAACACAAGTTCAGTGCTGATGGTGCATTCAAGTCACTTTTGTCTGAGTGTTGTACCCTCTCTTAACTGACTACACAAAAATACAGCAAGGATTTTAACTCTACTTCCACAAAATGAAGAACAAAAACTGGACATCAGTAGTGCTTTGTTTTTTTTATGTTTTCATGCAACTGTAAACTGTTACATATAATTTTGTGCAGGCAATTAGTTTATTTTATTGTAAATAAAAAAGCCTGACAATGTCACAGATAAATACCTATAAATATATTGTGGTGTTCAGTTTTTTACTGACACTCTCCCAACTCGTAGCTCAAAGAAAATCCTAAGTTTCCAACTCATAAATACAAGTTTGTGGTTCCGTTCATGTGCATTCAACTAGTAAAAACAATCTTTTCCACATGACTTCAATGCACCACGAGTTCTGCACGTTATAGCAAACAAAGTGTAGACATGGTGTAAATAAGAGATTCCTTGTGCAGTGTAGACAGCTTCATTGATTATAATGGATTTGAACTCTGTGATGAACGGTGACAGCTTTTAGTAATTATAAAGGGAGCATGATTTGAATAAAAGTTTTGTTTTTCATGCTGCTAAGAGGACCAACGGCCGCGTACACGCTGCAGTCTCAGCAGTTACATCTGCATAGCCTGCACTTAAGGGAAACTTAAGGGATAACAGCAGCACTTCTTCTTCGACCTCCAGAATGTCATTCAGCACCTCTCCTCGCCTGTGTGTGTGTGTGTTTGTGTGTGTGTGTGTGTGTGTGTGTGTGTGTGTGTGTGTGTGTGTGTGTGTGTGTGTGTGTGTGTGTGTGTATCTCAACGGCAGCACATAATGAGGCAGAGAGGATCTGGAAGCAGCATTCAGTCGGTTGGGGGTCATACATTCCGTTCCGTATGTGTGTGTGATTGATGGTTAATGGGCCTGTAATGTTTTTGTGTGACTGATGGCTGCTGGGATATAAGGGTCTGAGTGTGTGTTAGATATTGATGTTGTTCTTGTTTGGTGTTATGGTGTTGTCTGAGTTTAAGTAGGAACATGGTGAGGCTCAGATACTGTTTCAGCTCACTGCTGATACATGAAAAAAGAAATAAGTAAAATAGCATGTTATTGTGCAATGTGAAGAAAACAAAGCCATATGATAATGGACATTTTATTTCACATGCTCTGAACATGTGGTAAACAAAGTGGTTTATTGATTATGAATGCTGACTACAGCAGCTGAGTGAACTGACTCGTATCTAATAAAACATATTTAAACTTCAGTTTGCAGCAGGATAGTGACCACGAGCAGGCAGTCATCAAATGCAACTGACTGTTGAGGATTGTATATTTATATAAAGAGGATGGGTGGATCAATACATTTCATTTAAAGTTGTTTTGAAAGTGCCGGTCCTCCTTAAAATGAATGTCTTTTTATTTAACGTCTAAAACTCCTCAGAACTCACCAATGCTAACAGCCACTAAATGGAACCATATAAAACAAGATGGGCTATACGATAAAGACCAATAAATAGGAAAGCCACACACACAAACGTTAATGTTTCTGAAAGAGTCTCTTCTGCTCACAAAGGCTGCATTTATTTGGGAAAAAATACGGTAAAAACAGTAATATTGTGAAATTTTATTCCACTGTAAAACAGTTGTTTTCTATGTGAATATAGACTGATCAGGCATAACATTATGAGCACTGACAGGTGAAGTGATTATCTCTTCATCACAGCACCTGTGATATTAGGCAGCAAGTGAACATTTCATCCTCAAAGTGGGGTGTTCCTGGTCTGCAGTGGTCAGTATCTAGCAAAAGTGGTCCGAGGAAGGAACAGTGGTGAACCGGCGACAGGGTCATGGGCGACCAAGGCTCATTAATGCACATGGAGAGCGAAGGCTGGCCCGTGTGGTCCCATCAAGCAGACGAGCTACTGTAGCTCAAATTGCTCAAGAAGTTAATGCTGGTTCTGATAGAAAGGTGTCAGAATTTGTTGCGTATGGGGCTGCAAAGCCGCAGACCAGTCAGCCCATGCTGACCCCTGTTCCCCCGCTCCTCAATCCAATCGAGCATCTGTGGGATGTGCTGAACAAACTTACAGGGCTTAAAAGATCTGCTGCTAACATCTTGGTGCCAGATACCACAGCACAGCTTCAGGGTCTAGTGGAGTCCATGCCTCGACGGGTCAGGGCTGTTTTGGCAGCAAAAGGGGGACCAACACAATATTAGGATGCCTCATCTGTGTATATAAGTGTCATTTATTTCTGTGATCAAAGCTACATTTTCAGCATCATTATTCCAGTCTTCAGTGTCACATGATCCTTCAGAAATCATTCTAATGTGATGATTCGCTGCTCAAGAAACATTTATGATTATTTTATAACACTTTTGATTATTTTTATTTTTTTTCAGATCCATTTGTTGGCACTTAAGGTGCAGAAACACTGTAAATTAGTTCTGACATTTCTAATGCAGTGCACTATAAATCTGACCTCTGATTACATCCACCAAATCATCATTGTTTTTAGTTTTCAAATCGTTAGTACAAAATAGCTTTAATCCTTCAGTAACATTTATCGAAGCTAAAGGATTAAAGAGTAAACTAATCATATGCAGTCGGGGTGCCGCTGTTGAGGGATTGTGCATGACTGACAGTAACATAAGCTCTCCTCTCTGCAGGTGCGTGTGTTCCCTTATCTGATTGGTCGGGAGTCTGCCTTTGCTGATAATCTTAAATGGATGGCTTGCGCTAATAAAGGTTAGGCTGCTCATTCTTCCTTATACAGTTCTGTGAACCATTTTATCTGCTGATTATTGAACTTTGAAAGAACGACATATAGTGAAAACTGAACCTACATTTGTCTAAAGTTGTTCTGTTCAGTGTTTAGTTAAAGGAATGGCTTGTGTATGAATTATTTTTATGAATAATCATACTTTGATACTGTGTAGTAGTTTGTGTGTGCAACATTGCTTGGCTCTTTCTGTAGGCTGTTTGGATGTGTTATGTACAGGTTCACGCACAACATTTGCCTTCAGCGTCCTAATGCAGTTAACGTAGAATCAGAATCTAAACGAAACCCCTTGCTAATGACAGCAGGAAACAAATCATTGTTTTTAGTTTCAAATTACAGCATGCACATGTATGCATATGCATATAAATGAATATTCGAAATTGCTGTGTTGTCAGGTTATTTTACCCAGATCTCCACACTGGCAGATGTTCAGGAGAATGTGATGGAGTATCTGCATGTGCTTAGCCGGCCGAAGGTCATTGATCGAGAGCATGACATGGTGTGGACAGAAGCCTACTTTGATAACACTGTGAGTGATTTGACATTTTGATGTTTTCATGTGCGTGGGTTACACATATAAATGGTTGTTGCCCTATGAACCCCATGCACACAGCAGAATGAATTGTGCTCTGTCTGTACTGGTTTAAATTATCATTCTGAGCGCTATACAACTTGAGATTGTCCAGCATCGCCCCACCACAGACACCGCAGATTAATCTCTTCTAAATGTAATTCCACTCCAGGTTATGTTTCACTCCAAATGTGCATTGATTTTCAGATTTTCACTTGTCACATATACTGTGGGGAGAACAAGTATTTGATACACTGCCGATTTTGCAGGTTTTCCTACTTACAAAGCATGTAGAAGTCTGTAATTTGTATCATATGTACACTTCAACTGTGAGTGACGGAATCTAAAACAAAAATCCAGAAAATCACATTGTATGATTTCTAAGCAATTCATTTGCATTTTATTGCGTGACATAAGATCACCTACCAACCAGTAAGAATTCCGGCTCTCACAGACCTGTTAGTTTTTCTTTAAAGGGTTAGTTCACCCAAAAATGAAAATTCTGTCATTAATTACTCACCCTCATGTCGTTGGACACCCGTAAGACCTCTGTTCATATTCGGAACACAAATGAAGATATTTTAGTTGAAAGCTGATGGCTGAGAAAGGCTTCACACAGGCCTCCATTGGCATTCAGTACATTGACACTTCCAAGATCCATGAAAGGCACTTAAAACGTCGTTACAAAGTCTATCTCACCACAGTGGCTCTACAATAATCATACAATGCGACGACAATAGTTTTTGTGCGCAAAAAAAAATCAAAAGAACACCTTTATCCAGCTTGTTATTGCCTTCCGCGTGTGTCTCCACGACGCATGCGCGAGAATATGACGTAGCGCCGGGGCTCGGGATTCCATGAAATGCACACTCTAACCCCATTTTGAGCACTACGCCGAGACCTAAAGCACGATCAATGTAGAATCCAACAGCTGATATACGCGCGTCTTCCTCTGCTCGTAAACAAATCGCTTCTGGGTCATATGTCCGAACGCCGGATCTGCGTCATATTCTCGCGCATGCGTCGTGGAGGCATACACGGAAGTCGAGAACAAGTTGGATAAAGGTGTTATTTTGATTTTTTTTTGCGCACAAAAACTATTGTCGTCGCATTGTATGATTATTGTAGAGCCACTGTGGTGAGATAGACTTTGTAACGACGTTTTAAGTGCCTTTCATGGATCTTGGAAGTGTCAATGTACTGAATGCCAATGGAGGCCTGTGTGAAGCCTTTCTCAGCATCAGCTTTCAACTAAAATATCTTCATTTGTGTTCCGAATATGAACGGAGGTCTTACGGGTGTCCAACCACATGAGGGTGAGTAATTAATGACAGAATTTTCATTTTTGGGTGAACTAACCCTTTAAGAAGCCCTCCTGTTCTCCACTCATTACCTGTATCAGAGTCCTGCAACGGGTCGGGCCGCAAAAAAGTAGCTAAAACGGGTGGATTGTGACTTTCCTAAAATTCACGGGCGGGGATGCGGGCGGATAATTAACTCCTCACGGGCGGGTAGTAGCGCGGCTGAAAAATATGTGCAATATTGGTCTAAATTACCATTACACATACGCAACAACGACATGACATTTGACCCATCACGTCACCACCACTGCGACAGTACGACTTTTGTTGATGCTTCTCGTAGCCTAGTTGAAGCGAGCGTTGCAGGAGTATGGATGAAGTAAAAGTAAAGTTGGCGAGTGGAGTATATAAAATTGTTGACAACGAGTCTTTAAAGGCAAAATCGGATGTGTGGAGAAAGTGTGGTGTAATAAGAGATCAGGAAAATAACATCATAAGCGGCTTCGCGGCTTCACGGCTTGCAAAGCATGCCATAAAGTTTTGGCATTTGATAGCCGGAAGCTGGGCACGTCTTCTCTTAGGAAGCATGTTGAGACTTGCAGGAGCACAGCAGGGGTTGCCAGTGCGACAATTGACAGGTACTTTGCCAAAGGCTACAAACCTCCAAGAGGGGAAGACAAGGAGACGATAACACAATTGGCTGTGCAATTTGTGTGCCGAGACATTAGATCATTTGAGACTGTGTGCGGCGATAGATTTTTGGAACTGGCACAGGGTTTAATTGACATTGGGGCACGAGCTGGCCTTGTGGATGCGCGTCAGCTTCTTCCCAATCCAACCACTGTCTCCCGTAGGATTACTAAATATGCCGAGGATCAAAGACAAGACATAATTCCGGAGCTGAGGGAACAATTGACCGAGAGCAACGGGGCTGTGACGCTGGATTTGTGGACGGATGATTTCCGAAAAATTGGATATCAAATTAATAATTTAGTGAAATATATAGCTACATCAATGTGTCCATTTCTTTTAAATAACTCGAGGAGAAACGCGAACATCAGCTAGCAGGCTGCAGCATGTCGGCGGCCCCAGCTGCGAAGAGAGTTCATTTGGTTTCAACAGTTGATTGTTTGTCAGACGTAGAGGACTCCAGCGAAGACACTGTGCTGCCCGAGGATGAGGTCTCTGCATACATCGAGTTCAAGCCACCCAAGGGGGATCCTTTCGATGTTTTGTTGTGGTGGAAGGAGCATGCGAAAACATTTCCCAACCTGGCAATGATTGCGCGGAATGTTCTCTCCATCCCAGCATCGAGCGCTGCGAGTGAGAGAGACTTTTCCACAGCTGGTTTTGTAATCCAAGAACGGAGAACGCAACTTAAACCTGGGACTGTGGACGATATCCTTTTCCTGCACAGTAACCTTAAGGGAAAGTAAATGCATAGGCATAGGCTAGATAGTATATTGTTTGTGAGCGACAGGCTCGGTTTGTTTTTTTTTCTTGTTTTTTTTTTCTTGTTTTTTTCTTTTCTTCCATTAACAGGTCTATTTTCGTAGGCTATAGTTATCAGGTTCCATAGCCTATTTAGGTTCGTAGGCTACTTGAATGACGCAAAACAAAGCGCACTTTAGCCTGTTTCATCAGCCCATTCATGATGCTGTTGTGATGTTGTGAGAGGTGCAAGATAAAAAATAAAGCACTTTAATTGGAATGGTTTTAGCGTGTGTGATTTTATCGCGGGCACGGATTGGGTAACGGGCCAAATATTAACGGGTCTGGGCGGGTGCGGATTTCATTTTGATATTATCACGGGTGACGGGTCGGATCCGGTGCTGAACTTTGCGGGTACGGGCGGGCGGATATCCAAAAATGGACCCGTGCAGGACTCTGACCTGTATTAACTGCACCGGTTTGAACTCATTACCTGTATAAAAGACCCCTGTCTCCACACTCAATCAAACAGACTCCAACCTCTCCACAATGGCCAAGACCAGAGAGCTGTGTAAGGACATCAGGGACCTGCACAAGGCTGGGATGGGCTACAGGACAATAGGAAAGCAGCTTGATGAGAAGGAAACAACTGTTGGTGCAATTTTTCGAAAATGGAAGAAGTTTAAGATGACGGTCAATCTCCCTCGGTCTGGGGCTCCATGCAAGATCTCACCTCGTGGGGCATCAATGATCATGAGGAAGGTGAGGGATCAGCCCAGAACTACACGGCAGGACCTGGTCAATGACCTGAAGAGAGCTGGGACCACAGTCTCAAAGAAAACCATTAGTAACACACTACGCCGTCATGGATTAAAATGGTCCCCCTGCTCAAGCCAGCACATGTCCTGGCCCGTCTTGCCAATGACCATCTGGATGATCCAGAGGAGGAATGGGAGAAGTTCTTGTGGTCTGATGAGACAAACAGAGCTTTTTGGTCTAAACTCCACTCGCCGTGTTTGGAGGAAGAAGAAGGACGAGTACAACCCCAAGAACACCATCCCAACCATGAAGCATGGAGGTGGAAACATCATTCTGATGGGATGCTTTTCTGCAAAGGGGACAGGACGACTGCACCGTATTGAGGGGAGGATGGAGATCTTGGCCAACAACCTCCTTCCCTCAGTAAGAGCATTGAAGATAGGTCGTGGCTGGGTCTTCCAGTATGACAACGACCCGAAACACACAGCCAGGGCAACTAAGGAGTGGCTCCGTAAGAAGCATCTCAAGGTCCTGGAGTGGCCTAGTCAGTCTCCAGGCCTGAACCCAATAGAAAATCTTTGGAGGGAGCTGAAAGTCCGTATTGCCCAGCGACAGCCCCGAAACCTGAAGGATCTGGAGAAGGTCTGTATGGAGGAGTGGGCCAAAATCCCTGCTGCAGTGTGTGCAAACCTGGTCAAGAACTACAGGAAACATATGATCTCTGTAATTGCAAACAAAGGTTTCTGTACCAAATATTAAGTTCTGCTTTTCTGATGTATCAAATACTTATGTCTTGCAACAAAATGGAAATTAATTGCTTAAAAATCATACAATGTGATTTTCTGGATTTTTGTTTTGAGATTCCGTCTCTCACAGTTGAAGTGTACCTATGATAAAAATTACAGACTTCTACATGCTTTGTAAGTAGGCAAACCTGCAAAATCGGCAGTGTATCAAATACTTGTTCTCCCCACTGTACATGCTTTAATCATGGGACATTTTTCAGGTTTTCATATAAAAGATGCTCTTATTTGCAGAACTACTATCACAAGGTGATTTACTAAGATTTGTGGTAATCAGTTTACTGGCATTATTTAACATTTTGTATTTAATTTGTGCATTAGATCAGCTACGGAACTTTCTGCTCCCAGCTTTTATGGGATTGCGGTCTCACGATAGTTTGCCCTGTTTAGTAAAGCCCTAAGTATCGTGTTCAAAATTGAAATTCGAAGCCTAACCATCTAAACCATTCCGAGCCGCAATGCAGTCAACAAAAAACAAACATCCTATTTTTGCTTTAAAAAATAACAACAACTTGGAACCTGTCAATGGCTGTGTCCGAAAACCTAGGCAGCTGACTCGTTGCCTCGCTGCCTTATCAGACAATGGCTTGTAAGGTAGCGTTTGTGCTTGAAGGCACCTCACAAAACTGATTTTTGGATAGACTTCTTAGGCAGTGTAATCGTTTAATGATCTACAGCAAAATAGGGAGAGCTTTGGTGAGAACTAAACAAATATTTAATTACTACAATTACTAGAAATTACATCAGAATTGGAAAATGTTGGTAAAAAAAACATTAATTTAAACACAAACTGACTAGCAAACGCAACTTTGAGGCGCCATCTTTTTTCCCCAGCTCAACTGTCACAGAATGGAAAGCACAGGATTGTGGGTTATCAAAGGCAACGAAGGATACATACATGCTGCCTTCAAAAATCAATCAGATGAAGCTCTCTCAGCAGACAGGAAGTGAAGCTAACATTAGATTCGGACGTGCCTTAATGCCTTCCGACCTTGAAATGTGTCCTCCGAAGGCAGCATTTTCCAGGTTTCGGACCCAGCCAATAAGAATCAAGCCACTCTGTGGAAACATTCTGAATGTATACCAAACGTCTGCAGAACCTCATGTTCTGGACATTACACACCAGACCAAACCCAATATTGTAACATTAAGTGATTCAGATCCAGGCGCTGCTTTCAGAAGTAATGAGCAGGAGCGTAATGACGAGTAGTAATATGTGTGTGCACACTCATTTGATGGTAATTTGTGTTTTGTCTTTGTAGCGTCCACAGGCTCAAAAGGTAAAGGTTTGATTGTGATTTAATGGTGTTTCTTCATAGCACATTAACCCATTGAGTGTATCTGCTTTGTTATTCTCTATTGTGTGCAGTGCAGTTTGGACAAGCTTTCATTCTCTTTTGATTTTTCATGAAAGTGGCATTCTGTAGTCTGTGTCACACTGCCATACTCGATTTCACAGTCATCTGTATATGGAGTATCTGCTTTCTCTGTAGTATGGATTCCAGTTAGTGCCTGTCTGTGTATATGAATGGAAGAGACAAGAGATGACTTTATCTCTTATAAAGCTCTGATAAAGACCATGAAACTACTCTGTTTTAAATGCAGCGGCTAACCATATGATCCAAAAGGGCTTCAGTGACATATCTGATGACTAGTGTCTAATTCAGTTTGACTCTGTTTTATTCAATATCCCTCTTAGCGTGAGTGTTTGGATGAGGCTCTAAATGTGTGTAGGGTTTTCTGAGTCTGAGCTATTTTCCTCCAAATTTCCACCACAACTCAGCATGATCATTCATCATTTTATAGCCCATTTACTCCTGCAGAGACATTGAGAGAGCAGAGCATTGTAAATAAGGGAAGGAAATGTATAGCACAGTTTAAGCTGATTCTTCTGATCCATTGCCCCACTTCTGACTTCTTGTGAGAATGTATATTTGTGACTATTTTTACAGATCATGAATTCATCAAATGAGTGTTTGTGAATGTGCAATTGTGCATGAATTGTGCATATGCATGTGTGTTGCCGCCATCAGGGAGAAGTAGGCTGTGACGTTTCTGATTTAGATGCAGATGATGAAGCTCTTCTCCAAGTCAACCACAGAGTCCCTGGCAGCTGAGCCACATCCATCCACACCTGAGCATGAGCTCACATTATCACATGCACATGAGTCTCTGCGTTCAGGGATTCGTTACCGTTTTATTTCCGAGAATTTTACAGATTTTGCATTATTCATCTGAAGTTATCGTAGTGTGTTGATTGTGTCCACTATTTATTGGTGCAGTGTTACCTTCTGGTAATGGTCTTTTTTATTATAGTTACTTATAACTTACATATTATACAGCTGTGTAATTTTATAACACATGATCAGTCTAAGAGGAACTCACATAATATAAGAACAGCATTTTATGTAAATGTATTTAATGTTATGTCTTTAAAAGATACTGAATTTAGAGGGTTTTTAAAAACATTTGGTAAAAGGAGAATTCAGGAGAAGAAATCTCAGATATCTTACTACACATGCGCTTTTAAGCTAATGTGAAGGTGAAGACAGAATCACCAGATTTTAAGGATGTTGACAGCTAAGTTCATCACATATTTTTAGGGCAGCTGAGATTTAAAAAAAGGGTCTAGCAACAAAAGGGTCTTGCCTTAATGGTGTTTACAAAACCTGAAATACACTGCCCTAGGTAGTTCCCAGGTGAAATTTCCACTGAGAGGAATCTGGTACAGTTGAGGCTATAATAATGCAAAAAAAAAGCAGCCATCTAATACCCCTTTTCCACCAAGGCAGTGCTAGAGCTAGATCGGAGCCAGAGCGTAGTTTCAAATCGGTTCTTTGTGTTTCCACACCCAAAGCCCCAGTTCCGAGCCAGGAGAAATGGTTCTTAAGTAGCACCAAAATATTGCTGGGCTAGAAGTAAGAACCGATTACGTCAGGCGCTGGGGGCGGGGTCAACAAGACCAACACAAACTTGAGATCTGCCATTGTTGAAATAGCAGCTAATGGAGCTAACAGCTGCTGCTCGTTTGTAATCTCCGTCTATACAAATTACGGCGAACTGCATGAATGTGTTGGATTCGCTGTGTTTGCGTTGTGTTTTGATGCCGATGTAGGGTCGTAAAGCCATGTGAATCAATAGTAATGCAACGTTTGCATTGTTGATGGAAGGCTTGTTCGCAGCGGTGCTGTGCAGAGACCGATCGCCGTATGATAACGAGTCCAGCGACAGCATATGACTCCTTATGCTTTTGATTCACTAATGCAGTTTTTTTTATATCATACGTGGATCGGTCTGCGCAGCGCCGATGCATCTCGAACAAGCCTGGTGTGTTTGTGTTTCCCGCGGCGCTGCCTCGCTAGCGTTGCTGAGAAAGATGAGACGTATACAGTGACGTAAGACTTGGCTCTGTTGTGGCTCTCAGCATGTGGAAAAGAAAACGGTTCTTAGAAGGCTCCTCAGTCGAACCAACTATGAACTTGGACTAGCCCTGGCTCTGAACTAGCTCTAGCACTGCCTTGGTGGAAAAGGGGTATGATTGGCTGCTGATGCAACAGCAACCAATCAGCTGCGCTATGTAGATAATGATGTGATCGCTTAATAAATTGAGTTAAGGACCTATCATGAATTAAATAACAATCATTTTTAATGAACACCAACAACTAAAAAAGACAACACAACAATCCATTTATGTTAACGCACATTAAACTGAGAAAAAGAACTGAGGAAAACTGAGGGCTTAAATACACAGAGGAAGATCATTAAAAGAACAGGGAACAGGTGAGAATGAATTAGAAACCATGACAAAAAATAAACAAGAACAAATTAATGAATGAGAGCAAAATGGTGACAGAAAACCATTACTAGAAACGAAACGGAACAAAACAATGAAACTAAACATGAGCCTTAAACTATTGCCCCCACCCCCCGGAAGCCGCGTCCTTGCGCTAGAATCCGAACTGAGGAGGGAGGGGGCTCTAAAGGAAGACGAGGAGCAGGCAGAGGAAGATCACCATAGGAATCAGGGAGGAGATGATGGTGGGAGGTGCCAGAACAGAGACAGGAGGGGTCAGAGGATGACCCAGAGCTGAGAAAAGATGAAGGCCCACAGCGGAATTGATGGAGGGAGGAGCCAGTTTGGAGTCAGGAGTCTGAACAAGTGAGGTGGAGACATGACAAAAGGGGACCCATGCAGAGCCAGAGGGGTGGAGGTTCAAGTCGCAACTGATGATTAGGAAGTCTGAGTCAGAGCCAGAGCGACAATTGACCAAGGTGAAGCCAAAGGGACAAGGGAGCCCGGTGAAGCCAGAGGGATGACAGACCATGGTGGAGCCAACGGGATGGAGGGCCAAGGTGGAGTTCGGGACTTGGAGGCATGATGTGGAGCTGAGAGATCCAGAGGCCAAGGCGGAGCAAATGACTGGGAAGCCCCAGGCAGAAGGAGGAACCTGGGAGCTGAAGGGAGACCGTGGAGGAGACGCAGAGGAAGTGAATGACTTTGGGAGAGGAGGAGGGAGAGGGAGGTTGGGTGAGACCCTCCTCGATGAAGGAGACTTGGAACTGGGCAGAGCTAATGGTGATGAGGGAGACTTAGTGCTTGACAATGAAGACTTGGTGCTGGACGACGAAGGAGACTTTGTGCTAGATGATAAAAGATTCTTGGTCCTGGTTTGACTCAATGGATCATTTGGAACTGGGCTTAACCAGCAACGACAAAGACAACTTTGAACTGGGCTTAACCAGTGACGATGAAGATAACTTGGAATTGGGTTGAAACAGAGATGATGACGACGACTTGAAACTGGGCTTAACCAGTGGCAACGAAGGCGACTTAGAAGTGGGCTTAACCGACGAAGACGACTTGGAACTGGACAGAACCAGCAGAGACTGTAGACCAGCAAATATTTCCTTATCCAGCTCATACTAATATGCTCTGGATGACAGATGCTGATGCTGGCTCACTCACCTGAACAGACTCCGTGATGTGCTCAGGCTCCTGGATGGCCGTGGCCTCTGGCCTTTGTTCTGACCCTATTTTCATGTTGGGCTCAGGCTCCGAGTCAGCTGTGGGCTCTGGCGAGCATAGCTGAAGGCTGGCTGGGCTCTGTGTCTGGAATGAGGTTGGCATTGTCCTCTGTAGCGAGACAGGTGGTAAAGGGGGCCTCACATCTTACCAGCACCCACTCCACATACTTGGCAAAGCTCCCTCGAGGACTATCCATGGGTAGACGTGCCTTCGACAGCTCATTGAGGCTAGTGTTAAAGAATTTGCATAACGAAACGGTCGGGGGTAGTTGGGTGAGGCCCGCCAGATCAAGAAAGTCCTTTGTGTGATCCTTGAGGGAGCAATCCCCCTGCTCCAGCAGGATGAGACGAACAGCAGGTATATCCATTGTTTTAAATCCTTTTGCTGTTATAATCGAATCTAGGTCTTGTGTTCTATCATGGATTAGGTGTGTAGTATAATACAAAAGACGATGCGTGATGCAGAATGAATGAAATAACACTACTTTTAATGAACACCAATAACTAGAAAGAAAACACAACAAACCGTTAACATTAACACAAGACAATGTACAGTTTATTCCAAGTTTTATAAAACCATATGATAGCTTTGTGAGGCACAGAAATATGTTTGAGTCATTATTTACTGAGAGTCTAATCTTGATTTGTGATCTGTTTATATTGGGAGAAAGCTTTGTAGCACTTTTAATGCCACAAGTAGCAGTGTATTTCATATTTTGTAAATATATTATTATATTATATATTATATTATATTATATTATTATTATAAATATATATATTATTATATATATTAAAAATCAGGTTAAATGGCATTCATCCACCTCTTCACTGTGTGTTGTTGTGTATTTGTATAGCTGGAAGATGCTCAGGGTCCTGTGCTCATGACTACTGTGGCCATGCCTGTGTTCAGCACCAAGAACGAGACCGTGAGTGATGCTAAACATTGACTTCTGTAATGTTCACCAGTGGTTATTCAGTCAGTATGAATGTTTCTGTTTAACGCTCATCATACTAGACCAAGGGTGCCTTATCCTGTTCCTGGAGAGCTACCTTCCTGCAAAGTTCAGCTCCAACCAGTGCTTAATTTGTAAATTAATAATTCCCAAATCCAAAAGAACAATTAAAAAAGCTGATGCCCATCTTTATGCAAATTAATCCGTTGAACGCAACGCGACTATCCAATTGAAGTAGAGCACATGGAGACTGGGGGAAGTCTCTCGTGGGTCCAACACACAACATTCCCCGCTGGCTCAAAACCACGGCCATAGTGGTAAACTAGAGGAACGCCCATCAACGTATATGAGGGGAAGCGTCGCAACAGCACGCTTCAGTCGTGTCGCAAAAGTGGATCCGTACCGTAACACATACAACTTCAATTTTCCCAGACCATAAAAGGACATCACTGAATGGTGATGGCACAACAATAAAAGCATCATTCGCAAGTTTCTGCAAGGCCCTAACTACCGCCTAGTGTATTATTCTGTCACATATATATCTAGGTTGAGACCATTCAGTTGATCAGTGATACTCTCTCTCACCGACAACACTGTTGCCTTTTTCATTACATTGATTTCTACAGTTTTTTCTCTTTTGATCAGAAACACCATCAGCTTTACTTGCAGATATGAAAAATGAAAATATTCTTGACTGTCTTTTGGGCATTTTGCAAATATTAAAATTTTTATTAGAATAATTTGTCAGGTATATTCACGAATTCCGGAACAGGACTTAGCAGGATCCAGCTCAAATTAAGCACTGATCAAACACAACTGAAGCAGCTAATTAATATCTTCAGGAGCACATGATAATTACAGACAAATGTGTTGCATCAGGTTGGGTCTGAACTCTGCAGGTAGATCAATCTCCAGGAATAGGATTGGGCTCCCCTGTACTAGACAGATGAAATAAAAAATAAAAAAAGATGTCCCTAACACACTCATGTTCATTGTTTCAAGAGAAATAAAGGAATTCTTCTTGGAGTGGTTGGCACAGATGTTCCAGTATCGGAAATACTGAAGGCTATCCCCAAATACAAGGTACACAAACAACCTATAATTCTTATATAATTCTAATAGTTCTCCATTTAATCGAACCATGTTGCGTTACAGACAAAAAATACAGAATGATGTGCCCTGGTTAATTGAAAAGACCATAAATGTGTATTAACAAAATAAAAAGGTTCAATTTTCATTTCATGTTGACTAAAAACCTCACAAAATGGCTTGACGTCTGCAGTTTTCATTCCTGTGTTTGACATATTTCCTATTGAAATGCAAGTTTCAGGTAAGTGTTCCTTAGACTTTAGATATATTCAGGAACCATTATTTGTTACTTGCTAGATTAGTGAAGTAAAAGATTGGTAAACTAAAGAAAGATAAACCTGACTACAACAATCTGAGAACCTTTCCCAGGTTAATATGCGGCAAAATACCAGTAAGTAGAAAAATGAATTCCTTAATTTTACATCAATCATGTCACATTAGATTAGATTCAACTTTACTGTCATTGTGCAGAGTACAAGTACAGAGACAATAAAGTAAAGGAGAAACTGTTCCTGAGGCTGGTATTGTGACAGTGGAATAGTGGAGAGCAGACCCATGTAACACAGACACACACACACACACACACACACACACACACACACACACACACACACACACACACACACACACACACACACACACACACACACACACACACACACACACACACACACACACACACACACACACACACACACTCTCTCTCTCTTAATAGAACTAATACAAAATGTTAATTACAGATGAGGCTGACCACCAGAGATCCACCTCTGGACCATGTGCAGTGTATTTCTCCTTTGGAGTTTGCACATGAGGGGTTGTGTTCAAGTTTGGAAGCTTGTGATCTTTTTTGGCTTGTATACGTTTCTTTCTACCACTACTTCGGACTCTTGAGTTCCACGGTGGGCCGGCTGGTGCTCTTCTCCTCGAGTGGTCGGGAGGCTGGTTTTTCTCAGTGAATATGTGTTGTGGCTGGCCGGTTTTCCCCCTAAATGAGCTTGCCGCTGTGTCCATCCCAGAAATCGTAGGGAAGGAATTGCTGATAGACTTGTGGTCAACAGATCTTATTCCCACCCTAGAATGCCTTCTTGCTCCGCTGGTTATGTCCAGCTCCTTGACTTCACTGGTTTCATCCAGTTCCCTGGCTGTTCTTCCTCCGCTGGTTCCGTTGAGTTTCCTGGCTCTGCCTCCACTGCTAGTTCTATCAAGTTCCCTGGCTCGGTCTCATCCCTCTGATCCACTGGCTCTCCTCAGCCATCCAGCTCCACTGGTGTGACCACAGCCTCCTGGACACCCAGATCCACTGTGGTTTTCAGAGTGGTGGCATCCGAGACTTTGGACCCTTCGACTTCACCTCGTCCCTATGAACTTAGGACACCACCTTGGCCCTTCAACCCAGTGGCTCGACCATGGCTCCTTGCTCTCTCGCTCTACCACAGACTTCAGGGCCAGCGGCTATCCACTCATTTGGCTTTATCCGTGTCCTCTATTCCTCAAGCTCCACTGTTGTCCTCACTCCCACCGGTTCAGCCCCGAGCTATACCTTGGTCCTCAGATCATCCGGGTCCACCTTGGCCCTCCGGTCCAGCGGTATCACCCTGGTTCTCCAGCCCTCCAGTCTCCCTTTACTTCAGTCTTCCAGCTTTGCCGTGGTCTCCCCAAACACAGGGATGAATGATGAACTCAACTGATGGTAGGTGAACTGTGCACAAAACTATACGTAGGTGAGTATCAGATGGTTGAACACAATAAACACTTAAGTGTTTCAGTGCTGAAGATAAACAATTGACACAAAGGTAATAACAATGGAAAAACGCAATGGAGGTCAAACAGGTTACAAACAGATCAGTAATCCACCGGTAAGGGAAAGAATCTGCACAGAGTGTGAACAGTGAAGTAGAGTTTGGTGGTTCTGCGTAAGGTGAGACAGAACTTAGTGTAGACTTGACAGTTTTACAGGGGAATTTTAGAATTACTCTCCCTCATCAAAGCTATTGCTATAATAAGAAATTGTAACTTTACTTTGATAGTCCACTTTAGACATTCTACTATAAGTTAATGACTGTTAGCTGCAAAGTAGAGTATTAGTAGAATGTCGGCTTTATATCTGCTAACACTAACTTGTGTCAACTTATTCCACTAACCCTAACCTAACAGAGTTTAATAATACTCTGAGAGTTAGTTTACATGTAGTTGCAAAGTTACTTCTAGTAATTAGAATGTCTAAATTGGACCATTGAAATAAAGTGTAACCTAAAAAATCACTCTTGTTGATCAGAAACTTCAAAAACCAATAAGACCCATTATAATTAGTGAAACTGTCTACACAAGTGAAAGTGAAAGTGACACTGCACAACATGATGAGTCACTGACAGTAAAGCGAGGCTCTGTTCTATTCCTGACTTAGTCCATGCTCTTGCACTTCTTTTGACACAAAGGACAAATGGATCACGCCTGCTCACCAGCTCCTGGAGCGAGTAAGACAGACAAGCATCACATCATGCATCTCTCTTGGAAGGTTTTAAAGGGGGGGGGGGGGGGTATTCAGCCTTATTTACACTGTTAAAGAGTTGATTCTCATGCTAAACATGGACAAATTAAAAAAATTAGTTGGACGGATGTCTGAGTTTTTCTGTGCCAAATACACTCCTTCAGGATTCAAACAAGTTTCGGAACGTTTTTTTCGAGTGTGGCCCTGTATGACATCATAAAGGTCGGAATTCCTTGTATGGGCACTTCTCCCTGATGAGCGCACACACACGTCAACAAGCTTTGTTCGGGTTAGGGGAGCCGTCGGCGGCGCTGGCATTGTGTTTTAAGACCACAAAATCAACAATGTCACTAAAGAAGTGTGTTTCTGGGTGTGAGGGAAAGATAACCCAAATAACCCAGCCTTAAGGGAACAATGGATGCAGTTTGTGTTTTACGTTGTTCTGCAAGTGTGTGTGTTTGTTCCCGGTCATGAGTGGAAACCGCAGGCGGTGAGTGAAACTGCATCAAATGTGTGTGTTTTGTTGGCAATCGCCGCGGAAGTGCATATAATGTGAACAACGTCACCAACGTAGTGAATCGAGAGTTATCCAGGGATAATCCCACTGTGTGTGTGTGTGTGTGTGTGCCCAAAGCATGCTCCATGAGCTTGGCTGAAAGAATTGGTACAGCCTGTCTGTCTTTTATTAATATGATAAAACTAAAGACTCTTGGGAGATAAGAAGGACGCAACATAGACAAAAATAGACGCATCATATAGTAGTTGATGTTACTGCTCAATCACTCAACATTTATTAATTATATAGTGCATTTAAAAACAACACAAGTTGACCAAAGTGCAAAGTTACACTACCAAAAATGACCATACCGTCTTAAATATATACAATATAACACATAATCACAGCACAGAGTCTTCAGCTGAGATTATAGATGGCTGCGACACTAACAGACATGAACTCATTGGGTCTTTAAAAGGCTTAGTTAAAAAATTTGACAGTATCTCTGATTTTAATTGCTGCTTCTGCTGCGTGTGTGTGTGTTTGTGTGTCTGTTCACAGCTGGGAATCCATGGTTATGCCTTTGCCATCACCAACAACGGATACATACTCACCCATCCAGACCTGCAGCCTCTGGTAATGTATGGCTTGTGATGATGATGATGATGATGATGATGATGATGATGATGATAGTGAAGAAGCGGTCCTCCAGCACATGCTGAGGCTGATGGCAGATTGCATCTCGTTAGAGTCATTGTGCTGTGAGCCGGCAGCTGTGGACGGCCTCTGATCGACTGTAATGAGTGTCTGACAGATGATGAGATGAGAACATCAGCAGCTCAAGAATCAAACCTCCTTCATGATCCCACTGCTGTGTGAAGTGTCAATAAACAAACCTGTGCAATCGTCAAAGAGGGAAAGTACTCGGGAGAAGGCAATGAAAACAGTCAAGACCATCACAAGTTTTGATATATTTTCAGATGCATGAATCTTCCCTGCTGAAAAAGCCACATCTGGATGCACCAGGCTGGTTTACGCTGGTTAGAGCTGCATGGTATAGTGCCGGTATAACGCAGGTGACCAGTAATGATGGATTTTTCAGCAGGTTCACCGAGCCTGTGAAGAATATCTAGGTCATATTTCATCCTATCAAACTCAAATGGAAGAAGAAAAGCCTTTTTAAAGAGCCATTACTCTGACAAAGGCAACACGTTCTCCTTACCATTTAAGGCCGGTAAATGTCATTCATAAATATCATGTGAACATTTAAATTAATTAAAGTAATTCGTTTTATGTTTTGTTGTAGCACTTGTTGTACTGCGTTTTGGTAGTATTTCTTTGATTGTATTTAATTTATCATTTATGCATTATATTTTAGTTTTCTTCTGTTTTTGGAGTGAAAAGTAACCTGGATTTTATTTTTCTTCTTTTTTTTGGACATTTAATCATGTAGCTGATGTCCAGGGTAACCGCGTATCTACACACCATTTCAAACTACAAATTGCAACAGAAAAAGCCCACTCTTTTATTCTCTCCCACTTAAAAAGATAAGCATCTTGACTCTTCCTTTGGTGCCATTCTGCCACTGGAGGGCAGTCTATACCTGTCTCTCTCTCACACACACACACACACACACACTGATCCACAGAACGCATATCTTTTAAAGAAAAAGCTTAATGACAGAATAAAGCTGTGGTGCAGAGTGCATGTCCTATCTCAGGAGGACTAACAGCTTTTATAGTCTGATCTCTGTGGGACAAACATTACAGTTTTACATGATGTATTGACTTGTACATAATGTACTTTAATGTAATTTAATGATCTATAGAAGAAAATCGGTGACTAGTGAGGTGAGAATTTTAGTTGTTTATAGTGTTTGTTGCAGCATCACACAAATACACATCATCTTTATCCATGTTCATTAATATAATTGGTGTTTCCATGTCATGTGTTTCTAGTATGAAGAAGGGAAAAAGAGGAGAAAATCCAGCTATAGCAGTGTGGATCTGTCTGAGGTGGAGTGGGAAGACACTGAGGATGAGGTAACTTTAATTCTATATAAAGTTATAAATACAGTTTAAATGAGAGTTCGGGTGAAACCTGTCTGTAATCAAAACATACTGCCACATAAATCAATCCAACGCTGATTACGCCACTTTTATTTTTTTTTACTTTCTATTATATATTAACCTCATAGTCTATTTTAACTAAAAAGTAAAAGAGGGAATTTTGTCTCAGAACAAGCCAGATTCGTTTACTTTTATTTCACTGATGTGTCATATAGAAAACTGGTGAATCTTATTTAATATCTTAATATCTTTAAACTCTTCTTGAAACAAAACTTGGTAGGTTGCACCACAACCTGAACCTACAGCACAGAGAAATTTGGGGCCAAAATAATGAAATGCTTTAAAATGCCTATACATTTTGTATAATTTGACCTACTTTCATGAGTCTGGTCTCCTTAACTTTCTTGGGTCACGTGGTACAATGATACACTTGCAGGAAAATTAGTGAACCCTTTGGAAATAATTGGAAGTCACAGTTGTAGACTAAACGGAATCTAACTAAGTTAAAAACAGCTAATTGTACTGTGGAAAAGATAATTGGAATGAGGTGTTTTAGTTAAATAGCTCAGATTAGAATTATTGGTTGTGCTGCACAAAGTTGGAAAAGGCTACAAACCTTTTAAATCATTAAAAAAAAAGATTTACTTTTACATGTACTTGTAACAAAACTGTTGTTGTTATGCTTGGCCCTTCAAAAAGCCAGCAGTTAATGCCAAAAAAGTGTTGCTTATCGAGTATACTTTTCGAGTTTTTCCTTTTTTTCTATTGGATATTCGTTTTCTTTTAAAGCTGCAAAAAGTAAAACTTTTCTTTTAGAGCTCTATTTAGTGCTGACCACTTGTCATTGGATTTCCTGATATGGATCCTAGATGCAAATGGCTTCATATGACGCTTATTGGTTGCTGAGAACATAATCAAAGTCAGAATATGAAATGGATGTGAAGAGGTTTGTCTGGAGATCAGAATATCATAGAGGCTTATGGGTGGACTCATATATCTTGGGCTAGTAGTAACCACCCTAGAAAGCACTTAGAAACTAGCATTGTGTTCTGCATGGGTAAGCACAACTCACATATTATTATTAAAATATTACAGTATCTAGTTACCTTTTGTGGTTTTTAGATTTCTCAGTTTGATTATCAGATTTGTTTTTGTTTTTGTCCAGTTGCGTAATGCCATGGTGAACAGACAGACTGGAAGCTTCTCTATGGATGTGAAGAAGACTGTGGATAAAGGGGCAAGAAACTCCCTCTATACACACACACGCACTGAAAAGCTCTTTTCTTTCATCCTCTTATAGTGTTTGTGTGTTTGTTTATGACTGTGTCTCAGAAGCGTGTGCTTGTTCTACACAATGACTACTACTACACAGACATCAAAGGAACTCCCTTCAGGTGAGATTTCTTTCCTCATATATAAAACCATGTAGAACAACAGAAACACAGCAGATTGAGTCAGAAGTCTGGACTCAGAACTGCTTCCCATTGAACCAACAGCTTTTCTGCATACTACCGACTGCAGCACGACTCCAAAAACATTATTTTAAAAAACATACATAGCCAGAAATTAATTATCAGATCATTTTGCACTGTCCAGGATATTTCTCTCTGATCTCCATTACATGAAGATGATCAGAACATTTAAATCCACATGAGCTAATAAACTTGATTGTTTTAAAATTTTTTAAAGGGATTCTCCACCCAGAAATCATTCACTTACCCTCTTGCCATCCCAGATATAGGCTATACAGTCAAACCAAAATTTATTCAAACACCTTTTCTCACATTATCGTCAAGAAACTTTGATAGAAAGGTATGTAATGGATTACAATCAACAAATTAGCTGTTAAATGTAAGTACACAATTAGATAATTCAGCTCAACCAATGACCAAGCAATACTTCATTTTGTTCAGTTTGTGGTGTCAAAGGTCGCATTAGCAAGTAAAGAAAAAACACTTCAGCAAAACATGGTCAGGTCAAAGTGTCTGAATCATTTTGGTCCCAAATTTGTATCAATTTTACTGGTAGTCACTGTATGAAGAATTTTGGGGTATAATATGTCACAGTTTACTTTATTTTGCGCTCCTCAATTACAGCAATAAACTATAGTGTCCTGCACCCACTAGTAAAACATTATATCTGGTGTCTGAATCATTTTTGGTTTGACTGTATAACCTTTTTTTCGAAAAAAAATAATCCATCCATGTGAATCTGTCACATGGAGCTTGTTTCCATATAGTTTCCTGTTCCCTCCTGTTCTAGTCATTAGTTGCCATGGACATTCAATCATCACACCTGTTTGTTATTTACGTAGTCATAGTCACTGTGTATTTAAGTTTTTTCTTTGTTCTCCATTCAGTTGTCGGTATTGGCGTTCCTACACACTGTTATTTTGCTATTTGCCTGCTCTTCAACTCTGGATCACTTTAGTTTTGTAGAACCTTTTGAACTCTTCATCATTGTAATAATTTCACTTTTGGGCCCAAACAAGGGACGCCAATTATGTAGTGATTTTACCTTCGTCCATCCAAGGACGTTAAGTAAGGTAGTGATTGGTACTCACGTCACCGCTGACGTTGTGATTTTTGGTTTTGGTGATTTTCACTTAAGGTGTGGTTATGAGTACATCAGAAGACCACCTTCCCCCTCTCTTAGTTTGGGACACTAGTCAAGGTCTTTTACCTTGGCTCTATGAGAACACTCCACACAGGAGGCGGTTCAATCATTTTAGATTGAATGTAAAGTGGGGAGAGTTGGTCAGCTGATTTATCTGAAAGATTGGTGAGATTTCTAACTTTTAGAGCCTTTTCTGTATTATCAGCACAAGTAAGACACAATTGCAATAAAATATTTTTTATTAACAAAAGATAAACAAGAATAACTAACACCACTACTAAATGAATACAATGAATGATAAAGGAATAAAGTGCATAAGATACATAAAATACATGTGATTAAGTTGAGTGTGGCTATGGAAGAGTTGCGTTATCTTATGGAAAGGTAACTGTTGTTTCTCTGAAAGTAAGGTGAAGAACCTTATTATGCATCAAACAAATAACGAAAGATTATTTGTTATTAACTAGCATCAGTTAAATTACCTCTAATGTAAATTAGAAAATCATATACTGATAATATACAACAATGCCAAGGTTTCTGGAAAGAGGTTTGGTTAAGTGATATTTACGTTCCACTTGGTTGAATAAGCAGTCCGATGGAGGTGACTTCTTCCACTGGTTGAACTGGGTGACCATGCAGTGAGAAAGGAGCTGGAATCCGTTTCAACAGTCTTGAACACGAAGATCTATGGGATGCTGATCTCCTGGAGCACCAAAGGGTCCTAAAATCTGGAACACGCAGATGAGGCCCTGAAGTAGGTGCAGAAGGACCTTAATCTGGAACACGCAGACGAAAGAACCTTGAAGTGAAGGTTTGCTCTCCTGAGCTTAACCTTGTTGCAAATGTCTCTGTGTGTCTTCTGACTCTGTGGGTCAGACACTCAGGACTTGGTCAATCCGCTTTGGTCTCTCTGGCATGGAGACTCGGGACGTGCTGTAGTTGTCTCGCTGGACTAAAACTCTGAACGTAGTGGTTGTTAATTTCTCTTTCCTTACAGTCTGGAGGCTCAGAACATAGTCGTATCTGTTGCTGCCTCACAAGCTGTAGATTCAGATCCTTGGATCTTTTGTTGTCTCTCTGGATGAACCAGGGCTCAGAACTTGGTTGCTCTGTCACAGTCTCATCCTCGCAGAAGGAAACTCAGAACTTGTTGAACTGTTTGTCTCTCTCAAGGAGAAACTCAGAACTTGTTGCTCTGTCACAGTCTCTCTCAAGGAGAAACTCAGTATATTACGGTGTATCTGTTATGTCTATCTTGAAGGGAGACTCAGAACAAGGTATGTCAGTTGAAAGGGTACCTTTATCCTTTTCTGAATAGGAGGAGATTGCAATTTGGCGGTTCTCCATTCCAGTGTTGCGATTGGCTGCTGGCATCAGAGGGGGCACACCATGTGGCCCACCCTCCTTTCTCCTGTGGAACTCATTTGCATACTGTACACAGTTAGAAGTCTTTAAAGTGTCTTTAAAGTTTACCAATGCATTTCTCACTTTCCAAGCCACCATCAGAATACCATTGGCAATATTCTAAACAATTAGAAGCCAAACATGATGGAAAAAGATTGAACTGTTCATTCATTGATTTGTTCATTAACAGCTGATTCTGTGTAAGATGTTGCATTACAAATAGCTGTCACTGAGAATACTTATTTCTCTGAATAAGTATGAAATGGA
This sequence comes from Gobio gobio, assembly GCF_949357685.1. NCBI lineage: Eukaryota > Metazoa > Chordata > Actinopteri > Cypriniformes > Gobionidae > Gobio > Gobio gobio. The sequence goes on along the minus strand of NC_137116.1, from coordinate 9,635,093 downwards.
TGTGTGTACTTTACATCAGTCTTAAGTTTTCCAAACATAGTTATGAATGGATTTGGATGTGGTCTTTCTTTCACCCACTACTGCTAAGGTCCTGTGGAATTTTTATGGCAGTCATAGACCAGGACACTAGGGATTTGGGTGAAGGGCAGAAACTGCATGTGGACCAATGAGATGTCTTGTCCTTCCTGGGCTTGGTACGAGAGTTCTTCTTATTGCCCTCTGGGCCCTGGAATGTGCTGTCCACTACATCATTGTCATATGGATTTATATGTGACACATTTAAATGGAGATTGTGTCCATTAACATTGCCCCTATGGGGAGCTTGCCCAAGCCCAACGGGCTTGGAGGAGGAAGAGACCTAGAGGAGTACATGAAGGAGTTCATCGGCCAGCAGCCACCTCACCATCTGCGACGACATCACGCTCATGGAGGGGTTTTGGATCTGACTCGATTATGAGATCCGGCTGGTGATGCTGCAAGGAAACTCCTGCTGGATGCTACATCAGCTTTGCCCTGTGGGTTGACAGATCTTCTTTTGATGGTGGTGAAGAGGATTCCACCGCCAGCGTCCATGCCTACTGCGGATAAGAATCCAGAGCCCAACACAGACCGAGAGCCATTACCAGCTATGGACATCAAGTCAGTGCCAGAAGTGTATTTTTATTTGACAGGTAATATTGGTGTGCTGGATGAGGAAGAAGGGCTGATCGACTGGGATCAGCCCTGCCCACCCACAAACTATCTCTGTCACTGGTCCCCTCCTGCACTAATGACTCTTCATCACTGCTGGTCCTGTCGCTACCAGTCTCAGTCACCATCACAGAGTGTTCTTCGTCACCACCATCCCCGTCTTCTCCTGCACATTCCACCAAAGCCAGCCATTCCCTCAGCTCCACCTACACTGGCTCCTTTCAGCCCCTCAGCTCCACCATCAACCCTGTCATGCAGCCCTGATCCGCCGTGGGGCTTCCGGTCCCCAGCCCTGCCCCTGATATGAGGAGTCCCAGACATGAGGAGGCCCTGGCTCCCTGCCCCCTCGCCTCCCGCCAGAACGGTCACCTTCTGGCTCCACCGGGCTCCCTCGTCCCACCTGCTCTACCTTGGTCAGTCATCGCCCCACCATCGCCACGGACATCTGGGCTGTCTATTGTGCTCCATCCCCCCACCCTTACGGTTCCATCGGGCTCCTCTATCCCTCAGGCTCCACCATGGTCCATACTTACAGCGGCGTCGCCTCAGGCCCCTTGGTTCCACCTTGGCCACTCATTGCCAGGACTCCCAGTCCTTCTGCGTCACAGGGTCTTTCAGTTCCACAGACTCTGCCTGGGACCCTACATCTTAAGGCGTCATTGCTGTCGGTGGGGTTCAAAGGACCACCTTAGCTCCTCCTTCCATTTATTGCTACCGTGAGTCGCTCTGAGATCTTGCTGGCCATCCGTTCCTTCCTGGATCCTACCACCATCCACTCCTCCATGGGCCCTTCCACCATCCTCTCCTCCATGGTTCCTCTTGTCATATCCTTCATGGCTTCTTCTGCCATCTGTTCCATCCTGGTTTCTCCTATCTGCTCCCCTTTCGGTTTCTAGCGCTTTGCCGGTCCCTCATTCACCTCCTGAACCTCCACCCTTCTTCATTCAATCCATCCCTCACAGCGGTGTTAATAAAAAAAACGTTAATACAAAATCACTTGTATTAGATTGAGTCTAATTTGTGAAAATCACATTTTATCTTGTTTAAGTGTTTCTCACTGTCCTCTTTTTCTTGAGTAATAATGACAAACAGTCTGTGCCAATGAATAATGGTCTAAGCCATTAGATAAATCCGCTTCTAAATTTAAAAATGGTCATCTAGGCTCAAATAGGCTATGTGTGATTTGTGAAAAGTTTCACAGTAGATTTTGTCAGTTAACTCTTCCTTAAGTTTATGATTTTCCTTTCACATATCATAATAACTGACTAAAAAAGCACTGGGAAACCTTTCACACAGTTTCCATCCAAAGTTGTGAATTTAACATTTGCGAATAAAGTAGTGTTTCCATCCCATGTTTTTAAGAGAACAAACTTTCTGGGAAATTGGTGTGAAATATCAGTAATAAAAATGTAAGTTGCTGCAATCGGGCTCTTTTTCCACCATCATAAATTAGCTGCGTCTCAGACAATAAACGCTGTCATGTTCTCTTGCGTTGGGATGCTGATGTTTTGGAATTAAACTTGTGGTTTGGGAATTAAACCAAATCATTCTGATGACAGACTTTGACTCCACCAAATAAATAAAAATAAATAATTTCAACATTTATTATATGTACAGATGGCAATTATGTGAAATTAATGATTTGTGTTGTTTTAGCTCATTTTAATTTAGCCAACAGCTTAAACTTTTTTTATTTTTGAATATATGATTTATTTCTCTTGTTTTCAGCTTAGGAGTGGCCTTGTCCAGAGGTCATGGGAAATATTTCTTCAGAGGAAATATCTCTGTTGAAGAAGGTAACTATAGATTTAAAGATACCCTGTCCTCTTTATTTCCTTTGATTCATTATAATAAATGTGTCTTGTCTGCTTTTTTGTTGTGTGTTTGCGTGTGTGTGGGTGGTTTAAAGGCTCATTGTTAAAAATCATTGGAACTGATTGCATATGTGTTTCGTGCTGCCATATGTGACTGTGCAAGTGTAAGGCCCCGTCCACACGAAGCCAGAGCTTTCCCTATCTGATCTTTTTTTTCCCCTCGTTTCAAGAAATATCTGCGTACACACGAGGGCAATGAAAACGACTCAAAGCTATGTAGTATACATACCAGGCCAGTATGTGGCGCTGTAATAAACTAAAAACGGAGAAGAAGAGTTGTGGCTAGAAGCGGTACAGCAATGGTAGTAAGTGAGGCAAAATCTCACAATAAAATTACAATAAATAAATGTGCTACTTACCAGATGTGTTTTATTAATGCCTACACCCTAAACATACCCTTACAATAATGCAAATACAATAACTAAATGACGCAATATTGATGTGCGCATGCCCAGTGCCCGAAGTTGTATCCCTTTCTAGTCTTTCCCGCGTGGGACATGGTGTGATGACATCACCGTTTCACAAAATATATGGATTGGCTGTACTGTACACACGAAAACGCAAGGGTGTCGTTTTCAGATTTATCCGTTTAAAAAAATATTGGTTTCATGCTCCCAAAACGCAGATTCCGTGTGGATGAAACGATGATACGGTACAAATTTTTAACATATACAGCTAAACGCGTCTCCGTGTGGACGGGGCCTAAGCTGCTATTTCTTGTATATATACACTTACCGGCCACTTTATTAGGTACAGCTGTTCAACACAAATATCTTTGCATTTGAAACTCAATGCATTTAGGCATGTTGACATGGTCAAGACAATCTGCTGTAGTTCATACTGAACACCAGAATGGGGAAGAAAAGTGATTGAAGTGACTTTGAACATGGCATGGTTGTTGGTGCCAAAGGGCTGGTCTGATTATTTCAGAAACTGCTGATCTACTGGGATTTTCACACACAACCATCTCTAGGGTTTACAGAGAATGGTCTGAAAAAGAGAAAATATCCAGAGGGTGAAAATGCCTTGTTGATGCCAGAGGTCAGAAGAGAATGGCCAGACTGGTTCAGCTGATAGAAAGGCAACAGTAACTCAAATAAGCATCTGCAGGTCTGCAGAAGAGCATCTCTGAACGCACAACACATCCAACCTTGAAACAGATGAGCTACAGCAGCAGAAGACTCACCGGTCATGCTCCTGTCAGCTGAGAACAGCAAGCTGAGGCTACAATTCACACAAGCTCACCAAAACTAGACAATAGAAGATTGGAAAAATGTTGTCTGGTCTGATGAGCCTCGATTTCTCATGCGATATTCAGATGGTCAGAATTTAGCTTAAACAAAATGAAAACATGGATCCGTCCTGCCTTGTATCAGTGGTTTAGGCTGCTTCTGGTGGTGTAATGGTGTGAGAGATATTTTCTTGGCATACTTTGGGCCCCTTATGGCTCCACCAAGCGGCGCGGTACGGTTCAGTACAGTACAGTACGATTTGGGACTGTAAACTTTGATCCGGCTTTCGTTTCCACCGCCAACAGTGCCCTTATGATAGGCTTGGTGTAGCAATCAACGTCATTCTCGCACGAAGAAGAAAGCACAGTAAACAACAATGGATGACATACAGCAGATCTTGTTCCTGCTTCTCGTCATGTGGCTGTTTGTCACTAGAAGAAGACAAGCATTGTTTGAGCCGAGGCAGCAAGGAAAAACACAGCCGAAAAAGCATACGCAAGTGATTATTGTCTGTCAACCTGTGAGTCTAGCTTCACCCTTTAGTACTGGACTACTGCATTGTTGCTGACCATGTCCATCCCTTTATGACCACAGCAGACCATCTTCTGATGGCTACTTCCAGCAGAATATTGTGCCTGTCACAAAGCTCAGATCATCTCAAACTGGTTTCTTGAACATGACAGTGAGTTCACTGTACTCAAATGGCCTCCACAGTCTCAATCCAATAGAGCTTGTGATGAGGTGAAACAGGAAATTTGGATCATGGATGTGCAGCCGACAAATCTGTAACAACTGGGGGATGCTATCATGTCAATATGGACAAAAATCTCTGGGGAATGTTTCCAGCACATTCTTGAATCTATAAAGTGGCCGGTGAGTGTATTTTGCTGTGGTTCCAAAGATCTATTTGAAACGCATGTATATTATCTATGTTTTTCTGGGCCAGCATGGCCGAAAGATGTTTTGCTAGTGGTCCATTTGTACGTGTACCTTGTTGCGTGGCCAATGTGTATCTGGGCCAGTAAAGCCAGGAGTTTATCCAGTGACTAATGGGCCGTTTACAGGACACTGAACAGCTAAAATGCATACAAAGATTTAAGTTTTTAGTTAAAAACATTTAAACAACAACAGCGTTTTGGGGGCCGGTAATGCTCATTTTTGAAAACAGAATTCAAAGTGCTAGTTTAAGATTTCCAATTAGTCTATTTCCAAATAACTTCTCACTCCTGTGAATGGTGGGTGACTGAGACCATTTGCCAGCCATAAACATTGTCTAGTGAATCTGACAACAAAATCATGTTTCCTTTTTAAGGACAAACAGCACAATTCATTGTGACTAGCATTATTATATGATGTGACTGTTACCCATCAAACCTGATTAATCACAAATATTGCAGATGTTAATCAGCTTGCGTTTTCACAGTTTATAATATGACTGCTGGCTGATTACATGTCCTAGGACTGAACTTCGGGTCTTTCACCCCCATTATTATTTCAACATAAACTTTTAATGCACTGAAAATCAAATACAGAGAGACCCCTCATTTCAGAAGCCACCTCATGCCACTATTCTTTAGTCTTAAGGCTATGGTTGGGGGATTGAACCACATTCTTATACAGCAATAAGTTCAGGAATAGGTTAGGTAAACTGATTTTTTTTTTGTCTGATAGGAATCAATGTTAATGTTAGCAACAAATGTTGCTAATCAAGGATTATGTCCTACTTGGCTCAATCATGTCATATGAATCTGAAGCAGCATTAAGCATGAGTTTTTCTTCTGTTTCAGGACTACATGATTTGGAGCATCCAGATGTTGTATTAGCAGATGAATGGTATAGTAGTATCTTTAGAGATTTTATTAAGTGCCTTATTGAAGTGCCTACAGTATGGATATGATGTTTGCATGCGTGTGACGGATTGGTTTGACTTTTCAGGACATACTGTAACACAGAGGAACATCCAGAACATCTTTTCCTATCTCAGATTGATGCCATTAAGCTCTATTTTAATGGAGAACCACATCTGAAGTGTGAGTTGAGTGCATATGCACACTAAAATTTGTTTTGACTCTTCTTTGTTTTTGTGTTCTTCAAAGTATATGCATCCTTCTTTGAACTAATCTTTGTACTAATGAATGACATTACAAAATAAAATAAATACAAAATTCTAAGTTCTATTTAGAAATTCTAATTCTAAATTTTGAATAATTTTTCTAATGTAGCAGAACAGTGTAACATGTATGCTTTGTTTCATTGTATTTTTGCAATCCCTTCTTACCTTTGTGACCTGTATTTTTTAAGGCGAGCATGGTAAACCCAAGTGGTTATTGGTGTGAAAACGGATACAAATGCAGATGTGAAAAAATCAATTCGAAACATGACTTTACTTGAAAAGTAACCATAAACGTAGACTTAAGCATAAACATGAGCATTCACATGAACTTGACCTAGACATGGACTCAACAGACAGCGGTTTCCAGGGAACAATACTCGACAAGAGACCATGGAAACATGAGGACTATTTATACACAAAGACTGATGACCAAACAAGGAACACCTGTGAACAATCGAGACCAAAACAATGTGAAAACCGGACTGAGAAACACATGACTAAAACAACCAATAAGAACATGACACATAAGACAAGGGAAGCACAATACATGATCACATGATGGGAAGGAATCACATGGCAAGAACTTCAAAATAAAAGACATGAAACAAAACCGTGACATATCCTCCCATCAAAGGGTCGCTCCCGACACCCTAATGGAACACCCAACCAAAACCCAAATTTGACAAAACATCCAGGAGGGTGGTGGAGCAAAGGTGGTCCAGTGGGAGGGATGGAGGCCAGGCTCGTAAAGGGACCTGGGCCGTGGAGCAGTGGTGGACCTTGACCGTGGAGCAGTGGCGGACCTGGGCCGTGGAGCAGTGGCTGGCATGAACCATGGAGCAGATGCGGGCAAAGGCAGTGGAGCAGTGGCGGACATGGGCTGTGGTACACTGGAGGACCTGGGCCATGGAGCGCTGGTGGACTTGGTCCGCATCCACTGGAGCTTGGTACCAAAGTTCCCCCAAAAAAATTATCCTGGGGAAACATGGCTGCCTTGGCGTGACAAGGCTCTGGCGTGGCGGCCGTGACGTGACGAGGCTCTGACATGGCGGCCATTATGGCTGGAGACTCTGGCATGGCAGCCATTACAGCTGGAGACTTCGGCTCGGCGGCCATGGTGGCTGGAGACTCTGGCTCGGCGACCATCTTGGCTGAATACCCTGGCTCGGCGGGTATATCTTGGCTGAAGACACTGGCTCGGAGGCTATCTTGGCTGAGGGCTCAGGCATGGTGGCCATCTTTGCTTAGGGCTCAGGCGTGGCAGCCATCTTGGCTGAAGACACCGGCATCGCGACCATCTTGTCTGAAGACACAGACATAGTGGCCATTAGATTAGATTAGATTAGATTAGATTCAACTTTATTGTCATTACACAAGTACAAGTACAAGGCAACGAAATGCAGTTTAGGTCTAACCAGAAGTGCAATAGCAGCAAGTGCAGGATATACAACGTTTGCATAAGTGCAGGACATGGATATGTACTGAGTATATATAAATATGTCTATAAATAGAGAGATGGTTATTACTATAAACAGAATTTACAGGTGAATATGTACAGTGAATAATATACAGATGGTTAATACTATGAACAGAATTTACAGGTGGATATGTACTATGAATATAATATAATATACAGATGGCTATTACTATAAACAGAATTTTACAGATAGAGGTATACAATGATATGTTAGGCTAAAATTAGGAATATGGCAGTGGATTAAGGTAGTGCAATAAATTATGGACAGAAGCTATCCGAAAAAAAGTGTAAAAGTGCAGTGGAAGTGATTGCATATTACAGTTAGAAGTACGGTGCAAAATACAAATGTAAACAGTAGGTACTGTAAATAACAGTCGGCAGTGCAAATGAGCATAATCCAGTTACGGTGTGGTAGTGCAAAATGAATAAGTAAACAGTTGTTACTGTAATAAAGAGTCGGTAGTGCAAATAACAAAGTGAAGGTGGATGTGAGGTAGGAGAGTTATCAGTATATGAGGGGAGTGGATCAGCGGGGGTTTGAGTTCAATAAAGAGACAGCTCTGGGGAAAAAACTGTTCTTAAGTCTGCTGGTCCTGGTCCGGTGGATCCTGAAACGTGTAGGGGTGTAACGATTCAGGGGTGTAACGATTCAATCGTTAGGGGTGTAACGATTCATCTACTACATCGATGTATCGATTTATATTCCTATGATCCAACTACATCGATCTGTGCTCGGCAACTTGGCCTTCCGAACGACATATATCGATCTAACATCGTTTTAAAAGGTAATCAATCGATTGTATCGATAATAGGAAATAACGCATTGGATTTAAGCACGTCAGACTTTACATGGATGTTTTTTCTTAGCACTTTTAATGATAAAGGCGTTAAACGTTACTCGATTCAGTCTGCTTATCTGTGACATCATCGCCTCGCACCAGCAGCAGCGCTAAGAAAACAAAACATAGCATGGCGGATGGCAGAGGAGAAGTCAACGAGCGAGAAATTATCAAGCCATCAGGAGAAAGAGCTAACGTTACCTGTACTTTCAACCCTTGCTAAATGTTACCTGTGCATTCCTGACACCAGTGTACCAGCAGAGCGAGTTTTTGTACTGCTGGCGACATAGTGAACGCACAGAGAAGTGTTCTGCGGTCAGATCATGTTGATCAGTTGATATTTTTGGGAAAAAAATCTGTAGAGTCATTGAAGAGTAGTTGGTTACATTTTATCTTTTGTTAAATATTGTTTGTTTATTAAACTGAGAGTAGTAGCAGGTTCAGCCAGTTTATTCATCCTGAAGAAATGTTGGTTGCACTTTATTTTTGATATTAATATTGTATTTATATTATTTTAATGTTGAAACACAACAGCAAAAGTAGCAGGTAAACCTACTATTAATTAAACCTGAAGAGAAGTTAGTTGCACTTTATTTTTGATATTAATATTGTAATATTTTTATGTTGGAAAACAAAAGCAGAAGTAGCAGGTTAACCTACTGTTGAAATGTTGGTTGCACTTACTGTGCTTTTATTGAAAATGTATTGAATATTGAAAATGAAACCAGAAAAGGTTAACTTCCTGTTAATTCATCCTAAACTGTTGGTTGCACTTTATTCAAATAAAATTTGAATGCATTTGCCATTAATTGTTGTTTACTTGTTTGTTTAAATCCATAATTAATTTACACCTGATTCCCTTACAAGAAACAACAGGAATCTAGGAAACTTTACCTGCACTGACCAGTATCCAGATATTTATTTCAGTCACACAATTTTTCGCTAAAAAGTTACTGAATCGATTTCAAGTCACTGAATCGTTTCGGATCGTATCGTTCTAAATTAACCAATATCGTCCTTGAATCGTATCGACAACCTCAAATCGTGATACGAATCGAATCGTTGTTAAAACGAATCGTTACACCCCTAGTGGCCATCTTGGCCGGTGACACTGGCATGGCAGGCATGATGTGTACAGTCTCTGGCTGTGTACAGAAACTCTGGTGGGGAGGATGTGGCATGAAAAAAACAGACATGACAGTTGGAGTGTGGAGACTCTCTGGTGTGGTGGGTACTGTGGGGTTTTGGAGCCCCTCATCCACCATTCCCCCAGTAAATGAAGAACCACTTAATAGTAGGGCATGATCAATATATTGCTCTGGGGCGGCACAGTGACTCAGTGGGTAGCACTGTTGCCTCACAGCAAGAAGGTCCCCGGTTCGAGCCCTGGCTTGTGTGGAGTTTGCATGTCAGCATGGGTTTCCTCCGGGTGCTCCGGTTTCCCCCACAGTCCAAAGACATGCCGGATAGGTGGATTGGATTTGCCAAATTGTAGGATTGTGTGTGAGTGTGAATGTGAACGGCCTAAAACCTGTGCCAAATCAAAGGTGTGTGTGAAGCAGACCCTACAAATGAGTGGGAATAATGCTAGGAAGAGGATGGTGATCAATAAATTGCTCTAGATTCCAGTGTATTTTCCCCCTAGGAAACCGTGAACTAACGGGTTCATTCAAACCCAGATTAAAAATGTCCTTTAGTGCCACATCATTCAAATCAACTAGGTGACAAAGTTCTGAAAATTTCACCACGTAGTCCTCTCCGGGGCGGTCTCCTTGATGGAGGTGAAGAATGATTAGCAAGTCAGTATTCTGTAACGATTCCACTGAGGCGAGGGTAGTGAACGCAAGTGCAGTTTATTGGTGTGAAAACATATACAAATGTAGATGTGGAAAACTAAACTTGAAACATGACTCGACTTGTGACCACAAGTGTAGATTTAAGCATAAACATGAGCATTCACATGAAATTGACCTAGACATCGACTCACCAGACAGCGGGTTACAGGGAACAATGCTCGACAAGAGAAAATGGAAATATGAAACAAAACCCAAAACCAACTGTGACTAGTTCCCATGTCTGTGCCTGCTTCTTTCTGTTCAACTGTTGTCAAATAATTGACTCATTAGTTCCCTCGTTTAGTTCTGGTATAAGCACTCCCGTCTTGTTCAGTTCTTTGTCCTGTCTTGTCTATGTTATGTGTGTTGTGTGTTCCTGTTCTCAAGCCTGGATTTAATAATGTGTGTTCATGTGTTCATTTTGAATTCTCCTTCGTCATGCGCCCTGTTATAGCAGCCAATCATGACAAACAGCAACACCATTGTATTAAGTTTAAAATTGAGGCAGCATTTCTTCTGACTCCCTTGAGCTCATTATCCTTATAATGAGCAATTAAAGCATGAAGTGTGGGGGAGATATATTTTGTTTGTAACATGATTAGTCTCCTATGATTGTTTTGGTAGGTGATGAGGATCTGATCCAGGAGGTTCTTTTTGATGCCGTGGTCACGGCACCACTGGAAGCGTACTGGACCAGCCTCGCTCTTAATAAATCAGAGTAAGAACAACACAAACTTTCACAAAATTTTGCCAATAAAGTGTGGAATTACTTTTTTATACCATCCAATCAGTTCCTCATTTGTAATATACAAAGAGAGATCAAATGGGTTGTGAATGAATTTTTGTATAATGCATTGTAAAGGTATTAATACTGTACATTGTAATGCATCATATAATTTCATAAATATTTGTAACCAAAATAAAATACATTATAATAATTGATATATAACATCTCAAATTGGTTGTTTGTCATGTATTTAATGCATTATATTTTCTAAAGAATGAATAGATAATAATTATAATGTATTATAATACAATTATGTATGAGACCATACAATGCATTATAAGGTGCATTACATAGCATGATCAATGCATTAAAAATACATTTATAATGCATCATATATAGTGGTTTTACCTAAAGTGTTACTGAATCTTCATTCTTGAAGTGGTTCCTTATACACTCCATTATTCATTATGTCTTTCCTGTGGTTCTCTTTGTTCTGGTAGGAACTCTGATAAAGGGGTGGAGATAGCTTACCTCGGCACTCGAACTGGACTATCACGCATAAACCTTTTTGTGATGCCAGACCAACTGACCAATCAGTAAGTACAAAATACTTCTCATGAGTCTATATTGCATAGTAAATCATACATTGTGATTTCTGGATTTTTTTTTTAGATTATGTCTCTCACAGTGGACATGCACCTACGATGACAATTTCAGACCCCTCCATGATTTCTAAGTGGAAGAACTTGCAAAATAGCAGGGTGTTCAAATACTTATTTTCCTCACTGTATGTGTCAGTGGCTCTGCTGCTTTCAAAGCAGTGCAGCTTTTTAAGTTATGTTCCCCTTCGAGGGAACTTTGACACTGTGTCATGGCGTTGACGGTAAAGGAGGCCAGTGTGACCGGTGTCTGAAGCACATGTTAAAACATGCCAATTCTATTGGCTAATGGAGGTTAGGTGACGCGCCTATATCATGGAATATCCCCAATTTCTTGAAGCCGCATACCAATTTCAGTGTGATTGGATGCCTTTCTCTTGTTATTTCTCTGACTTTCGTAGTCCCATTCTGGATCTGGAAGCTCGCTCTCTGAACCTTTGGGTTGCCAGTCTGACTCTCTAACCATTAGGCCACGACTGCCCCATATTATTAAAATGAATAATGAATTAAAACTATTGAGTTTTAGTTCAAGCTCCACTCCTGTTTGGCTTCTTTCTTGAGGGAAGAAAAGTCAGGCGGCTACGCGGCTTGGGTCACGGATTTGCAGAGGCACTGTGTGGATTACAAGTCTGCATGCAACACAATCCGTTTGCACACAGACCCGTTATCCACACTGTGGGAAGTGCCTTGTAGTAAGTGCACTTGATGAGCACTTTCATCCCAGGTCATCCGCAGCCTCCTCCAAGGAGCCTGCCATTTTTCCCTGATCTCCAAACCGAGGTGGAGATTGCAATGGAGGAACCCATACTCATCTCGCATCATCACCTCTGCCGCTTGGACGAGTATGTCTATAATGCAATGCCCCGGTGGAAGGGATGTTAACAGGCTTTCTATGCCCTGACGCAGAATCATCGGCAGATGGAAAGTGTGGCCTGCTTCGCCTTTGCAAGACACTCGCAATGGACGCCTCTCTCTCAGGCTAGGGTGCAGCTCTCAATGTCCAGCCAGCTTGTGGCATTTGGGAGGTCCCTCATCTGTCCGGATCTGTCTGGAAATGAGGGGAGTATTTCTAGCACTGAGATTCTTCCTTCCACAACTGAGGGGCTACTATGTGTTGACAATACAACAGTGGTCTCTTTCATCAACCACCATCAACAGTCTGTGTTTGATGCCCCTTTTTGGGGCATTTTGGGATTTATTTATTTTTTTTGCTGATAACAGTGTGCAGTGAATGGAGGCTCCAGCATGTCCAGTCGATATGGCAGAGGTACAGCTGAACGGAAGTGGACTTGTTTGTCTCAGAGGAGTCAACCCCTCTGGTTTGCCCTTACACCTCCAGCTCCACTGGGGCTGAGTGGCATGGTACAGATGTGACTGAGGCTTCATCTGTACACATTACCTCCTATTATTAGTGGCTCCATTCTCGCCAGCCCAAGTCTGGTTCTCAGATCTGGTGTCTCTCTTGGACAACACACCTTGGGAGCTTCCCGTTCAGAGACAACTTTTGTTTCAGGTGTAGGGGTCAAATTTTCACCCCCCAGCCAGAGATTTAGAAACTTTTGGTCTGGCCCCTGAGGGAGGACCAGTTCATAGATTCCAGTTAGATTATCTGGGTCATTCTCTGGATCAGGGGTAAAAAAAAATGTTTTGAGTGATCTGAGTGATCATCTTAAATGGAGACTTCTTTAGTGTCCTGTCGAAGGCCCTCAAGTCCAAAATGGACCGACTGTATACGCTACAAAATTGCTTGAATTGGGATTGTGTTATTCAGGCTTCTGTGTTCGTCATTCCTGGGAAGAAAGTAATAATGCATTGATGTGACTGATGTAAAAGGGAAAAAAATTTAAATAGTAGCTTGTCTGCAAACTTTTTATTATTATTATTATTCGCAACTTTGTAGCTTGGCAAACTACATGCCATAGTAGCTTCCCCAACATTGGCAACACACTGTTGTTTTTGAGAAATTTGCCTTAATTTGCCAAAAATAATGGGTGATCTCAACGAATGAAATATTCAATTTGAAAATATTTATTTATATACATTCTATATTTTGTTAAGAACAAAATTATGTGAACAAGTAATCAAAAGCATCAACACACTGAGGGCTGGATTCATAATCATGCCAAAAATCAATGTAAAAAACGTTACAGGCTGATCCAACTTGCATGAAGTTCATCACAGCAACTCATAATATAAGTCAGTAGTGTGTATGGCCCCCACATGCCTGTATGCACTCACAACAATGTCTGGGCATGCTTCTGATGAGATGGTGGATGGTGTCCTGAATCTCCTCCCAGACCTGGATCAGGGCAACAGTGAGCTTCTGGACAGTCTGTGGTGCAACTTGCCGGCTTTGGATGCTCCGATACATAATGTCCCAGAGGTTCTCACTTGAATTCAGGTCTGGGGAACGTGAGGGCCAGTCAATGTCATCAAAGTACCTAAGGGAACCATTGGCTAGCACGTGGAGGTCTGTGCGACCTCCAAGGATATTCCTCCCCAGACCATTACTGACCCACCGCCAAACCGGTCATGCTGGATGCACACAGCGTAACGTTTCCCACGGCATCTCCAGACTCTTTCACATCTGTCACATGTGCTCAGTGTGAATCTGCTCTCAACCGTGAAGAGAACGGGGCGCCAATGCCGGACTTGCCAGTTTTGGTGTTCTCTGGTAAATGTCAATCGATCTGCACATTACTGAGCTGTGAGCACAGGTCCCACTAGAGGACGCCGGGCCCTCATGCCACCCTCATGAAGTCTGTTTCTGATAGTTTTGTCAGAAAAATTGCAGGTGAAACTGATTCACAATCACTTATGCTTCCTAATTGGACAGATTGATATCCCTGAAGTTGAATTGACTTGGTGTTATAATGTGATGATTAAGTGTTCCCTTAATGTTGAGCAGTGTATTATCATCTTAACATCCTTCTTATAACAGCCTAATGAGGTAACGTGTGTGTTGTGTGTTATAAGAGACTTCCTGACAGTAGAGGATAAGGAGGCGGTGTTCAGTGCTGATCATTTTCCTCTGTGGTACAAACGGGCTGCTGAACAGGTGCCTGGCACCTTTGTCTACTCCCTTCCATTCAACACAGGTGATTATACACACAAAACAGCCAGTTTAATTTCAGCAGTAATCCAGTCAGTCTGGACCTATGCATTTATTTACTAAAGTTACTATTGCAGCATTTGTAGTCAAAATCACATTTCTAAATCACATTTGATCATTTGAAATGTGCTGTCTTCAGAATGTACCCCCTATACATCGCTAACCACATAAGTAGCCTAAATGGCTGCATCACATATTGTCTTCTCTGAAACAAACATTATTGTGTGGACAGACCTTTTCAGATAAACCTATCAGATAAATCTCCTCTCCCTCATGCTAAGAAAATTGCACTGCATGATTAGTGGAATAATGTTGCGTGAAATTGTATTCTTTGAGAAGATTTTGTTGTTCTCTTTCTGTTCATCTTAACTGTACACAGTAAATAATGTATTGTGAGTTTACAGTATATTCGTGGATACCGGATACTAGTTTTACTGTATTTTTTTACAGTGGTAGTTCTGCAGTTTATTAAAATTAAATGAGAACGGTATCCCCCTTTTTCTGAAAAAGCTCAGATTTTTGGAATTTTCACTCAAAATGACTAAGGTTGCACTATAAATAATCCAGTTTGATTGAATGAGCTGTCCATTTTCTGTCAGTAAAATAATCAAACGCTTGGTAAGTTATTTTCAGTCTGCTGTGTTGTTACTGTAAATGTATTTTTCACTGCACTCTTGTGGTTTACTCTCCTTATTTAACGACCCATCCCATGAATAACTGACTGGAATGCATTAGAGTGAATTTCTCATTTTCTTTCCAAATCCTCATTCATGGCTCTTTTCCATTGTTTTCACTTGGGCGCTTTAAAACATAATTTTTGATTTTAATCCCTATCAGCAGTGTTTACTGGAATGTTTCTAATGCAGGGAAATATAATTTGTTATTTGTCAAAATAACAGTCAGCACTTTGAAATATCCATCAATGTTCCAGATAATGAAGGAACATGTTCAATTCATGCAACATAAAGTATGGTAAATAATATAGATATTACTACAGCAATATTTGACACATCAGTAATTGTGCAAGTAAGTTTCCTTTCAAAGTTTGAACTTCACAACACAAGCGGATCGCCTTTGAGTATAAAAGTGTGCCTGTAATACACGCCATCTTCTTTTTTGTCTTCAGGAACCACCTTTTTGTAAGATAAAAGCTGGGTGCACTTATTGCGATGCATTCGTGGTAAGCTCTGTTAAGCTTGCTATAATATAGTGTTTGCATGCAGCACGTTCGGCTCTCGAGGGAACAGCTCTGTAATTGCTTGATTCTCTCTCGATATAAGAATCTAGTGTATGCGGGAGCATGTTCGACTCTTGAGGGAGCTGAATGCATTCATTGTGAAGCATTCGCTGTGAGAAGCTTATATTAAACCCTGTGAATGGGTTGTTTGGTATAGTTATGAAGGGCAATGATTCCCTCTACTTCGTTTACCTCCCTCCCCAAATACTGTTGGGTTTTGAAGTAGGGATGTATGCTCCACTTTGGATGGGTGATTTGAAAGGTGCTCTACTATTGCCCTGGTTTGACAATGCTAACAAGTAGAGGAAGTTCGCCTGTGGAATGTTTAATACATTATGTCCTGCTCTTTCTTGCCTCTTTTTCCTGAGTAAAGGGTAAAGATGTATGCTCCCCTTTTGATCGATGACTTTATAGGCCTCTCTAGTATGACCAATGTTCAAGAACCTTTCAAGTAGAGGTAGACAGCCTGTGGAGCACCCATCCCTGATTTCTATTGCATATTATAGGTAGCACTGGAGTAAAATGCAAGCTATAGTGGGTCCTTGAGAAGTGCCTTTATTTAATTCTGGGTTGAGCTGCTCTCCCCCATTGTACATGTTTTTTTAAGTAGAGCATAAGCTCCCCTGCGGCTTCATTTGGGTTAGAGTATGGTGGCTTAGAGTTATTGGCAAATTACAGTCTGCTTTTTTCTTGTCTAGGACATAACTCCATTCACCTAGCATCAAACTTTAGGGCCATCCAAAAGGGAGATATGTAGGGCCATAAAGATTACCTCTGCTTTGTTTACCTCTCTCCCCAACTGTTTTGGGGTCTTTAGGTAGGGATATACACTATATTGGCAAAAGTATTGGGACACCCCTCCAAATGGAGGATGACCCCTTCCTGTCCCAAACATGACTGCACACCAGTGCACAAAGCAAGGTCCATAAAGACATGGATGAGCGAGTTTGGTGTGGAAGAACTTAACTGGCCCGCACAGAGACCTGAATAAATTAGAGAGGAGACTGCGAGCCAGGCCTTCTCGTCCAACATCAGTGCCTGACCTCACAAATGGGGTTCTAGACGAATGGTCAAAAATTCACATAAACACACTCCTAAACCTTGTGGAAAGCCTTCCCAGAAGAGTTGAAGCTGTTATAGCTGCAAAGGGTGGGCCAACTCCATATTAAACCCTATGGATTAAGAATGGGATGTCATTAAAGTTCATGTGAATGTAAAATCAGACGTCCTAAAACATTTGCCAATATAGTGTAGCTCCCCTTTGGAAAGGCTCATTACTATGGCCCTGGTTGGACAATGCTAGCAAGTAGAGAAGTAAGCCTGCGGGAGTCCCTCCTTGTTATCTGTCACATACTATGGTCTGGTGCTTAAAGCAAAGATGAAGCTCTGGCTATAGCAGGGCTTAGGTAGAATGCCTTTACTTAAGGTAGGGTTGAGCTGCTCTCCCCCAGCTGCATTAGGGTCTTTAACAGTAGTCTTTAACTATGCTCCCCTACGGTTCCCTTGGGGTTTTTAGGGCCTTGGTGATGAGAATTACTGGACAAACTGCATATATTTCCTAAATTTGTTTAGTTTAGGCTCCCCCTTGGGGGAGCAGCAACATTATCCTAGAGGGCTAATTACTGAGTTTTTTAAGGATACCCCTTAGGGTTAAGTAGGGTGAGGTGATGTATGGTGTGCAATTTGTATTCCCTCTTTAGTTTACCTTCCTCCCCAACTATTGTTGGTTCTTGAAGTTGGGTCTTATGCTCCCCTTTGGTTGAGTACCATGTAAGTTCTCTCTAATATGATCCAGATCCACAAGTAGAGGTAGTCTACCGGAAAGCATTCCTCCTTGTTAATAGAGCGCTCTAACTTAGACTAGTGAATGGAGTCTTTTTGGATCCTGGAGGAGTACCTCTGCTCAAGCAGGGTGTGAGCACTCTCCCCTAATTTCTCTAGAGCAGGGTTCCTTAAATCCAGCCCTGGAGGACCACTTTTATAGTTTAGCTCCAACCCAAATCAAAGACACCTGATCAAGCTAATCAATGTCTTCAGAGTTACTGGAAAATTACGGGTAGGTGAGTTTGATCAGAGTTGAAGCTAAGGACTGTGGCCCTCCAGGGCTGGATTTGAGGAACCATGCTCTTGGGTATTTAAGAAGAGCTGAGGCTCCCTAGGGGTTCGAGTTTGATGTTGAGAGACTTTGTCAATTATATTATGCCGCTCTCGTATCTGCATCCCTTCTGATGAAGTTGAGGGTTGGATTTTCCCCCTGGAAGAAGTGGTAATATTGTGAATATTGGTGGTAATATCTTAGTTGATATTCTCCCTTTGGCTGGCTACTCCCTAAGGGCTTTGTCAAGGTAAAATAAGCTGACATAGCTGAGCCATTTTTTTCATAGCGCTCTGCTCTTGGGGCCTTATAAGGCTGATGCCTGTCCTGCAAGGGAGGGATGAAGGTTGTAAAGGCCAAGACATCTCTTGCTATATAGGTTTGGGTATCTTTTCCTACTATTGGATGATATTAGCTTAGGGAGTGTTACCACTATACAGTCTATATGAGTCATTTTGGATGCACCCTTGGGGTTGGTGCTCTGACTCTGGCCGAGTAATCCTTATGTCCATTAAGTCAATTTATGCTATGCCCAATATGTTTGTGCATGTTCACAGCTTAAGGGAGGCAATCATTCCCTCAGCATGGTGTATTGGGTATTGCTTCCCCATAGCGTCAATATCAGATGGAGCATTGAACTTCCACTTCGAAAGGGAATGTGTAGGTTACGTATGTAACCCGGTTCCCTGAGAATTGCCACGTCTCCTTTAGACAAAAGAGTTGATGACATGTATAACAGGTGCCCTTTTATACTCACGGGTGCTTCGCTTGTGACATCATGGACTGTTATCAGCCAATGAATTGGCATGTTTGTAACACGTGCTTCAGACACCGGTCATGTTGAGGCCATTCCCCTTAGCATCTTGTTCTTCTTCTTAGGGAACTGGGTTGCATACATAACCTAGATGTTTCCTTTCGATGTTCGATGGTTGAGGGGTGAATTGTCACCTCGTTTTCCCCCCAGATATTTATTATATAGATCAAACCTTTACAGTTTAATGGATATTACCATAATTCACAGAAAAAATTTGATACTAGTTCTTTACAGTGAACAGGAGCAGGAAATGACTGTGATCTGGCAGCATTGTATAGTAAAATCTCAATAATTATCTGTGTCTGCATCCAGGGCAGAAGTTAATATCTGCCCCTTGGAATTGATTTCATGTCAAATACTTACATTTAACCAAGTCCTTCAATCAGTTGAATACTATAGACAATTACCTATAAAATGTTATCAACATCAACAAAAGCCATCTTTACACTGCAAAGGTTAAACAGAATCTGCATGTTTAATTACACAGACTGATTAATGCTGCTCAAACGTACCATACATTTATTTACACAACAATTGCATAATGTAACTATAAATAAAAAAATACAGGCACTCATTACAGGGTAGGGCTGCAATATTATGACAAAATCATAAAATAATGATTATTAAGTCGATTAATTGAATACATAAATTGTGTTTGGGGAAACGTCACAACACATTCTGCACAGACAAAACAAGCTAAGAACCATTATTGGATTAGTTTATTGCTTTTTACGCATTCGAAAATCAAGACTGCACTATGGTTATTTTAGTAGCATGAAAACCAAAATGGCTAATAAGACTCAGAATAAATTATATACAGAAAGTGAGTAAAGAATGTTCCCCATCATCACTGAAGCGTCATGACTCGAGTCTAGCGTGCGGTCACTGAATTCTGCTCTCTTGCAAAAACTTGTATTCACTGAAGTTGTCTACACTACATTGTATCTGTGCTGAATTCACAAGAGTGCAGTTTCAGAATTCAGTCAGTGAGCACGTGCACTGAACAAAACTCCGGCATTTTTTGTGGATTTCTATTTCACTTATGACTAAACACCTCTGATTGGCCAGTGCATTCATGAGCTCAACAGAAATGTATGTGATTGGTTATAATGCACAATGCTGCAAAAATGTGAAATCTGATGATGAGCAATGTGAGCAATAGACACTTCACAGACCACAGCAGCTGTAATAGATTTGTTTTAATTGTGAAGGGGCCTTAACTTGATTTTGAGGGGCATTTTTGTCCATTTTGGTAGTATTTTTGCACAAAGCCCATTCATTTTCAACCCTGTATTACAATAGTCGCTTATATTATAATCATTGACTGTAATAGCGTGATTCCATAGTACTATATTGCTGCTTAGGTTCCCAGAATGCATGAGTGGCATGAGTTTTGCTTGCATTTTTTAAATATTTGCTTATAATGGGGGATGATTAGAAAACCTGATAAAAATTCCACACTAAAATGATTTGACACTGATCATGAGATGTGATTACAGTACAATACAAGGATAGATGGATTCTCCACACTTTTTTGAAAGTGTAAATACTTACCCCGGCACTTGAAATTAATGAACAGTTTAATGATACGTACATTTAAAAACTCTTTTAATTTGTAGCAGATTAATGTGAGAAAATGATATCAAAGCTTAAGATTAATAGCACACAAGAAACGCACACAGTGGCACATTAAAGCAAAAAGAGGGTCACAGCTATCCCCGGTCTCTTCTGCATTGTTTGTTTTATCTGCATCTCTGTGTGTTTCAGCCTCTGAGAATAAGAGTGTGGTTTTGGCCAGCAGCACCATTCATTTGTTGGATGAGAGAGAGTCACCCATCGCTGCAGGTAACACTCATCTGTCTGTTGTTAGTGTTTCTGTGCACTGGAAGGGTTTACGTATTAGAGAGATTGTGAGATGGAGGGTTAAAGACATGCGAGCAGAAAGAGAGACAGTAGACAAATGAAGGGAAATAGAATAACGCAGAGAGAAAGATGTCTGTTTGAACATAAGCCTGGAGGAACATTCCACACACACACACACACACACACACACACACTCATGCACAAGTGATTCATGTTTCAACTGACAGAGAAATGAAGTAGAACAGACGGATTTTCACCCTCTACTGCTCATGATTCAGTGTTTTGCTGGAGCAGACACACACACGTGACTAAAATCAAGTTCTATATAGTATTTCATGCTGTTTATTTTATGTATCTTAAATTCTATGTATCTTATACTTTATTTTAAGCTCTAAAAATATAAATTTAACATAGAAATATTACAACATTTTTCCATACAAGCACAAACATGCACATTTACCACAGACACTTGACAAAATGAACTTTCTGGCTCAACGAGTATTGGTTGATTTGATTTGAAGAGAGTAATAATTAAAAGCAAACAGCGCTCAGTTTCACGTGCACATCGCAGCACACACTAATGCAGCCTGACATGCTGATGACAGGACGCTCTTGTGTAACTGGGGCATTTGTATGCGCGTGTGTCCTTGATGTGTTTAAAGGCCACATTACAGGATTTCTACCTATAATCAGAGCTTCAACGTGATTTTAATTGCTTAGTATTAAAATAATATGTATTCACAATTTCCATTCACTAGTTCATTTCAAATGGCCCTATAGTGAAGTATGAATATTCAATGCACTCTCTAGTTGAAACGCATGTATTATCATAAAAACTGTTTTATGATAACATCAAAGAATTAATACAATGCAGTTTAAAATGTTTTGAGATTATTAGTATGTATATCACACACTGCAGGACATGTCAGCTTTCCCCACTTATTGCTTGGCTGTGTGCTCTGATGTTATGTAACATAGATCAACCCTTCATATGCAAGTTTATATAATCGTGTATATTCCAGCATTTCACAAGAGCTCAGAATCTCTTTAGGTTTGTACCTGAATATTTACAGTGAGGCTTATACAATATTCATATAACACATTAAGACACTGATATTAGGATCTGCCTACATGACCGAATTATTAACTGATAAGGCAATACAGTTCATAAATTATGCAAAAGACTGTAAATGAAACACTTCAAACTGGTATGCAAATATTTCTAAGTAATTGCTGTGCCGTCACAAGCAGAACTGCAATTCTGTCTGTCTATTCAACATAAAACAAAAATCTAAACACTTCCTATGTACAGATGATATCTGTACTGATATGTTCACATAAATCTTTGGCCTAGCTAAAGCTCTGTAGGAATTGACAATATGTATTACAGTATAATCGGCAGTACTGATACTGACAGAACATCTCTTAATTTTAAAAGTTACAATAGATACCAGAGACCGTACAAAGGGACGGACACAGACCACATATAAAGTGTACACCTGAAACATGGAAGCTCGTCACCCTGCACGCAATCAAAGGCTAAAGTTTCTTTCTTCCAGTGTGTTAGTGGACAGCTCACAAACTAGGTGTTTCAACTACACCGCGGGTCGGCAACCTATTTAATCACTTGCACATCAGCAAAAGTGTGAAAAAGGTGTATGTATTTCATTTTAGATACCTCTCCATTTTGATGGAGACTTACAAATACTGTTAAAGTATGAGAATTAAACTGTGCAAGACAATGAAAGCACACAGATCTGATAAACCGTTAGCTTGACCTCGAGCCGCTGAAAGCACAAAGCAGATCAAGACAGCAGCTTACAGTTTGCTCATCTGTATTTGTTGCACTTAGCTTTGAGGAAAGAAAATGTATGCTATAAACTTAGATATTCAACAAAGTAACATAGAGTCCTATTAACTCTTTCCCCGCCACTGAAGGAATTTTCTGAGTTTTCATTGTTAGGGGGCGCTATTATACATCTTCTGAAAGAGTACAGAATCTCCTGATCAAAACATGTGAAGAAGATGCAGAAACAAGCAATATCATATGTAATCACATGCATATATAAAATAATGCGATCATCAACATTAAAGAGCATATCAATTAAATGGCTATGTTATTGAATGAAATGTTGACCCAGGACTAGCTCTAGGACTGTGAAGCTTTGTGGTGTTGATGGACTCGATCTACTACATCTGTGTTTGATCATGGCTCTGAATCCCATCCGAGAAGTCTTTGACGAAAACGTGATTTTCTCATCTTTTTGCTTAAAATGTTGCTTACCCATATTCTAGTGTTGATTAAAAAAAAGAATGCATGAAGCTAGAATAAAGCGTTGTCTAAAAGCAGAGGCTCTGTTCTTTCTGTTGATATATTGCAAATTCAAATTCATACAACAAAATATTTGTGGGGCTGGTTTAATCTGTGATTAACTAGGAAACTAAAAAATGACACTTCATGACAAAAATGTTGCCGACCCCAATCGCTCTCCTTTCCTGTTTGTGGTTGATTTTACAAATATTTGCACTGTCTGGATAAATAAACTAAAAAGATCCAAAAAATATGAATGAGACCTTCAAACCAGTTTCAAATCTGTTGTGGAAACTGTGAAGTTGCTACAATATTGTAGCATTTTGTTGCACAGTTAAAAGGGATATTCACTGCTGGCAAGATGGGCTTTTAATAAAACGTGGGTGAAAGGAGCTTTTTAAACTGGGTCTACATGACTAAGCTGAGAAAAATGGCTGTGGCGTTCAACTTTTCACCAAAAACTTAATGGAAACTTCAGAACCCATAATGCACTGGGGGAAACTGTCAAAATGCGAGTAAACAGGCATATCTGAATGCAGATAACATGGAGAAAGAGTACACTACGACACTCTAACAATAGTTGAAAATCTGCAAGCTTGTCCTTTAAAACAGCATGACTTGAAGTCTTGTAATGTTCGCTTGGATTGACAAAGAGCCAACTGTCTTTTTGCCAGAAGTATCGCCTATTGTTTTTACTCTAGAAACGTGTGAGTGCATTTGCTTAAGCAGCCTGAAAATAAAGTTCTTCTGGCCTGATTGAAGCTACAGAAGAAGCATATGCTATCTTGATAAACCGCCTTTCCCCTTTAGGTAGGAACTGTATTTGCATGTCTATAAAATAGCTGCCCGGGGACCTTGTCAATATGGCTGGCAAGTGCATTGACTTGCCTTGAAAGGAATTTAGATACACAACCGTATGTGGATACTGTGGAGTGTATCCTTGATGTGTATTTGTGCATGATCTTCGCATCACTCCAGCGGCTCCTTCTTCTCCTCTCTTTCATTGTTTTTCCGCTCTTCTCCTACACCCGCCTCTTTTGCTTTCTGCTTCAGCTCTCTTTGATACTTGGCGTTAATTGCTGCATACGCACATCCGTAAACAGCTGCTGCCAACATCATCAAACACACGATTCCACAAATCACTCCCGTGATTACCACTGTGGCTATGGCGTGTCTGTAGTTGGCAGGCCGGGGTCTCTGCTTGGCCTCACACTCGGGGAGTATCGCCTCTCCTGGCGGGCTAAAGTCACTCCCGGGGCTCGGATGGAGCTGTCCGCTGAGCATGCGGTGCTTGCCGTCCAGGTAGTGGATGTTGGCGAACAGGTAGCTGTAGCTGGTGATCATGCAGGAGTGGAACAGCTCGTAGGGAATGTGCCGGAGGTCTCGCTCCAGCATGAGATGAGGCTGGACGCACGTGATGCTGTCGACCACGCCACCTAAGAAAGAAAGAGTAAATGAAGATGGAGGGCATCTTTACTATGTAAATACTCGTCAATTTTGAGCATCCTGATGATATAGTCAAACATATCTCGTGGAGTGCTCTCAAAGTATGCATTCATTTGTTATTTTAAATGTTGGAAACGGAGCATAAAAGTGGACTTCAAAAATGTCTCATCCTGTTGCGCCCTCTATAGGCCATGATCAGTGACCTTTGCAGAGTCCTTGCAACCCCTACTTATTGTTTGAACTAAAAGGAAAATATCTATCAATAATAATATCTGGTTAATTAAATTGGTGAATTGGTTAAAGGGTACATAACATACACACACAGACAGACACACACACACATCATGGCATTATCCCTGGATAACTCTCGATCCTCTATACGGTCATGTTGTTACATTAAATGCAATTGCGCGCAGCGATTGCCAACAAAACACACACACTTGATGCAGTTTCACTCACCACCTGCGGTTTCCACTCTTGATCGGGAACAAAAATACACACACTTGCAGAACTCCGGAAACACAAACTGCATCCACTGTTCCCTTAACGCTGGGTTATTTGGGAAGCTAAAAAAGGTTATTTGGGTTATCTTTCCCTCACAACCAGAAACACACTTCTTTAGTGACATTGTTGATTTTGTGGTCTAAAAACACAATGCCAGTGCCACCGACATCTCCCATAACCTGAACAAAGCTCGTTGATGTTTGTTCATCCGAGAGAAGTGCCCATACAAGGAATTCCACCCTTTATGACGTCATACAGGGACATACTCAAAAAAAACGTTCTGAAACTTGTTTGACACAAAAATACTCCATCATACGTCAAACTATTTTTTTTTTAATTTTGGACATGTTTAGCATGAGAATCAACTCTTTAACAGTGTAAATAAGTCAGAATGCATGAAATAGCATTAGACTCCCCCTTTAAGTATATGACATAATAGACAAGATACTCTTAATAAAGTAATTATAAAAACTACCCTTTCAAAACTTAAAAAAAGGCTCTGGAAATCCAGGGCCAAAATATTGACCCTTAAGTTACAATCTGACCTTGATATGTACGCAATAAATAAGGGCACAGTCTTGACAGGGTGATCAGGACTCTGATGTGAAGTGGCTTCAGGGTGTCCAAAGGCCAAAAGTACAAAACTCATAACTCACCTAATGCAAATAAAAACACATATGCCTTTTCTTACTGCCTAAGGTAAATGAACACAAACCAAGTTTAGCAACAAACAAAAAAAAGTTAAACTGCAGGTCACACCATTCTCCGACTTCTCAAAGTAACTAGCAATAGCAGTTCAAAAGATTGACTTGTTCCATGGTCTGCCAACTAGAGGGAAAATCCATGGAGCTCTAACAGGTGCATCCCAAATCCGGAGCCAGCTGCATTAAAGCTGTATGTAAGATGATCTGCCAATCCAATTGTGAGGAAAGCAAAGCGATTAACTCATCCACACCTACCGAGAAAAGAATTGCACTTGCTGAGAGCAAGACAGGGCACTCAACCTAAACTTCACAAAGAGCATAACATTGGCTCTGTTTTCTGATAGGAAATGGGAAATTATTCGGACTTAGTGCTTTTGGCAATAATGGGTGGGAAATTTAGGGTAGAATCATTTAGGGTGGAACATGTAGCACAACGTGTCATTATCTAGAAAGATTTTTTTTAAATGAAAACTCTATTGTTACCTTTGAAGACAAACGTCTCCAACCATAGTTTGAGTCCTATCAGCTGACAGTCACATCTCCAAGGATTGCCCTTCAGTTGCAGAACTTTCAGATTTCCGAGAGCCTCCAGATGTATACGTTCCAGCTTAGTTATCTGATTGTAATGGAGAGACAGATGGGTAAGATAATGGAAACTATCAGCAAGAGCTCCAGGTAGACCACCTATGGTGTTAAAGGACAGGTCCAATACGGTTAGATTTCTTATTGAAACCAGAAGGCGCCGGTCCACTTCCCGGATAGAGTTATTGGCCAGGCTGAGGACCTTCAAGCTTCTGAGTCCCAGAAGGGCACTGGAGGAAAGCATTGTGATTGAATTGTTTGCGAGGTCCAGAATTTGAAGTTGTGGTGTCTCTCGAAAGGACATGGAGCCCAGGCCTCGGAGACGGTTGTTTTGGAGATACAGCTCCAGGGTGTCTTGTTGGAGTTGACGTGGAACATCATACAGTCCTCGTCCCCGGCAGTCCACCACTTTGGTGTGCGTGTCACACAAGCACTCCTTGGGGCAAGAGGAGACAGTCTGGAGTAATAACAGGCTGGATAATGCAAGGACCACACCTGTTGAAGAGATAGAGAAATGGACTAAGTCACCGTTTCATTCATTGGGCCTTGATTCTCAGACTTTAGTCGATCTAACACAAACAGTATTGCGGCTATGTGATTGTTTATATAATTACAAAATGTCAACTATATTATTGTACAGCTCTATATATAAAGCTTCAAATAAAAGTATACACAGCTTAACCGAATACATACAGTATACTCATGAAAAGTGATATATAATAGCAAATCTCCTCGTCTTGATTGTTCATTTCATTACAAAATGTAACTATATTATAGACATGGATAATATGTGATTGCCAGTCATAAAAGGTCAAGGTTAAGATTAAGGTTTATTTATAAAGCACATTTACATAATGCACAATATAACCAAATAATAACATAACTCCTTTTTCCATTCAAGTTTCCATTCAAGATCGTGTTACACATTGAGAGATTGGTTTGTGTCTGTAGACGTGAATGATGCATGCAATGTTTAGATTGCTTCTCATCACATCTTCTCATCACATTCATCTGTCCTTAGCTCTTTAGTCAAAAACTCACAGGTCAAAAACCACGATGCTGCCAGTCAGGTAGTCCTCTTTTGGGATAGAGCTTAGTTTGGTCACAATGACAGCGTCGCTTCTTAGGCGAGCATAGTCTGGGCACTTTTGCCGCTGTTTCAATCAAACCTCAGGTTGGCTCGTTGTCTTTTTCAGTGCCTCTAGGAGTTGATGACTATGACTACTCCCCTTTACTTGTTGCACATGAGACCCACATGAATTCAAGGATCCCTTGTTTTATGTGGCACTCTGTAACTGTGGTTGGAGTTAGAGGTCAGGAACTGTTTTTTACCAAGAGGAGACATTGCTTCAAGTGTTCCTGTGCAAAGTTGCCATGACAGATGCATCTTTGACAGGCTTTGGTTCCTCTGCGATTGTCAGTGGGGCACCTGGAGTAGGGCATAAGGCTCATGGCACATAAATTGGGTGGAACTTTTGGCTGTGTTCTTGGAATTTATAACTTTTCTTATGGTGTTTCTTCCAATGATCTATATATTTATATATGACAGTATTGTTCATAGAATTCAAAGCCACCGGAAGTGTTCGGGTGGCCATATTGCTATTCCCAAAGGACAGAGGGCAATAAAAAAATCAATATTGTTGATTGCGCAGATGTGGCCCAAACTGCTGTGGTTTCCCAACTTGGTAACTCTACTGAACGCACCTCTTGGCAGGTGGGACCTGGTCTTGCAGGTTTGTGGGATGATTTGGCACCCATAGGTGGAGAAGTGGAAGCCCAGTGTGTGGCTCCTGATGGCTCACAATTGAGAGTCCCTCTGTAATCACAACAGTGGTGCATGCACAGGCCTAATGTGTTCAGAAACAGATCTATCTATATCCAGGCTCAAGGTCTATGTTGGGGCAGTAACAGCTGGTCATAAGGCTAGTTCCATTTCGACCAGCACACTTCCCGGTTGGACTCTCCTTTGGCCAGATCCCACACCCAAATGTCAATGGTCCAACCAGCTATGTGTTTGTTATGGAGACTGCTCAAAGTGATTGGATGTTTTCAAACAAAGTCTTGTTGGGTTGTGGAGGCCTTTGATTTCTAGGGCCTCAAGGCAAACTGCACAAGGAGTATTGAGCGCTTTGGCATGGTCTAAAGGTGTATCCCTTGGGAACTTGTTTACCCTCTGGATGTTTCCCCCTAACTTCTCAAGTTCATCTGAGGTTTCACTATGTATATTGCACTACATATATAAGTTACATTCTGTAGAAGATCTTTTTATTACTAAAGCAAATTAACGCTGTAGGGATGTTACCAATCAAATGAGTAACCACAAAATCCATCTTTACACTGCAGAGGTGCATATGAAGTAGCATTTAGGCTGTGTTCACACTTGACGTCTTTTTTGACAAGAAAAAGTTGACATGAGCGCTCTTTTATTAAAAAAAAAGAAAAGGCTGGCAGCTTTTGGTTCCAAATAGCAGCCAAGGGCGTCTTTTGTTGCTAAACACAACAGCTGCAACAAGAGTGCTGTGGGGTGCAGAGATACAAAATGTCGAGAAAGAGAAAGTTGGCTTTTGCGTTGGCTTTTGAAGTTAACGGGGAGGCGAATATCGGTTCACAACGACATTTGTGTGTGCACGACATTTATACGGGGAAGAAAACAGTATGGTGATTACAATAATTTAGTCCCAATCTCTGGTTGGATGAGTGTCGGCTAATGTCGGAGTACAAAGAGATATATGATATGAACACAAAACTGTACCATAACATCCATTAGTCGATCTACCGGCACCTTCTCCATTTTTCTTGTTGTTATGGAAATGAGTCAGGTCTTGCTACTCGCTTGTCATTGGTCAGCTGTCAAAAAAGGTGTTTGATGTAGGGCCGTTTATATCAGAAAAGTTGAACTTTTTTTCAACTTGAGCAGACGTCTGAGCTGCAGAAAAAGACGTCGGGTTTGGCGTTTAAAAAAGCACTCACAACTTTTTTGAAAACACGGTTTACTCCATAGGATTATAATGTAAAACAAACGCTAGCAGCTTAAAAAAAAAAAGACGTTAAGTGTGAACACGCCCTTAGATGTCTTTTTATTGCAGCTCAGAGGTGGAATGGGTGCATTTACACTACAATTACAATTGCATAAACAATGTTATGAGATCGGTGTGTTCCTCAGTGTAGAGAGAATGCATGCGTCATTGAATCATTCACCCGATTCATTCAAAAATGCTGAATCACTCAAGAACAAAACACTACTCTGCTTTGTTTGGTACTATTTTTGTTGGGGAAATACTGAAAAAACGTCTCAGGTATTGACTATAACCCATGTTCCCTGAGAAGGGAACGAGACACTGCGTCGTAAGAACGAGTCGTTCCTCGAAAGGGAACAGCCAAAAATGTACAATGTTGTATCTTGAATAACTTATTGTTTATTGAACTGTTTTATAAAGTTAATATCACATTTGCAGTCATGCTAATAATTGTGAAAACTGCATTCTTGTTTTACATTTAAAAACAATAATTCATATCTTATTGCCTTGCCTTAAATATCTCAGGCACATGCTTAATGGAGAATTGATGCCATGTGAGACATGAACAATATCTGTATCTGCTCTTTTTTAACCATATAAAACACCTCAAAGACATCAATTACAGAGATTTCAAAATACAGTGTCAACAAGTTTGACAGCTACAGGTCACTGCAGTCTCTGTAAAGGCACTAAACTCATATTTAATGCTATAGATACGTATAGAACAAGAATGTTACAAATTAAAATCTTCAGAATGTTTTAAGTTTCTAGGGAATATTTCTTTGAAATTTCCCCTAAAGCCACACTTAATTGGTATGTGTAAGCACGTACTGTCTGGAGTGAATTCAGTGTTGTTCCAGTGTAGGACAGTGAGTATTATATTTGGTTATTGAATAAATATATGGATTTTAGCTGATGTATTTATAAAGGAATTTGCTGGATAGTTACTTCAATGCCAACCATGCCAAGATAAGAACTTTATTTAATGGTCACATTCATAATTGTGGAGTTTGCTAAATAGATATTTGTCAATCCCCAACTCTAGTCATAAAATCTGACCAGAAGCAACATGCATGTCCTTCATGGGAAAATACTATTTATACAGTGAAATATTTATGTAATGATTTTGTTGCCGACCAAACTTTGGCAGCAGTGGTGATTTTATATATTGTGCATAATTTACAGAAGAAAATTACTAGGATGTATGCAAGACATTTCATATTTTGCTAGCACCATAACAAGATAACAGCTGACAGTTTGCTTTGTATGTGCACTTGTTTGCAAATGTTGTATGTTGCTGCCCTTCTTACACAGATAGAAGCAGCGTTTGGACTGGATTTGTTCTCTGACCTGAAGGGTTGCTAAATTAAAGACACAAACGTCAGACTAATGAGAACAGGGATGTCCTCCCTCCATATTTACAACCGTGTTGAATGTTTATTTTTGTATAGATATTTCCCATTTGAAAGCAGATTAGAAGCCTCTTAAAGCACATGAAAATGTTTACCAAAATTGATGGGCTCAAATGAAAAAAGTAAAGGAATTTAATATTCAGTAATACTGCATTATCGATTTGACTACACTGACTTTATAACTGAATCGACTTTGCTTCATAATTAGGAATTTTACATCATCATTATTGAACTGAAATGAGCTGAATAATGACACTGAATAACGGCTGAATAATTGCTAATTAGAGCAGTAACACAGATTACCGTTGGTTTAATCTTTAAGTTTATGGCTGTTGCGTGAACTCACCTGTCATGGTTTCTAGAGCGTTCCTCCGGTCAGCGTGTCCAGGGTTAGTCCAGCAGCTGATCAGATAAAAGCTCAGAATCCCAGAAAGAAGAACTTGTGTTACTGGACGACAGTCATTTTCTTCTTCTGTGCCTCTTTCTATCTCTCTTTCGTTCTCTGTATATGTGCATGTATGCCAAAACCGTCATGTTTTGCTTGGTATCATCTTCACATCTATTGCCTCATACATAAGCCCACTCAAATATAAACACACTCTCATTGTCAAAGGCCACTCTCCCCCTCTCTCTCTCTCTCTCTCTCTCTCTCTCTCTCTCTCTCTCTCTCTCTCTCTCTCTCTCTCTCTCTCTCTCTCTCTCTCACTCACTCACACACACACACACACACACACACACACACACACACAGTGTTCTGTTGAACTGCTCTGACATCACTGAGTGTCCGCAGGCAGAGAACTGGCAGAGCGTGCCCTAGCATTTCTCTCGTTTCCTCACACACACATACACACGCACATGCCTGAAGCTCCTTCACCAGCTCACGCGGTGTTGCTCACATGCACACTGCCTTCAGAAAGCACTGACCTCCTTTGCATTTATAAATGCTATGCTATGTGCATTATCCTTATGAAGCTGTAACAACCTTCAGTTTCCTTTTCACTCACTGTTTAAACTGAAAAACAGCAAAAAATCTGTGCGCTCTGGGTCTAAAGAGAATCATCACGCTTGTGTTCGTATGCCCATCCACCATGTGTCCCAAACATTCAAGTTAACCAGAAAACTCAACATCACAAAAAGAACAGGCTGAACTAACACCAAACCATCACTGGCGGCATTGAACATCATGACAGCCGGGTGAACTACACTGAAAAATTCTTTACACCAAAATTTATTTCACTCAGAAATTGCTTGTAAATTTCATAAATAATAACTTGCTGTAATTTACAGATTGTTATTGATTTTTATTCTAGTTTCCGTCTCTCTCATTCCTTCCCAAACTGACCTTTCCATTGCTTTCCTGTTCCATCTTTGGAATATCAACAGACGTTTCTGGCAGCATTGAGTAAACTACACTTGATATGTCTGATATGAGCGCTAATGTATTTTTAGATATTACTGTGTAGGCAGATCTGAGATCATTTGTGCTATTAGAGTTACATTGACATTTGCATTAGTTTGCAAGTGGAAATTGTGTGTGTGTGTGTGTGTGTGTGTGTGTGTGTGTGTGTGTGTGTGTGTGTGTGTGTGTGTGTGTGTGTGTGTGTGTGTGTGTGTGTGTGTGTGTGTGTGTGTGTGTGTGTGTGTGTGTGTGTGTGTGTGTGTGTGTGTGTGTGTGTGTGTGTGTGTGTGTGTGTGTGTGTGTGTGTGTGTGTGTGTGTGTGTGTGTGTGTGTGTGTGTGTGTGTGTGTGTGTGTGACTGTCCTGACCTTGTGGTGAATCTGTCTTGTACTCATGTTTTGAACATGATGATGACTAAAAGACATGGGCCATTCTGAAGGAGTCATGAATTGAAATTAATTTTTTTTTAAATGTTTCCTGGCGTTTACTTTTAATGCTGTTCAGTCGATGGCTTGATTTTGTAGTAAACAGAAGTAAACAATTTTGCAACAGAACGACTGCCTTCACGAGTCCTTACATATCAAAACATATCATTTATGACAGATCAGGCTTTAGAATGAAGTTCAAGTTCCAGGTTATTTATAAAGCACATTTAAAAACAACAAGCGTTGAACCAAAGTGCTGATGGTGCTTAACATGGTTACTTAAGTTACAAAAAAACACCATACATCATTGGCAGCGTTTTGGGGCTGCTTTTCTTCAGCTGGAACTGGGGCTTTAGTGAAGGAGGAATCTATACAGCTCCAATACCAGTCGGTTTTGGCACAGAACCTTCTGGCATCTGCTAGAAAGCTGAAAATGAAGAGAACTTTCACCTATCAGCAGGACAATGATCCAAAACACACTCAACAAAAGAATGGCTTCAGCAAAGAAAGATGAATGTTTAATTGGAAATGGCCAAATTGTCCCACCCAATATATATTTTCCATTACGTTTCGCTCTGTTTATTGTTAGGATGGCAGACAGTTAAAAAAGTTACATTTTTAGGCTGGTCTGCCTGAGCGGTCAAAATGATGGCCAATCAGATCAAAGAAGGCGGGGCTTAATGTTCCGTGAAGACGACTGTGAATTCCAACGTGACGCTTTTAGTTTTTACTGTGAAAGGGTGCGTGCGTGAGAAGATATAACTATCTATTTATTTATTTTGCCTTTTTGTAATTTTTTGTTAAGTAAAATAAGGCAATGTGGCATCAGAAGTCGTGGTTTACAGTGATTTTAGAACAGCTAAGCACCGTTGTTAGGCATGACTCGGAGCTGTAAACACAAACGGCTTATTGGTTCTATAAAGCGGTTACTGCATATAGCTGGCAAGGTTTCATAAAATAAACACAGAGCAGCAAACATTTAATATTTTATTTATAAGAGGTAATAATCCTTCTGCCAAGCAACGTAGTTTGTCAGCAATGTTTAGCAGAATGATTTCCAAGCAACACAAACACAATAATGAGGTCACAGGTGTGTGTTTATAGAGAATTTTACAACAACTTTGAATGTGTTTCAGCCTATCATAATCAAGGAACGGAACTATTTGTTTTATAATTTGAATTTTGCTTTGAATACATTAGAATCACGAAAGTTCACTGACAACTCGCTATGGTTTGTTTTAATGTTTCATCAGCTGTGGGTATTCAGATGAAACTTGAGTTCTTCCAGAGGAAGTTCTGGACTGCCAGCAGACAGGTAATAAAACACACACACACGCATACACACATTCATAAGCTTGTTTCCTCATGGGGACTCAATTTCCTCAAGAGTCCCCGCATGAGTCTGTGTGCCTCAGGGTGAAGTCCCCACCGGGATAGAAAAACATGTACACACTCACACATACACACTCAATATTGTTTTTATCTTGTTCCCTTCAGTGTGCAGCACTTGACGGGAAGTGTTCCATCAGCTGTGACAATGATGTGAGTGTCCATATTCACTCTTTTTACTCTTTCACAATACAGTATTTGCAGTACATAGCTCTATTTTCATGTTTTTGATTTGTCTGTTCCTCCACCCTATGTAGGATATTAGCTGCTACCTCATAGACAACAATGGATTCATTATTGTGGCTGAGGATCTGTCTTTGGTGAGGAACATTTATCTCAAGTATCATCCAGTTTGCGCTTCTGTATACTTGACTATTCATAAATACTTTAATAATAATTGTATAGTCAATATAATATTCCTATATATTCACAATCCAGGGCAGTTATAATGCCCACTGCAATTCTGGAGGCTGTGGTAAAGAATGATTGAATTTATATACAGTGCATCCAGAAAGTATTCACAGTACTTCACTTTTTCCACATTTTGTTATGTTACAGTCTTATTCCAAAATGTATTAAATTCGTTATTTTCCACAAAATTCTACAAACAATACCCCATAATGACAATGTGAAAGAAGTTTGTTTGAAATCTTTGCAAATTTATAAAAAAAATAAAAATAAAAATCACATGTACCTTTGTTCAACATGAGTATGATGCTACAAGCTTGGCACACCAATTTTTGTGCAGTTTCTCCCATTCTTCTTTGCAGGACCTCTCAAGCTCCATCAGTTTGGGTGAAGAGCGTCGGTGCACAGCCATTTTCAGATCTCTCCAGAGATGTTTAATCGGGTTCAAGTCTGGGCTCTGGTTGGGCCACTCAAGGACATTCACAGAGTTGTCCCATAGCCACTCCTTTGTTATCTTGGCTGTGTGCTTAGGGTCGTTGTCCTTTTGGAAGATGAACCTTTGCCTTAGTCTGAGGGCCAGAGCGCTCTGGAGCAGGTTTTCATCAAGGATGTCTCTGTACATTGCTGCATTCATCTTTTCCTCGATCCTGACTAATCTCCCAGTTCCTGCCGCTGAAAAACATCCCCACAGCATGATGCTGCCACCACCATGCTTCACTGTAGGGATGGTATTGGTCAGGTGATGAACGGAGCCTGGTTTCCTCCAGACATGACTCTTGCCATTCAGGCTAAAGAGTTCAATCTTTATTTCATCAGACCAGAGAATTTTATTTCTCATGATCTGAGAGTCCCTCAGGTGCCTTTTGGCAAACTTTTGACAGGCGGGCTGTCATGTGCCTTTTGGAGGAGTGGCTTCTGTCTGGCCACTCTACCATACAGGCCTGATTGGTGGAGTGCTGTAGAGATGGTTGTTCTTCTGGAAGGTTCTCCTCTTTCTACAGAGAAACTCTGGAGCTCTGTCACCTCCCTGACTAAGGCCCTTCTCCCCCAATTGCTCAGTTTGGCCGGGCGTCCAGCTCTAGGAAGAGTCCTGGTGGTTCCAAACTTCTTCCATTTACGGATGATGGAGGCCACTGTGCTCATTGGGACCTTCAATGCTGCAGAAATTGTTCTGTACCCTTCCCAAGATCTGTGCCTCAATACAATCCTGTCTCAGAGGTCTACAAACAATTCCTTGGACTTCATGGCTTGGTTTGTGCTCTGACATGCACTGTTAACTGTGGGACCTTATATAGACAGGTGTGTGCCTTTCCAAATCAGGTCCAATCAACTGAATTTACCACAGGTGGACTCAAATCAAGTTGCAGAAACATCTCAAGGATGATCAGTGGAAACAGCTGTGAATACTTATGTACATGTGATTTATTTTCAGTTTTTATGTTTAATACATTTGCAAAGATTTCAAACAAACTTCTTTCACGTTGTCATTATGGGGAATTGTTTGTAGAATTTTGAATGAATTTAATTCCAGATTAACTTTATAAATGATTTCTACATGCATTCTGATAGAGAAACTCAAGCAGAAGCAAAACTAAAAGACAATGAATAAAACACTGAATCAATTTTGTCAACTTTTTTATTGCTTATCTCAAATGCACAATCCATTCTGTTAGCCCAGTGTGCTTGTGATATTTATGCTGGGAGTGTCTCTTTCAGACTGGTGTGTTCTTTGGGGAGGCAGAAGGAGCTGTGATGAGCAAACTGGTTTCAATGGGTTCTTTTAAAAGGTATGTCAATGCTGAAAGAGGCAGAAGACATTAGATTGTTTCTCTTGAGTATGAACAGCAAGGAGGAGAAAATATTTGAGTCAATTGATGGGTTAAAACAAGTCGATCAAAGAAGGGCAACATTCAATTCGATCTTCCAGTCATCTCTTCAACCAAGTAGTCTTCCAGTCATCACTGGTCTCAGCGTTGTCCCCTTGTGTCTGTGTGTACTCCAACGGTTCAGTCTATCTTATCTTGTCAAAGCCTGTACGTGACAGAAAGCCAAACTATTACCACACTGGCAGGAACCAATCCTTCTTCTTTTCACTCACAGACACTGAGCACCACTGCCACTGCTCCTGGTACAATTTAATCACAGGTGTGCACTGCCAATCCCGTGATCAATCCAGCGCCCTACTCTGGCTCAGCGGAGAACTGCAATGGCTTCCTGCTCCAATGCTCGCTTGCTCTGGAAATGCAGTCTCAGCGCTTTACTACAGACAGAGTTTAAAAAAATTATATTCTTGTTACTCAAAGGAAGAGCTCTATAATGAGCAGAATCCATCTGGACCCAGGGATGCTCCATCACACAGTCACTGAATTTGTTTCTCTCTCATTTTTGTGAGCTTTTCGGACGGCCTGCTGGTATACCAAAGTGAGTGAAAAATTTATTAAAATGAATCAAGCAAGGGATATTATTCTTGATTATTCCCTCTAGTTCAGGGCTCTTGCTCCTGCCAGTGGATGGAACGAACCAGCACTGCTTACGACATATTGTCAACTGTTCAATCCAACTCTGCGGCTGCTTATGGCAACACTATATGGCTTGAGCGATTTATCCAACGTCTCTGATTTAATTCACTCCTATGTTGGCACTGTTCATCCTGGGACTGATTGTACCCTCTCGCGCGTCAAGGAACGTTTCTGGTAGCCTAAGATGATAAAAAAAACCAGTCAGAAAAAGAGTCAGAACCCATGCTAGTGGACGCGTTTCACCTCTTCCCCACCAAAAGACTTCACCAGCTGACCCATGTTGCGGAGCTGAGGGACATATTAAATCCATGTGTGTTGTTCGTCCACTACCACCAGCGATGAGTGTTGTTTCCTCGCCCTCTCCACGGCTTGTCCAGCATAGCCCTGTCATATAATGGAATCATTGAGACATCCTGAGGTGGGGCACCACCTGCATGCAACATGTTTCCCGTTCCTACCTGTATCAAAGCGTCTACATCCATCAGTGTTACTGGTATGTTCCACCTCCATCAAAAGTCCTCTAAACAAACACTCAGTGGATATTCCTGCCTGTTATGCCTCCCAGGTACCACCTCATCAACCATGGGATTGTGCCATTGACCTGATTCCTGGTGAACCAGTGCCCAGTAAAACATTTATCCACTCTCCATCCCAGAACAGAAAGCCATAGAGGAGTATGTAGCTGAGGCTCTCAAACAAGGCTATATTCGTCCATCTACCTCCTCTGCTGCTTCCAGTTGTTTTTTAAAAAGATCACTCAAGATCACAGTCAAGTTTTAATACCTCTTAGGTATCCCCACTTCACAACACATCAGGCTACTATAAATACCAGATAATGCCGTATGGATTAGTAAACTCCCCCTCCTTGTTCCAAGGATTTATGAACGAGATCTTCCGGTCATCTTCCAGTCGTCTTGGTCTACATCGATGGCTTCCTGGTGTACTCCTGGAATGAGGTCGAACATTGCCATAATGTTCCCTCAGCTTGCTTGCCAGCTGAAAGTGTTCATTCCACCAGAGCTCCACGCAGTTCCTCGGTTACATCATCAGCACAGAAGGCATCAAGATGGACAAAGGGAAGGTGGAAGCTGTTAAATCCTGGCCTGTTCCATCAACCATCAAAGAACTCCAATGTTTCCTTGGGTTTGCAAATTTCTATAGTCACAGCTCTGTTAACCTCTTTTTTTGGGAGGAAGCCCAAGTCTCTGTCCTGGCCACCCAAGCCAGCCCACAATTTCAATACCCTGAAGAAAGCCTTCACATCAGCACCCTTACTTCATCATCCTGATCCAGAGAAACCCTTCATTGCCGAGGTTGGTGCCTCCACCTCAGGAGTAGGTGCCGTCCTCTCCTCTTCTTTTTTACCCAATTTAATCTTACCATTACCTATTGTCAAGGGTCAAAGAACTGTAAGGCCAATGCTCTATCCTGCCTGCTTACTCCTGAGAAAGTTTCTGATCATCCAGAGTCAATCCTGCTATCCAGTCTCATCCAGTGGACTCTGGACAATAGGATTGCACAGGCGGCCGCCACTGAATCAGACTGCCCTTCAATCAAAACTTATGTACCAACATTTCAGCGGATTCCTCTCATCGAATCAATCCACACCTCTGTTGGCACTGGTCACCCTGGGACCATTTGTACCCTCTTGCTCATCCTGGGATGGTTCTGGTGGCCTAGGATGAAACAACATCACAAGATTCATCCAAGGCTATAAAAAATGCACCATGGGAAAGACACCTCACCACCCAACCAACCGGAAAGCTGCTCCCATTGCCCTTTCAATGAAGACCATGGTCACATCTGGGAGTGGTTTTTATGACAGACCTGCCAGCCTCAAATTATTGCACTTGCATTCCACAAAATTGGCAGAATTACTCTTCAACCATGTCTTCAAGAACTTCGGCTTGCCAGAAGATATTGTCTTGGATAGAGGACTACAGTTTATCTCCTGAGTCTGGAAGGCCTTCTTTTCATTCCTGGGTGTGACCACCAGCCTATTGTCTGGATGCCACCCTCAAACAAACAGACAAACATCATTCTTTGCACCTTCTACCACAGCCACCAGAACCACTGGCACTGGTTCCTGGCATGGGCAGAGTGTGCCCAAAACTCGCTAAGACAACCTGAGACTTGATTAACATTGTTTCAGTGCATACTCAGCACCTCTGGTTACCCTAGGGTGGGGAACCATCGGATGTCCCAGCAGTGAATCACTGGTTCTGTGAGAACAAGAGGGTCTGGGATGCTGCCCACCATCATCTGCTGCGAGCAGTGTGATGTCACATGATAACAATCTCCAATAGCATCACTTACCTGTGTATGCATTGTGTTCCTGCCATATCTGCTAATAAACCTACCTGTTATAATCAAATTAAAACAAACTGGGCAAAATCATTCACATCCTGAGTTTTAGTAGATTTGTTTAGTCAAATGATCACAGACAACACTTGTTGTAACATATTTACCATTTCTGACCAGTAGGTAGACCTAGTCTAAGTTGGGTGGCAATGGTATGTCCAAAGTTCCATGCCAATATATACATAGAACAGTTTTTTCAGGGTTGGCTAGTAAGGTGGAAAATTGCCCTTCTAGGCACACGGTTCAAAAGGTTCAGCAGAAACAGGTTTTCGACATATACTTCTATATCACAGAACTCAATCAGAATATGAAATAACAAATCTAACAGAGACAATAGATGCTGTGTACATTCAGTGCTTTTCTTCTCATAAATATCCCCCCATATGCATACTGACAACAGAAGGTCACACACAAAAACATAAATTAATGCAAAGAAAGCTCTCGCTCATACACATGGAGGCAAAATGAACCATCCGTACACATCAGGGGTTGAGGTACAGGAAGAGCTGCGAGCAATAATTATAATTATCTCTGATTTACAATGTGATGTAAAAGGAGGCCAGTTCAGGGCCACACACACACACACACATTCTCATTACAGAAATTAAAAACAATATATATATATATAATGTAAATGTTTATTGCACAGGTGTGTTCATTTTCCCTATGGTATAATATGTCATTAGTTCAGTGAGTTCATACACAAACATTTGCATTTTTATAATGCATTTTATAGCAGTCCTGGATAACATGTATTAACAATAATACTTGAAGAATGAAAAATCTGCGGATTTGTTTTCAGGGTGAATCTGTATGACTATCGGGCCATCTGTAGGGTGTACGCACAGACCAGTGATACAGCACACACACTCTTACATGTGAGTACTGCTTACAGTACATCTGTTAAGTTGCATGTATTCTTCATTCCAGTTTTTCTGATTCTGTGTCTTTATATGGTTTCTCTCATATTTTTGCAAAAGCAAAACACTGAAACATATTTTCTTATTTGCCCCATCATTTAAGTGCTCGTTACACACAGCTCATAATATCAGCTTCACATCGGTTCACTGCAGACGTCCCCATCAAAATAGTATCATCATGTTTGGATACTTTCATGCATAATGTCTATACGTGCATCAATGGTTACACTTTATTTCAATAGTCCCCTTTTGTCAGGGTTTGTGAAGGGAAAGGAGCGAGGACTCAATGATGCAGTTGAATAATGGACTTTATAATGATGATAACAACAAAATAAAACAAGATAAAACAAACTACCCGAGGGGGAAAAACAGACTTGGCTAGGCTTGACTTGACTGGAGCAGGAAACCATGAGGTTAATACGACGACGATACCGCACTGGACTGCAAACACAAGGATATTAAATAGGGAACAAACAAAAG
Source organism: Gobio gobio (assembly GCF_949357685.1). Taxonomy (NCBI): domain Eukaryota; kingdom Metazoa; phylum Chordata; class Actinopteri; order Cypriniformes; family Gobionidae; genus Gobio; species Gobio gobio. Next base: position 9,594,650 of record NC_137116.1, on the reverse strand, counting down.
AGGGTAACGAAGGAAGACAGGTGGGGCAAATGAACCAATAATCTGGAAACAAGGTGGGCGGGGTTAGACAATGGACACGAGCACATGTCACAAAGAAACACTTAACAAGACATGTGCTCACACCAAACATGACATGAACATGCAGCTAATGAGAACTCATCAGCTGCATGTTCACACAAAACATGACAACATGACGTAGCACGTAGCCAGTGAAAAACACCAACCACGTGCTACACAACATAAGACAAAACATAACATGAAAGCACACGGCCGATGAAAACATGAACCGTGTGCTACACAGACAGAAGAGCACGCGCTCACGTGACAAGACAGAGTGACAAAACAAACACGCGGAGCATGAATGTCCGAATCCCAACCCAAAACTGAAACCCAAACTAGACCGAAGTGCTGGGATCCGAACACCACGCCCGCACACAAAACACAAGGACAGAAGAGCACGCAGCTCGAGCATGCTCAAAGCTGCGCGCTCACACAAGACAAACAATACAGGAGTGTCAGGGCTCTGTCACAAACCAAGAGTAAACTAGACCGAAGTGACAGAACCCTGACACCTTTAGACATTCTACGAACTATAAGTAACTTTGCAACTACATGTCAACAAACTCTCATTAGACCATTAGAGTATTAGTAGGCCTACAATGTAGTGCAAATGTACTATAAATTATATTTAAACAAAATTGTAAATAATGAAAACAATCAAACAGATTAATAGTAAATGATTGATGAGTTATTAATTGATACACTATATATCACTTATAAATCATTGTAGTATTTATGTCAAACTTTTTTAGTTGACATGTAGTTGTAAAGTTACTTATAGTCAGTATTGGGGGTAACGCATTACAAGTAATGCAAGTTACGTAATCAGATTACTTTTCCCAAGTAACTAAAGTAACGCATTACTTTTAGATTTACAATAAAATATCAGATTTACTTTTTTAAACAACGCAAGTTACTTTGTTTTCCCATGTATTGACGGACAATGTATTGGTTTGTTTGATCTGCAGCATCTACTGTACAAACGTGAATTTTGCTTATTCATTTAGCTTTTGATGTGAAACGGCCTTTATATTTGCAAAAAATATAACCCTTTTATATTAAAAACAAGCAAGCCCAGCCCAGATGAGAAAAGGTAACGGTAACACTTTATAAAAACGTTTAGTTATAAGTCATTTACAAGTTATTAGTTAATGATGAACTAATCATTTTCAAAACATGACTATATGTTCACAAATGATTAATAGATGATATGCTAATATTTTATGTTTTGTTAATTCAGTTATAAGTCATTTATTAATTATTAGTGAATGATGAACTAACAATTTACAAAACATGACTATACAAATATAACTTATTAATAAGTGGTATGCTAACGATATACAAATGTGCTGTAAATTATCTTTAAAAAAATGTTAATCTTGGACAAATTATGAACAGACCATTAGTACATTTTCAGTATAAGCTGGTCTGTGTTCAAAAGCACAAACATGCAGGTCTGCTAAATCAGCATTTTGTAAGAAGAGTAATGTAGTTGTTTTCAAGGGGATAAACATGTATTAATTGCTTACAGATGATGCGTAAAGGCTTGAATAAATAATTTACAAAGCTTTCTGCATCCCCTAATCTAAAGTGTGAACCATTCATCACTTGTAAATGTGTTATATATCATTTGTATATCTTTGTTACTTTTTACATTGCTTGTATGCATATACAAGTCATTTACAACACTTTCTGCATCCCCTAATCTAAAGTGTAAACCATTCATCACATATATGATATATATATGGATATGCGGTATAGCATACCCCTTATTAATAATTTATGAATTTGTTAACTAATAATTTATAAATGATTTAACTGAATTAACAAAACATAAAATGTTAGCATATCACTTATTATTCATTTGTGAATGTATAGTCATGTTTTGTAAATGATTAGTTCATCATTAACTAATAACTTATAAGTGACTTATAACTGAACGTTATTATAAAGTATTACCCTGTCACATGTACTCTTTGATGGCTCTGCCACATCCATAACCAAAATCCTGCCATAATAATTTAACAACTCTGTGCCTCTCTGTGTTTGATTGCTTATTGTTCTTTTCTTGCAGCCCTACTTTGCTCTATTCGCAGCTGTCCGGTGGCTACTGACTGAGTTTGTCATGTAAGTCTCTGATCTTATGAACTCGTCTCTGATGTTTTGAGTTTTACAAATCTGAAAACTTCAGTACAAATGTAAAATCTAAATAAGATTACTGTACTTCTTAATATATCTTATCCTCTTTCCAGTACCTGCTTTCATTATTGCCCTTTTTCCTTTGCTTTTGCAGATTTCTGGTTGAGTTCAACCTGTACAGCTGGTGGTACTCTGACCTCACCATTAAGGGTATGTTTGATAGTATGTGTTTATGAGGCTGTGTCTGATGTGTTGATGGCATCAGGGGCCTTATTTAAAAAATGTTGCATAGAAACTATCTTACATTTGATCTTACAATCATTTCTCCAATGTGCGTACGTGTGATTCAGAGAACGAACGTACGCACACAAAAAACGTGTGCTCTTCCAGATGTGAAATCTTTGCATGACTTGTGAAACTTCAGTTTTAACACTGGGTGACTGAAAAAACAATCTGTAGAAATAAAATGTGTGCGTTAAAGCAGGTTGAACAGAACTGCATGCCTGTCATTCATGTCTGTGTTTGCATAATTTTGTACAGTATTTTATGTCCATCCAGTGATACAGATAACCCCTGCCGCAGGAAAACTATTTGAAGAACAATGTTTTTCTCTCTGTTTCTCTCTCTAGCTCAGAGAGGAGGCAGAACTATGTTGGTCCCTTGTGATACAGAGTATCCAGCATTCGTGTCTGAGCGCACCATTAAAGAAACTGTGGGGAATATTGACTGTGAAAGCTGTGTTAAGTATGTACAATACTTACAATCACATAAACACATACATAGGACAGTTGGGGTCAGCTGAAAGACATCAAACAACCTTCATATGGTCAGTTCACTCACATACACTATATTGCCATAAGTATTGGGACACCCCTCCGTATCATTCAATTAATGTGTTCCAATCACTTCCATGGCCACAGGTGTGAAAAGCACTAGGCATGCAGACGCTTCTACAAACATTTGTGAAAGAATCTGTCGCTCTCAGGAGCTCATTGAATTCAAGCGTGGTATCGTGATAGGATGCCACCTGTGCAATAAGTCCATTCATGAAATTTCCTCACAACTAAATATTCCACGGTCAACTGTTAGTGGTATTATAACGAAGTGGAAGCAATTGGGAACAACAGCCACGAAGTGGTAGGCCACGTAAAATCACAGAGCGGGGTCAGCGCATGCTGAGGCGCACAGTGCACATAAGTCGCCAACTTTCTGCAGAGTCAATAGCTACAGACCTCCAAACTTCATGTGGGCTGCTGATTAGCTCAAGAACAGTGCGTAGAGCTTCATGGAATGGGTTTCCATGGCCGAGCAGCTGCATCCAAGCCTTACATCACCAAGTGCAATGCAAAGCGTGGGATGCAGTGGGGTAAAGCACGCCACCACTGGACCCTAGAGCAGTGGAGATGTGTTCTCTAGAGTGATCAACCACGCTTCTCTGTCTGGCAATTCCATGGACGAGTCTGGGTTTGGCGGTTGCCAGGAGGCCGGTACTGCATTGTGCAAGTGTAAAGTTTGATGGAGGGGGGATTATAGTGTGGGGTTGTTTTTCAGGGGTTGGGCTTGTCCCTTTAGTTCCAGTGAAAGGAAATGTTAATGCTGCAGCATACCAAGACATTTTGGACAATTTCATGCTCCCAACTTTGTGGGAACAGTTTGGGGATGTCCCTTTCCCCAACATGACTGCGCACCAGTGCACAAAGCAAGGTCCATAAGGACATGGATGAGCGAGTTTGGTGTGGAGGAATTTGACTGTCCTGCGCAGAGTCCTGGCCTCACAAATGTGCTTCTAGTAGAATAGTCAAACATTCCCATAAACAAACTCCTAAACCTTGTGGAAAGCCTTACCAGAAGAGTTGAAGCTGTTATAACTGCAAAGGGCATGGGCCAACTCCATATTAAACCCTATGGATTAAGAATGGGATGTCATTAAAATTCATGTGCATGTAAAGACAGACGTCCCAAAACTGTTGGCAATAGCTATATTGTATACTTCTTTAACCTTAAATACTCCTTTTCCATCAAAATGATGCTAGTTCTCATGAAGGAGCCAGTGCTCGCAAAACTGTCTGCCATACCCTGTATGTAATAAGAGGGAAGATGATGATTAAGAAATAAATCATTAGCCTTAAATCTTCGATCTTTAACCAGCGTGCATTTGTGTAAACACACGTGTAGGTGGAGAGCTCATTCGTTTCAGTATACGAACACTTGTCTACCTACATACAGATTCCTTACAGCATTGACGCCTCTTCCTGAAGAAGACACTTTCATCCACACTTTTCTTTTTTGGTGCAGATAAAAAGGCAGTCTTTGAATTTAACTGGCTCTCTCGTGTCCTTCCCAGATCATTTGTCATTCAGCAGATTCCCAGCAGTAATCTTTTCATGGTGGTCATTGACAACACATGTGACTGCAGTGACTTGGGACCCGTCACCATGGACCCCGTCGAAATTATGTATATCCTTATTGAAAAACTAGGTGCTGTCACTATAATTTTATTTCATTTTCTTAGCCTTTCATTTCACGCTAATATCCCACTGTGGAGACCATGGTTACACTTTATTTCAGTAACACATTAGTTTAGGGTCCAATTCTCACTATTAACTAGTTGCTCATTAACAAGCATATTTCTAGGATATTGGCTTATGAAGCACACATTAATGCCTTATTCTGCATGACCATATTCTGCATCCCTTAATCCTACCCATTATCTAAACTTAGCAACTACCTTTCTAACTATTAATAAGCAGTAATTAGGAGTTAATTGAGGCAAAAGTCATAGTTAATAGTTAGTTAATAGAGAATCGGTCCCTAATCTAAAGTGTCCCTAATCACACTTTAGATTAGGGACCGATTCTCTACCGATTCTATAAGTAATTTAGCAACTACATGTCAACTAACTCTAGGGTTCGGGTTAGTAGAATAAGTTGACATTTACTTTCAAAGTTACTTATAGTTAGTAGACTGTCTAAAGTGAACTATCGAAATAAAGTGTCATTCCCGTTGTATTCAGAATCTTTTTGATTTTAATAGTTGAATAATTTAAATTTTAAACAGCAGATAAAAGTAAAAGCTCCTGTGGCCAGTTGCATAAAAACTGCTTAGACTAGTCTTAAAAATTTGTCATAAAAAGGTAAATCGGACAAGTTAGAGTGATTGCCTCTTGTTTAAATGCTAGTTGGTCAAACTAGTTCTTAAAACACAGTTTTAACATGATGGCTATACGTTTATGCAACTGGCAATTTGCTTCTCTATGGTCTTTGTTTTCCTCTATGTTTTCAAAACTGTCCTTTGTCGGATTTTTTCCCTTAATTCCATTGCACATAATGAGTCTCTGAAATGTGAACGGTTGAAGTTTCAGAAGGACAGAAGGCGGCCAGACACGTGCCACCCCTTCCATCATGAGGTACGGCAACAAGCGAGAACTGAAAAGAGTTTTAGCTGTGACAGAGGTTCAGAAATGTTTTAAATAACCATTTATTGCAGGTAGATGCTACTTGCAGACCAGTCTAAATAGCAACATGCATTATTAGCATTTGAATGTTTTCAATATTTTATTCTTTTGTAATAGCAACGCCATGGCACCATATTGTAGTGTTGTAGTCCTCGAGACCGGTCTTTTTTGAAGGTCTTGGTCTTGTCTTGGTCTCAGACTTAAGCCCGGGACACACTGCACGATCTTCGGCTGTCCCAAACGAAAGATTGCCATCGTGAAACAATTGTGATGATTTCTGTGATCGTTGCTCCTAATCGGTGGTCCTATGTCGTACAGTGAGAGGGGTTCAAAGATGGCCGTTGTCACAGTCTTGAGACCTTTGATCATTTTCTGACAGTGTCAGAAGTTCAGCATGATCCCCGCACCGTGTGTTTGCTGCCACGGCCTACGTCTACTGACCAGCCAATAAAAATACGACATGAAATCAACGCGACATGTCGCTAAAACTTAAAAATTCTTCCCTTCCTCTTTCGCCACGTCCTCTTTTTTCAGCACACTTAAAAACTACAACTGCCAAAGTGTGATTCATCATGGTGTTTTTATTTACCACTAGCGCACGCTGATGTTGGTGCATTGTCTGATTTATTTTTTAACATCATTAGTGATGTAAAACTTCCTGCTTCAGATGCAATTAATAAACCATTTCGGTAACACTTTACTTGAAGGGGTGTGCATAAGACATGACACTTTCATAATCATGACATGACACAAGTTTTTATGCATGTTTATGACAACTGTCATTAAGTGTCATTGGCTCAATTATGTCATTTTTAATGCAAAGATGACATTATTTGAGATGTCTTAGTTATGACAACTTGACATAAACCAATACATCATAACCTGTCAGTGTCTTTGTCATGACAACTTGACATTAGACAACATAACCGGTCATAAACATGACATAGCAGATTAATTATCAAACTTAAGAAACGACTTAGCTTTATAGGTTAACATTAGATTAAACTGTTATGTGGTTGTTTTTAACATTGGCTGTCATGAGGCTATTATAATGTCATGATTTTTTTATGACAATTTTTTTCAGTGGTACAAATTGAATTTGTCATTAAGTGTCAATGCTCTGTCAAATTATTTTAGAACAGTGTCATAAATATTCTTCTTGACCTAAACTATGGTGTCATAGAGAAAATCATTGAAAACTCACCTCAAAATGTGGCAGCACTGGTTAGGTGTACGCCATTATGATGGTGTCTTACCTGGACTTATCCATGATGTAAAAAAGCATTTCAAGAAAATATAAATGTGTGGGATGCGGTAATTAACTGTTTTTGCAGTGATATGGACCAAACGCTGCATTGCTTAACCCACCATTGTACTGTTTTCATTTAATTTTGGGTGAATCAGTCTCCAAATGCAATAAAATATAATTTTATCCATTTTAATTATTATTATTGGATGATTGATTTTATCAAAATCCATGACATTATAATGGCCTCAGTCAACATCAAAACCAACCACGACAGTTTAATGTTAACCCTATAAAGCTAAGTGGTTTCTTAAATTTGATAATTGATCTGCTATGTCATGTTTATGACAGATTTATGACAGGTTATGATGTCTTGGTAATGTCAAGTTGTCATGACAAAGACACTGACAGGTTATGATGTATTGGTTTATGTCAAGTTGTCATAACAAAGACATCTCAAATAATGTCATCTTTGCATTAAAAATGACATAATTGAGCGAAAGACACTTAATGACAGTTGTCATAAACATGCATACAAACTCCTTCATATTCATGACGTGTCATGTCATGATTATGAAGGTGTCATGTCAGTCTTATGCACTAATTTGATTCATTTATTGTGCTGGTTTACTGTGCAGAAATGAATGAGGGGTTCTGTCAAAAATGTCACTAAAATGAAGATATTGTTGCTAAAAAGAACTTGTATGAGATCTGGATTTTTATATTATAACATGCGATATCATTAAGCAATATCACAAGAGCAAGATAACTGTTTTCACAAATTTGAACATGACTGCAAACATGATATTGCTTTTATACAAACATTCAATAAAAAAAATTAAAAAACATTCTCAACATTATTTATTTGTAATTTACCAATTCAGCATATTCTGTACCACCTCTGCAGTGCAAAGATTAATTTTGTTGTTAATAATTTAATTTGATTGGTATAACAGCTCTATATAGTGTCTTATTCTAATTATATTTATTTATTCAAATCTTTATGAATTTAAGGGGTGCTGGTCTGGTCTGGTCTTGGTCTTGGTCTCAAGGTCTTTACTACAACACTACCATATTGTCAGCAAGCTTTAGAGTAATAGTAAACTAATATTTATTGATAGAAAATGATTCAGATAAGCTGAAAACTCTTCACATTCCATTTCTGCAATTCAGTAGAAAGGATTTTACATTGCTAACATTGGAATCAGATGCACATTGGTGGCCACTGCCTGCATGGCAAAAGTTTCCAGCTTTCGTACTCAGCCATAGAGTTCATAATTCTGATATTAAATAATGTTGTCCTTGTTTGATCCTTCTGCAGGAAAACTCAATGGAGTGTGGTGGTTCCGTGAGCTTGACTCCATCACTAACAGCCACAGTTCTTGTATTCCTGATAGTCACCATCTTTCCCAGGTGATGAAAACAGGCTCCGCCCCCTTCTCCCTCCTCGGCCAGTTTGACTCCGTCCAGCATGCAAAAAGTGATTATATAAATATTGATTTACACTGAAAAACTTAACTCATCAGAATCACTTGTTGATAGACAGCTTCATACAGAAAAATATATATTTTAAGGTAGCACTTTACATTAAGATTTAATTTATTAGCATTAGTTAATGCATTAACTAACATGAACTGACAAAGAGAAATATATTTTTACGGCATTTATCAACCTTTGTTAATGTTAGTTAATATAAAAAGATGTTTGTTCACGTTAGTTCACAGTGCATTAACGAATGTTTACAGATACAACTTTTAATTTTGATAATATATTAGTAAATGTTGAAATTAACTAAGATTAATAAATGCTGTTGAATTATTGTTCAATGTAGTTAACTAATGTTAACAAATGAAACCTTACTGTAAAGTCTTACCATATTTTATGTTCACATAGTTAATAGGAAACATTTTACAAGCAAGGCTACAGGAGACTGGTAACTGTGCTAATGAACTGAATTTAAGTAGGATATCTACAATCACATACAATTGTGTCATAAATTTGAAATTTCTTGTTCTGTAACAAGTTATGGTATTTATGATTTTCAGCCATACAACTGTGACAAATGCAATAGTGACGTGTGTAACAAGAGTGGATGTTCTGTGTGGACATTGCCTTATATAAGAGATACAACTGCAGTTTGTGTACTTTTGAAATAAATCTTTATAAAAATACAAAGAGACAAAGGAGTGAGTTGATGTTTGATGATTTTGTTTTTGCACATTTGTGTGCATATTTATCATGCGTGTTGCCATTCTGTGCACAAGTCTCATGTCAGTTTAAAGTTCAGTTCTGTCAGCAGAACTCAAGACAAGAGGAAGAGAGATTGTGGAGTGTGTATGCATGGATAGATTGATGCAGAATAGCTTGCGTAGCTTTAATACATTTTATTGGCAAAGGGTTAGTGACTTTTTCCATATCTCATAGTTAAACATCCTTACATTCAGCGTCAAGTGCCTCAAATTAAAACTCCTGAATATCTTTTAACATTTCTAACGTTTCCGATCCGTGAGTGTGATGTCTGGTGCTGAGTTTATCTAGACAGAAGTCTGGTCAAATAATGATAATATGCATAATGCTCTTAGAAAACATCTCAGTTATGTATATAACCCTCGTTCCCTCATCTCAGTTATGTATGTAACCCTCGTTCCCTGAAGGAGGGAACGGAGACGTCATGTCGGATGACCAACAAATAGGAATCTCGCTAGAGAAGCTAATCTACATAGAGTGTAAGTAGCAGCGCGGGTACATAACGAGTAGCAGGTACAATGCAATACTTCATTTTCTGAGGAGCCGAGCCAGTGGACCAGCAGTTGTGGTGACAGACGTGGCATCTCCGTTCCCTCCTTCAGGGAACGAGGGTTACATACGTAACCACGATGTTCCCATCGGCTTCCGTTTAGGAGCAACTGTGGAAGATGCACTTATTGGATCCCCTCAGGGTCACACATACGGTACCCACCCTAGAACCGGTTCTCAGGGATTCAACAGCAATAAGCCTAGCACCAGACGCTCCACCAGGCACCGAAGGTGTTGGAGGACTCGACAAGTTCTTAGCTCTGGAGAATATAAGCACCAGAGTTCAGGTCGTATTACAGTCGGGTCTCTCTGTGCTTCTACTCATTTGAGTTGAGAACACAGGAGGATACCGGCTCTACACGAAGGCTATAGAATCTAGCGAACATGTTAGGTGTTGCCCAGCCCGCAGTTCTACAAATATCTGTTAGCGAAGCGCCACGTGCCAGCACACAGGAGGATGCAACACTTCTGGTAGAGTGAGCTCTCAACCTGAGCGGGCAGGGCAGTAAGCCAAGGCGATGGCATCCACTATCCAGTGGGCCATCCTCTGCATGGAGACAACCTTTCCCTTCTGCTGGCCTCCATAGCAGACAAAGATCTGCTCAGAGTCCCTAAGCTTTGTGTTCTGTCCATGTACAAATGCAGAGCGCAGATGGGACAGAGCAAATCCAGGACTGAGTCTGCCTCCTGCCTCGTTAACCAAAAATGCCAGCAGGTCCTTTACCCTTTATAGAGGCCAGTGCGGTCAGCAGCAAAGTCTTCATAGACAGAATCTTTGGCTCTACTGACGGCAAAGGCTCAAATGGGGCATTCTGAAGTGCTCTAAGCACCAGAGCAAGATCCCAAGAGGGCATGGAGGGAGGTTGAGGATGATTTAACCGTTTGTCCCCCCTAGGGACCTGATGACCAGGGGCCTCATTTATAAAACTTTGCGTAGGATTTGCGTCAGAAGTGGCGTACGGATGAAACATAGGACGTGCGTACGCACAGGAATATTCGGATTTATAGAACCGTGCGCACGCACATCCTACGCAGTTTTCCCTTAATAAATCACAATCAATTCTAAATGTAGCGCAGCTTTTGCGGCTTCATGTCATGCCCATAGTTGCCCATAAATAGTCCGTGAAACGCCCACAAGTTAATATTCATCGATTGCGAAATCATGGCAAACACAGTGAGGAAATTAAAAAAACGTAACTTCACTGTGAAGTAGAAGTTATCGTTGGCGAGGTGGCGAGGTGCATTGTGATGGGGCATTTTATTTCCATCCATTTAATTGCATTTGACAAGTTACATATGTCGGTTATAATCTACGTGGAAATGGGAAATAGTTGAGTGTAAATGTAATGTCTTGCAGCTTTCTGAATGGTTGAGACATACGTCATATGTTATTTTATCAAAAATAAAACAAACTAAAGGCATATGCATGAATACCATGATTCCGTAGCTGATAAATAAATTTTTACTATGAAAACAACTTTCCCCAGTGGACAATTACTACATCTATCTATCTATTTATCTATCTATCTATATATAATCCCTAATTATCGATCTGTCTGTCTATCTTATTGCATCTATATGTGCTCCGCCAGATGGACACATTGGCGAGAAAATCAGTTTTGTACATTATTTCGTTCTGTTTACCATAATATTTATGAGGATGAATTGCATAACATGGCAATATTATTGCAGAACATATTTCACAAATATTTTACACAACGGTCTACAGTTTCACGTGTTTCTTCCTTCTGCCGACGATGTCGCCATTTCTCATTTCACCCGTTTTTGTGCGTACGCCTGGGTCAGAGCTTGCGTGAAGGACCGCACATTTTCCCGTCAAGTTTGCTTTTTATAAATACCAATTATTGCGTAGAGAGCGGCGTACGCCTTCTTTTGTGCGTACGCAATGTTTATAAATGAGGCCCCAGGTCGTGCTTCCCAACCGACTTACCTCCAATGGGGTCATGATATGTAGATGTTGCGGCAGCATACATTTGGAGGGTGCATTCGCTCCAGCCCTTGCTGCAGAAAGGAAAGCACAGACCCGATAGAACATCTTCGGGGGTCTTCTCGGTGAGAAGAACACCACTTGACGAACAGGTTCCACTTCAAGGCAAAAGCATGTCTCGTAGATGGTGCTTGAGCCAAAGTGATGGGGTTACGTACCTCTTGGGGTAACCTAGAACCTCTGCGTCTTTTTCCAGAGGTCTGGGCGTGGGTGTTATAGGGTGTCCCGTCTCTGAGAAAGTAGATCCTTCCTCAGAGGAATCCGCCAGGGAGGGGCTGTCGCAAGGAGCATTAGTTCTGGGAACATTAGTTGGGCCAGTAGTGCACAACTAGCAAGACCTGCTCCTCATCCTCCCTGACTTTGCACAAGGTCTGTGCAAGTAGGCTCACTGGTGGAAATTCATATTTGCAAAGGCCCCGGGCCAGCTCCCCCGGCCCCCCAGCCCGTGGCGGAGGCATCTGTGGACACAACAGCAAAATGCCACTCATTAGGTACCTGCGCGGCAGAGCAGCTGGTGCAATCATTGCATGCCAATGTGCATTGGCTCGTTTAGTTACACTCAAAGTAGATTGGCTTCTCTAGCGAGATTCCTATTTGTCGGTAATGCGACGTGGTGTTGAGAGTGACCGACTGAATAGGAACCATTTGTCTCATTATTCAATATGGGCCAAATGACATCAAATTATGACATTGTCTTTGTCTGTAAAAATAGGTGTAATGGGTTCATTTTGAAAGGCAGATAAATAAAAGCCCCAAGTATCATCATGGAGGGCTCGTGCCTTGAGTACCTTGAAAGCAGATTATTTCAAGTAACTTTATAACTTCGTAGCTTACAAGAATTTTGTAATAACTAGACCTGAAGGTAGAGTTGGAGTGGATGAACTGATGCTTCTCATGGAATTTAGTTAAAAATACACTGACAACAAAAAAAAGGGTGCTGCTAGTTGGAATCGAATCCAGATTCCGGATGAGACAAACATACTTTACTCTTTTAATGACTTTATTTACTGTAGAAAACATTGTTGTAGATGACCACAGTGTATACAATTAGTTCAGTTTTTTATGTTTTGTTATCCAGTAAATTAGTGAAACACTTCTTAAAACTTGTCCTGCCCAGTGTCCAAATATGCCTACTTCCATACTATATAGTAGGTGAAAAACAGGATGTGAACCATAAAGTACACAGTTGACCTAGTACTTCTAGTGAGATTCTGAAGTGAACATCTGACACTTTACTATCCCATGAGGCCACACGAGAGGATTTGTGAATGACAGTGAAACGACGCAACAGGCACTTGTAGGTCGCATGACAATGACAACATGGCGGATATAGTACGTCCAGATTACATTCATACTAAACACATTCATACTGAGTATAGTTTTTTAGTGGTCGCAAAGTAAGGTTCAAACCAAATGTAGTGCCTACTATACAGTTTCAACTACATGAAACAACGTTATAAAAAGCCAAGTAAATCAGTGTATCATTCGTTCATTAATGTTTTTATTGAATATTAAGAGTAAAAAAAATTAGAAAATGGCACTTTTTTGTTAAGTTATCCATAGTGAACATGTAGACACAGAAGGAAGCCCTGTCTAGTCGCAATACGATTTGTGTCGAGCCATTCTTTATTCTGGTTGTTTAATGATAAAGAGATGAAATGTAGTTGTAATAAATGCTTTAAGAATCCGTACAACTATAGCAGCAAGGACTATTGTTCTGTTGAGTGAAACTGATGATGGCATGGTTTGATCTTTGGTTGACCAATCATGATACATGGATTCAAGAAGGCCAAAATCAAAAAATTTACCATTGCTTAAATAAACAGTGATTTTGTCTGTATCTTGCCTTAAGTATACATTTAATCGAGTGATATTACAAACAAGTTTGTTTTTCCAGCCTTATTGATCATTTAAGACGTTCTCTGAAAACAGTATATTATCAGCTTCTCAAATACATCTCGATCTGGCTTTAACTCTTTCCCTGCCATTGACGGAATTTTCCAGTGATCCCTGTTTTCACGGTTATATGGTAGGGGGTGCTATTACCAAAGTCCCTTTAAGACAAGTCATGTAACTTGGCGGCCATCTTAGAAACGCCTCTCGGGCGTGCAAGTTCAGTTCCTATCTCTTTGAATGGGGAAACATCAAATTCTCAAAACTGTTCGCCAAGCTTACGATTAAATTTCATATTTTAAATCACCAGTTAAATCTGACAACAACTGCCTGATAAATTTTGTTTCTAAATGCTCGAATCATGACAAAAAAAACTACATTTTTCAGCCTGGACGAAGCTAATGTCCAGTGTTTCACAACACTGCCTGTTTCTATAGCAACTGGAGCTTCTAATGGCAGCTGCAGTTGTGCTAATCAACGATTGGCTCTTTCATTTGGAAGGCAGGGCTTATTAGCCATATTGGGCGTTGCACTTTCTCCCATTCATAGAGTGCACCGTCTTCCTATATATAAAGTCTTTGCTTTTTCACATCTTCTGAAAGAGTACAGAATCTCTGCATCGAAACACAGGCGAAGACAACGCAGAAACAAGCGATAGAAGCATTGTAAAATGTAAAATATCACGCGATCATCAAACATTAAACCACATATAAATCAAAACTACCTAATGTGTCTACCTAACAAATCACTGGCAGGGAAAGAGTTAAGGAAGTGTAATTATTTTACTAGATAAACAGTTATGGCTCCTCATGTGAAGCTCCTAAATCAATGGATAAAGTCTGGATCGTGCCCAGACTACTTTCAGTTAAAATCCTCTGATGAGAAAAAATGAGAAAAGAAACATCTGAGAAAATAAATATATATTGATATTTGCAGTTTCTTTTTGATGTCTTGTACAAAGTACTTTGAAATTGATAGCAAGAAAACAATCAGTCTTTTTCATAATGGTTTCAGCTCTATAAATATAATTTCTTTAGTTTTTCCTTCTCATCACTCGCTGCGTGGCACTACTTGCACACAAACTGGTCAACAGTGCGCGAGCAGCTCTTGCATCTGACGTAGCAGCACCAGTGGAACTTGCAGTGGCAGCGCTCGACCAGCTGTACCTTGAACTGATCGTAACCTCGACCGCAGCACATGAGTGCACAGCCGGCCATGCCTTCAGACGTCTTGTTGCAGAGGCGACCTTGCGTTCCTAGAGAGCCAGTCGTCTTGTTCCCAATGCAGTAATCCGGACTGGGGTCTATGTACACCAGGTCGTTGCTAGTAGGAGAATTAAATTTGGAGTGCACTTGAACGAGCTTTCCACGGCTGTTCATCTTCATGGCAGCGGCGCTGTCGTATTTCTCCTTCAGAGCGTCGCCCACCTTGCGGAAATCCGCGAGTTGCAGCCAGCAGGTTTTGAGGCTGCAGGAGCCGGACACGCCGTGACACTTACAGGACACATGGGCGAGATCGGAAGCCATCTGGGACAGAGAAAGAGTTTATTAGACAGAAAGAATCACGATTAAGAGTTTAATTAAAGAGTTATCAGTCTGCTTGTATCTACACACAGTCACACGCCTCCATGGATCTGACTTTTGGTTTGTTCAGCCCATCCCACAGATGCTCGATTGAATTGAGATCTGGGGAATTTGGTGGCCAAGTCAACGCCTCAAACTCGTTGTGCTCCTCAAACCATTCTTAAACCATTTTACTTTGTGGCAGGGCGCATTATCTGCTGAAAGACCCACAGCCACCAGGGAATACCGTTTCCATGAAAGGGTGTACATGGCCTGCAACAATGCTTAGGTAGGTGGTACTTGTCAAAATAACATCCACATGAATGGCAGGACCCAAGGTTTCCCAGCAGAACATTGCCCAAAGCATCACACTGCCTCTGCCGGCTTACCTTCTTCCCATAGTGCATCCTGGTGCCATGTGTTCCCTAGGTATGCCATGCACACGTCACGTACCCGGCCATCCACGTGATGTAAAAGAAAACATGATTCATCAGACCAGGCCACCTTTTTCCATTGCTACGTGGTCCCATTCTGATGCTCACGTGCCACTGTTGGTACTTTCGGCGGTGGACAGGGGTCAGCATGGGCACCCTGACTGGTCTGCGGCTATGCAGCCCCATACTGCGATACACTGTGTATTCTGACACCTTTCTATCAGAACCAGCATTAACTTCTTGAGCAGTTTGAGTTACAGTACTTCTTCTGTTTGATCGGACCACACGGGCCAGCCTTCGGCTCCCCACGTGCATCAATGAGCCTTGGCCGCCCATGACCCTGTCACCGGTTCACCACTGTTCCTTCCTTGGAGCACTTTTGATAGACACTGACCACTGCAGTCCAGGAACACCCCACAAGAGCTGTGGTTTTGGAGATGCTCTGACCCAGTCATCTAGCCATCACAATTTGGCCCATGTCAAACTCGCTCAAATCCTTGCCCATTTTTCCTCCTTCTAAAACATCAACTTTGAGGTCAAATTGTTCACTTGCTGCCTAATATATCCCACCCACTAACAGGTGCAGTGATGAAGAGATCATCAGTGTTATTCACTTCATCTGTCAGTGGTCATAAAGTTATGCCTGATCGGTGTGTATCGATGCTCATAAAAATCTGGGGTGTGTAAACCTTTTGAATTGGATGAACAGTGTAAATTGCACTTATTTTGTCTTCTGGGAAACATGTAGTTATTCGCTTCTGAAGGGGAGTACTAAATTAAAAGAATATGATCTTTAAACAAAATAAGAAAAATGAACAATTCACATCATTACAATAATTGCCCATTATAGTTTACATTAATGTTTAAATGAAATAAATGGCATCA
Organism: Gobio gobio; assembly: GCF_949357685.1. NCBI lineage: Eukaryota > Metazoa > Chordata > Actinopteri > Cypriniformes > Gobionidae > Gobio > Gobio gobio. Next base: position 9,578,173 of record NC_137116.1, on the reverse strand, counting down.
AAACTCAATCTGAAATACTTTTCGGATGTAACTAATTTAATTACCACCCATTTAAAATGTAACTGTAATGAAATACAGTTACTCAAATTTTGTATTTTAAATACGTAACCAAGTTACATGTATTTCGTTACTCCCCAACCATGTAAGTAACATGCTAAATCATGTTAGCAATGTGTTAAAATATGCAAGCAACATGTTATTTATTGGTAGCAATGTGTTAAAACATGCAAACAACATGCTAAATTATGTTAGCAATGTGTTAAAACATGCTAATTCATGTTAGCAACATGTTAAATCATGCTATCAATATGTTAAAACATGCTAGCAACATGTTAGTTATTGGTAGCAATGTGTTAAAACATGCAAACAACATGCTAAATTATGTTAGCAATGTGTTAAAACATGCTAATTCATGTTAACAACATGTTAAATCATGCTATCAATGTGTTCAAACATGCTAGCAACATGTTAGTTATTGTTAGCAATGTGCTAAAACATGAAAACAAAAAGCTAATTCATGTTAATTTAAAACTTTCTTACGGCTTTATCAAGCCAACATCAAAGTTTGTCCCAACGAACTTTACTCTATGTTTTGTATTTGCTGTCTTACCCTCCGTCCTGCTTCATTGTTGTGAAGGTTCATCAGCAGTCTGGCACTTTCCTTAGAGCCTTTGGTGAAGGTTTTCTCCCGCTCGCGGGCGTCCACAAACTCCTTGCTGAAGCGGTATCCATAATTGAGGTTGTCACCACAGCCGCCCCACAGCCAGTCTCGCGGCAGGTCTTTAGGCCTTGCCGCCCGGCTGCAGCCGCAGCTCGACAGCTCCCCCTCTCTGCAGGCACGACTCACTGCGTTCACCACGCCAGCCGCGCTAATAGCATACGTGAACGCCGTCTCTCTGCTCCCTGGGGAATTCACAGTTAGCTTTGCTTTTATTGTGCTTTTATCAGCAACTGTGCAACAACTGAATTTTAATAATTTATCTTATGAACACTGACCAAATCTGAAAGAATCTGTCCATTCCATTAGGCTAATCATTTCCTTCAGGTGTCAAGAGTGTAAAAACAGAAAGATTCAACTTCAACTAAAAAAATTATTAAATGTGGAATTATATGCTTTTGTTTTAAACTATAAAGACATGTAGCACACACTGAACCAGTGCAAACCTTCTTTAGCCTTAAAAACTGTCAGGATTTACTAAAGACACGCAGTGAGGATTTAGAGATGAAAAAGCGTGGAAGCAGTTTTACAGCTGACCTTATTGCATATGCATTTGTAGGAGTTTTTCTGTCAGCATGTTAAATTAATGGCAGGAAAATCTTTAATAACTGACACAGCATGATTTACTAAGATTTGCCATAGTCAATTTACTAGTATTTGTGACATTATTTAACACCCCCCCAGAAAAAACATCTCAACCCTTTTTGCCCTTGACATGCTGAGATAGTTGCTGTAGGACAGGGATGTAAAACTCAGCCCTGCAGAGATTAGCTTCAACCCTAATTAAACACAACTGATCCAGCTCATCAAGCCCTTCAGGCTTCTTTGAAAACTACAGGTAGGCCTATGTGTGTAGGAACTAAACTCTGCAGGTCTTTCAGGAACTGAGTTTTGTAGGAGGAGGAATCTCAGATAACAGAGGGTGTGTAAGAAAAACATTATCAGTGCAATGATGTCCTCAGAGCTTGTAGAATTCATGCAGCAGCACAAGTACGCCACCTGGTGAACACATCCTTATATTGAATAACAAGAAACCACACCTAATCAACAGGCATTCAGAGATCATTTTAAAGACCCCAACTGAGTGCAGTTTTCTTTCCTGTTGAAACAACAGGTAGTCAGGCTGGACGTATCGAAGAGCGACTCTTTTAAAATAGCGAATAGTCTTTAGTTCACATCGCGACTACATCGCAACTATTGCTAGCTGCAGGCTAGGGTTTTAGCAGGTCTAGTTAGCATGGTCCAGTTAACCGCTTCTGGTAGATTCCATAAATAAATTTCTGTCATGACAACTCTCTGAGTGTTTGGTAATGGACTTGCACTTTAGGAAAATGTTTCCAAGTGCAACCGAGTTCAGTGCTGTCAGTGAAATTTTCAGTACTGTATTGTCACAAAAATCTATAATTTGCATGTGTTGCCAGTTTAAACGTTCAAGCAATTTTAAATTGTTCAAGAGCAATTAGACGAAAAAGAGAACTGAATTTGGTACTTAATTCTGAGTAAGCGATTACTGAAAAACACTATTGAAAGTGGATCGGACTGAGCAGCACAACACACTTGTAGCCAATCAGCAGTAGGGGGCGTGTCCACGCATGATGGGGGAGGAGAGAGAGTGAGGGAATCAGCAGTAGGGGGCGTGTCCACGCATGATGGGGGAGGAGAGAGAGTGAGGGAATCAGCAGTAGGGGGCGTGTCCACGCATGATGGGGGAGGAGAGAGAGTGAGGGAATCAGCAGTAGGGGGCGTGTCCACGCATGATGGGGGAGGAGAGAGAGTGAGGGAATCAGCAGAAGGGGGTGTGTCCACGCATGATGGGGGAGGAGAGAGAGTGAGGGAATCAGAGAGAGTGAGCCAATCAGCAGTAGGGGGCGTGTCCACGCATGATGGGGGAGGAGAGAGAGTGAGGGAATCAGAGAGAGTGAGCCAATCAGCAGTAGGGGGCGTGTCCACGCATGATGGGGGAGGAGAGAGAGTGAGGGAATCAGAGAGAGTGAGGGAATCAGCAGAAGGGGGCGTGTCCACGCATGACGGGGGAGGAGAGAGAGTGAGGGAATCAGAGAGAGTGAGCCAATCAGCAGTAGGGGGCGTGTCCACGCATGATGGGGGAGGAGAGAGAGTGAGGGAATCAGAGAGAGTGAGCCAATCAGCAGTAGGGGGCGTGTCCACGCATGATGGGGGAGGAGAGAGAGTGAGGGAATCAGAGAGAGTGAGGGAATCAGCAGAAGGGGGCGTGTCCACGCATGACGGGGGAGGAGAGAGAGTGAGGGAATCAGAGAGAGTGAGGGAATCAGCAGAAGGGGGTGTGTCCACGCATGATGGGGGAGGAGAGAGAGTGAGGGAATCAGAGAGAGTGAGGGAATCAGCAGAAGGGGGCGTGTCCACGCATGATGGGGGAGGAGAGAGAGTGAGGGAATCAGAGAGAGTGAGGGAATCAGCAGAAGGGGGCGTGTCCACGCATGATGGGGGAGGAGAGAGAGTGAGGGAATCAGAGAGAGTGAGGGAATCAGAGAGAGTGAGGGAATCAGCAGAAGGGGGCGTGTCCACGCATGATGGGGGAGGAGAGAGAGTGAGGGAATCAGAGAGAGTGAGGGAATCAGCAGAAGGGGGCGTGTCCACGCATGATGGGGGAGGAGAGAGAGTGAGGGAATCAGAGAGAGTGAGGGAATCAGCAGAAGGGGGTGTGTCCACGCATGATGGGGGAGGAGAGAGAGTGAGGGAATCAGAGAGAGTGAGGGAATCAGCAGAAGGGGGCGTGTCCACGCATGATGGGGGAGGAGAGAGAGTGAGGCAATCAGCAGTAGGGGGCGTGTCCACGTATGATGGGGGAGGAGAGAGAGTGAGGGAATCAAAGAGAGTGAGGGAATCAGCAGTAAGGGGTGTGTCCACGCATGATGGGGGAGGAGAGAGAGTGAGCCAATCAGCAGTAGGGGGCGTGTCCACGTATGATGGGGGAGGAGAGAGAACAAGAGGGAGATTTGAAGAAAGACTGTAGAAAGAGAGATGGCTGAGAGACATTACAAAAGAGAAAAGGTCAGAGGAATATCACAAATAGAAGAGTTATGATCAGGCAACTAAGGGTACATTTACATGACAATGATGTACTAAAAACGGGCTGCTGGTGGCTAACAATGAACTCTTGCTTGTATATACCCATCTTTTGCTCTTCCTTGTTGTTTGTTCGTCATCTCTGCTTTATTTTTTACAAAGCGTTATTTTGCTTTGCTTCTGCCATGATAAAAAAAAAAATTATTTTGGGGGTGGAGCAATGAATGGAGGGGTGTGTTTGTTTGGGTTGATTTCAAATATCATCAGTTTTCAACAATGGTTCTCAGAAATCACTTACTGCACCTTTAATAAGTTGATGTGAAATAAAAAAAACATGGTTAAAGCAAGCCTAAGATATTGACTTGATGACATACAGTAATATTTACTTTGACTCACTCAGACTCAAACCCAACACTACTATCAGCCTGCGCCATCTAGAGTTTCATGACAGAACTTTGTATTTCTGCTGCTCTTTCTCCATTGACAGCCATTCAAAACCAAGTGTGAGTATTCAGACAAAATAACATTCTCTGCAAACAGCATAGACCAGACTGTATAAACATCACAAACATAAACATCACAAACACAAATTAACCTTATATAGTAGATGATTCGCCAGTGACAGTTTATGGAGGGCTCTTGAAATGGATATATCGTGGGTCTTTTATGCTCTGTTCATGTTTTTTGCATAATGAAGCATTTAATAGTTTATGGCCGAACATACACTATATTGCCAAAAGTATTGGGACATGCCTCCAAATAATTGAATTTACTTCCATGGCCACAGGTGTATAAAATCAAGCACTAGGCATACAGACGCTTCTACAAACATTTGTGAAAGAATGGGTTGCTCTCAGGAGCTCAGTGAATTCAAGCAGCAACTCAGCCACACTAAATTCACAGAGCGGGGTCAGCGCATGCTGAGGCGCACAGTGCGTAGAAGTCGCCAACTTTGTGCTGAGTCAAAAGCTACAGACCTCCAAACTTTATGTGGCCATCAGATGAGCTCAAGAACAGTGTGTAGAGCTTCATGGAATGGGTTTCCATGGCTGAGCAGCTCATCCAAGCCTTACATCCCCAAGTGCTATGCAAAGAGTGGGATGCAGTGGGGTAAAGCACGCCGCCACTGGACTCTAGAGCAGCGGAGACGTGTTCTCTGGAGTGACCAATCACGCTTCTCTGTCTGGCAATCCCAAGGACGAGTCTGGGTTTGGCGGTTTTCAGGAGAACGGTACTTGCCTGACTGCATTGTGCCAAGTGTAAAGTTTGGTGGAGGGGGGGATTATGGTGTGGGGTTGTTTTTCAGGGGTTGGGCTTGGCCCTTTGGTTCCAGTGAAAGGAATTCTTAATGCTTCAGCATACCAAGACATTTTGGACAATTTCAACAGTTTGGGGATGGCCCCTTCCTGTTCCAACATGACTGCACACCAGTGCACAAAGCAAGGTCCATAAAGACATGGATGAGTGAGTTTAGTGCGGAGGAACTTGACTGGCCTGCACAGAGTCCTGACCTCAACCCAATAGAACACCTTTAGGATGAATTAGAGCGGAGACTACGAGCCAGGCCTTCTCGTCCAACATCAGTGCCTGACCTCACAAATGTGCTTCTAGAAGAATGGTAATTTGATGGAAACAGTTTGGGGATGGCCCCTTCCTGTTCCAACATGAATGCGCACCAGTGCACAAAGCAAGGTCCTTAAAGACATGGATATTATTAACAACTCAAACCCCTTTCCGGACATCACTACCTAAACGCCAGACTCACTCATGTTTGTAGTTCTTTTAATTCGTGTTCGTGTTCTAGTTCTGAAGCGAATCCTCCTCCAAAAAGAGCAAAGGTTGTGGGCAATATTAGCCACCGTGCACAGACGCACAATTCCAAAATCTCCCAGAAACAGTAGACCATCCAGGGACTTTCGGCATACTCTTTTCAGCATACAATAGGAGTGTTGGACTTGAAGCGTTGCTGCAAAGAATGATCGATGTACAACATAAAATCACAGTGAGAGCGATTAGAGAGCGGACTTTAATATTGTACACCGATTGGTCTTCAAGTCCAACACACTTTGGGACACACTTATTCTACTCTCACATGCTATATAGGATGGAGACTTTGAGTTTTTGGCTGTTTGAGTTCATTATGAAAAGACAAAAAAGACAACCCCACTTTTGATAATGCCCTCTCAAGGTGCTTTTTTGGTGTCCTTAACTGGTGTGATCGTTGTGAACTGTTGTGAGATGGGAAAGAGCGACCTAAAGTCGTACCTATCTGCATGACACTGCCGAACACCGAGGAGTTGTCCACTGTGCTGCAGTTCCAGCGGCGCTGGCGGAACTGGTATTGGCACTCCCGGATGCCCGTCTTTGCGCCCTCTCCGATGAAGTGCATGTGATCCTGGTACAGCTGGCAAAGCTTCCTCTGACCTGTGGACAGTCCTGCCAGCTGACTGCACAGCGGCTGACCTCCTATGATATACGCTTCTGGGATCAGGAGGGGATTCATTGCTAGAGACCTGCAAACACCCACACGCATTCAGAAAGTAATGAATTTTATTATTGCACTAATACTAATAAAATAATAAATAATTACATCACATTGTTACTGTTTATAGAAAGTAATGTTAAATATGTTGTGTGTAGACTAGTGTTATGCAAAGATGGCATCCCAGACAGCAACATATTGTCGTTGGATTCCACGCGTATGTGGGCTGGATCTGAGCCGACACTATGCTGCTGTCTGGGATAGAAGCCACCAGAAAGTATTTGTGTGCCCATAGCTGAAGATCTTATTCAGGCACAGACAGATTGGGAAAATTGATAATGAACTCTAATGAACAATAGAACAAATGTAGATGCAGTCACTCCATGTGCTTGCTGGGTAACATGAGCCATGATTGATAAACAACTTTTAAAAAAAACAGCGCTAGTGTGTAATGTGACGGAAGTTTTTTTATTTATTTTTTGGGAGTAAAGGTATGCATTCTTGAGAATTCTATTATTGTTGCTAAATACAATGACCTTGGTTTTGACTTTGTGTAAATGATTTGTGTCAATCAGGCTGGGTAGATCTGGCCTTGTGGGACTCTGAATGTCATGGAGGTCACCTGTTTTCACATAGTATCCCCTTCCTTCTGAGTATGACCTGAACAAGGCCATGACCAAACACACTCTGATGACTATGAGTAAATATAGGTGTTAAAACAAGCACGTACCACCACGAGTTCGCCTCCACAAGCACATGCATAAAGCAGGCACAGAAGGTTATGGCGACCGCAGCGTGTCGTGTGTCCGAGACTGAGCACTTCAACTTCAGCTTCAACATCATTCCGGCCTGAAGAAACGAGAGCAAGAGTTACATCTCACACAAAGCTCGGCCACGGCTCCGTGTGCCAGAGACATTTAAAGAGCATGTGTATGTGTGAGAAATAAACAGAGTTAGAGATAATAACTGCATGTGATTTTGATCCCAGTTATGCGGGAAAGTGAAAAACCCAACTGTGTGCATGTAAAACAGTTCTCCTCTAGACGAGAACTATATAATCTATATCTTCTGTTTGCATAATTTACCAAACCTGTCTCATATTTAGATGATATTTAGACGTTTAAGAAAATGAACCCCAGAAGATACCTGCGGTTTACACACACCAGTCTAAATTGCAAATGAACTGAATTACTTCACGTATATGAAATGCACAATTGAAAAAGCAGAGCGTGAATGTATGTTTCAGGTTAAAAAAAAATGATTTTCCATAATGAAGCCCACTTGTTATAGATGTGCATAATCTTATACATTATAATATTTTAAATCTTCTTATATTTTGCTGGAAATGTTTATACAGAACATTATATTACACTGGAACAATTGATCGTAATGTTAATGTTAAAAGACTGTAAAAAAGCTAAACTTTTAATGGTTACTGAGTTCCTCAACGTTAAAACATTTTTTAAATTCAATTTGTTCCATATTTTTGTCAGAGAAAAGCTTAATGTAAAAGTAAAATCTAAATGTAAATGTTAAAACTGTCAATACAAATGTAAAATGTAAATATTAATTTTAGATGTAGGTGTATATCTCATTCACTCCAAGTAGCTATGTGCCAAGTCAATGAAGGGATCTAAAGCAAATAATATATGTTATTCCATCAAACAGAGCAAGAGATTAAATCTAGAATCAAAATCTCGTTAAATAAAATACAGATTTAAAATACATTAATTAGTAAATTAACATGTACAAACTGGAGCCGCAAGATGGAGCCATAAACAACTAGTCGCAGATGACAAGCTTAATTCTAGATAGATAGATAGATAGATAGATAGATAGATAGATAGATAGATAGATAGATAGATAGATAGATAGATAGATAGATAGATAGATAGATAGATAGATAGATAGATAGATAGATAGATAGATAGATAGATAGATAGATAGATAGATAGATAGATAGATAGATAGATAGATAGATAGATAGATAGATAGATAGATAGATAGATTTATCTACTTACACTTACACTTTGTCCAGGATGGAAATTCAGTTTATTTACGCGTTTTGCTTCCCGTTGTATCCTCAGTCTCTGGGTTTATCATGAACACAAGGGAAGATGATAATAATGCAATCCCACGGTGTTTCTCAAAGATTCTGATAAATACTCCCAGTGCTGCTGAAGTTGGTTGGTTTTGTTTGCTTGTTTGTCTTGATATTTATATCTTTCTCCCCAAGATCCATAAAAAAAATTACGTTTAGGCGGAAAAAGTAAATCCAAATGTCCGCATGCTAAAAAATTAGAATATTAATAACATTAATCACACAGGTAATTTTGCCAATGTTATTCCAGGAGACAAACACTTTTCGCGATTCATTGTCGGTGCCCTCGAGCAGGCTAAATATTTATATTCTCCATGAATACGATGCTTCTAAATCAACAACATTACAGGCTCCTTGCGTCAAAGCATTGGAAATGGTTGCTCAGAGTAGATGTCCAGTTTCGTGCTGTGTTCAGAGTATGATGAAGAGTGTGATGATCAACTGCACAAGTCTCTGCGGAGTTTTCCTCTTCACACTTCAAACTCCGCCTGTGCGCGCGCTCAAACACTCGAGCACAAACCTTTATCAGGCACAAACCTACATGAACAGATCCTAATCCTGCCCAAACCGACTGATGACTGCTCATATTATACTAACTTGGCCATTCTTCAGTTGCGGTGGCAGACGAGGCACAAAATTTGTATAAATAAATAAATAAATAATAATAATAATAATAATAATAATAATAATAATAATAATAATAATAATAATAATAATAATAGTAATAATAAATCATGTTTTATTTTTAGATAATAACTATTGTTATGTATTTAAAATTTGTTTAATATGCTATATCCATTCAAATGAAAGCTTAATGACTTTTTGAAAGTCATTTTTGACACTAATATATCAGTACATATACCTTGACAAAGGTTACTTGTGCCAAAACATGGTAACAAATAAAATAGGCTTAAGAGAGTGTGCAGTTATATTTCTTTGCATTAACTTTTTTTCTTTTACTTTCACCTCAAAAGGTGAGCGTTTGCTTTGCAAGAGTACCACAACACCACAGATTGTAACATAACTGAAGGTAACAACACTAATGCTACTGACGGTAACACCACTGACAGTAAAACCACAGACAGGAACACCACTGACTGTAACACCACAGTTGGTAACACCACAGACGACGGTAACACCACAGACGACGGTAACACGACTGACTGTAACACCACAGTTGGTAACACCACAGACGACGGTAACACCACAGACGACGGTAACACGACTGACGGTAAAACCACTGACAGTAACACCACAGACGGTAACACCACAGACGACGGTAACACCACTGACAGGGACACCACAGACGATGGTAACACCACTGACAGGGACACCACAGACGACGGTAACACCACTGACAGGGACACCACAGACGGTAACACCACTGACAGGGACACCACAGACGATGGTAACACCACTGACAGGGACACCACAGAAGACGGTAACACCACTGACAGGGACACCACAGACGGTAACACCACAGACGACGGTAACACCACAGACGGTAAAACCACTGACAGTAACACCACAGACGACGGTAACACCACTGACAGGGACAACACAGACGGTAACACCACAGACGACGGTAACACCACAGACGGTAAAACCACTGACAGTAACACCACAGACGACGGTAACACCACAGACGGTAAAACCACTGACAGTAAGACGGTAACACCACAGACGACGGTAACACCACTGACAGTAACACCACTGACAGTAACACCACAGACGGTAGCACCACAGACAACGGTAACACCACAGACGGTAAAACCACTGACAGTAGCACCATAGACGACGGTAACACCACTGACAGGGATACCACTGACTGTAACACCACAGACAGTAACACCACTGACAGGGATACCACTGACCGTAACACCACAGACAGTAACACCACTGACCGTAACACCACAGACAGTAACACCACTCACAGTAACACCACTCACAGTAACACCACTGACAGTAGCACCACAGACAGTAACTCCACTGACAGTAACACCACTCACAGTAACACCACTGACAGTAACACCACTGACAGTAACACCACAGACAGTAACACCACTGACAGTAACACCACTGACAGTAACACCACAGACAGTAACACCACTGACAGTAACACCACTGACTGTAACACCACAGACAGTAACACCACTGACAGGGATACCACTGACCGTAACACCACAGACAGTAACACCACTGACCGTAACACCACAGACAGTAACACCACTCACAGTAACACCACTCACAGTAACACCACTGACAGTAGCACCACAGACAGTAACTCCACTGACAGTAACACCACTCACAGTAACACCACTGACAGTAACACCACTGACAGTAACACCACAGACAGTAACACCACTGACAGTAACACCACTGACAGTAACACCACAGACAGTAACACCACTCACAGTAACACCACTCACAGTAACACCACTGACAGTAGCACCACAGACAGTAACACCACTGACATTAACACCACTCACAGTAACCCCACTCACAGTAACACCACTCACAGTAACACCACTGACAGTAACACCACAGACAGTAACACCACTGACAGTAACACCACTCACAGTAACACCACTCACAGTAACACCACTGACAGTAGCACCACAGACAGTAACTCCACTGACAGTAACACCACTGACAGTAACACCACAGACAGTAACACCACTCACAGTAACACCACTGACAGTAGCACCACAGACAGTAACTCCACTGACAGTAACACCACTCACAGTAACACCACTGACAGTAACACCACTGACAGTAACACCACAGACAGTAACATCACTCACAGTAACACCACTGACGGTAACACCACTGACGGTAACACCACAGACGGTAACACTAATGACGGTAACACCACTGACAGTAACACCACTCACAGTAACACCACTCACAGTAACACCACTGTGTTCCAAATTTCATAACATTCCCACAAGCGGTTCTATGGGCTGCCATAGACTCCCATGGTGAAATAATAATAATAAGAAGAAATCTAACAACCTTTGGTACTTGCATGGCCCCTAATTCACTATAAACCATTAGGGCTGCACAATGTAGGCCAAATTATATACCGATTGACAATTATTGAAATATGAACTGTGCTGTGATAAAAATGTAACATCTAAAAATATCACATCCTGCTCTTCACAGTGAACAAAATCAATCTATTTGCTCATTTTTCAAAATGGTCATACCCATCATGCCATTAAAACGTCTTTGCTATTAAAAGGTGTTGCCCAGAACAATGGGCATGCAAATTGTACGGCCAGAGAGAGAATGCAAATTGTCATGTATTACTACATTTATTTGGTATAAACTGTAAAGACATATTAAGCAGACTTTAGGAAATAAATCTGTTGTACATGCCATATTTTAGCAGGTAGTCTTTAGGTAGTCATCCAGGTATTTTGTGCATAGGCCTATAAAAAATGTGCTGTGCAAAGTATAGATACTGCAGAAACAGTAAAAGTATGCTTCTCTGGAGCCACAACAACATGTAAAATACAATTTACTGAAAAACAGTCAGTGAAGAAAAAATCTGTAGGCTACATCACCATCTTTGAAACAAAAATATAGATAAAAATGATAAATCATAATCTGTGGCACAGGACAGAAGTGCTGGATGTGTGTGTTGAAGCTGAATACTTACCAAATCTTTAGCACAATAATAGTGATGCTCGCAAGCACCACCAAAGTTAATAAAAGAATCATGAAAACAGTTAAATGAAAGACTCAATTAAATTATTTACATTGAATATTCCAAAAACCAAATCGACTTCCTAAAAAGCAGACTTCACATGATTTTTAATCATTTGAACTCACTCATCTTATTTAGAAACCGATAATAGACTGTTGTTGGAACTGCACCTAGAAAACTTCATTGAAATGTGTCTTCATTTTCAACCCTCAACTTCCAAACCTTAAACAACCCCCATAATGATACAATCTACCCGTTTTTCCATGTACCCATGGCTGATTTTTATTAGCAGGCCAGCGGTGCATGGAGGGGAATAAAGGATCTGTGAGTCTGTTCCCATGGAGCTACTGCCCAGATGTTCCCGAGAGACAAGTGAGGGGAAAGAGCGGAAAGACACTTTTGTTTAGTATTACCTCGCTGGGAAAAATAATACTTGATGATGCAAAATGAACTACAATAAGCTACAAGCCCTGTTGAAGAAAGAAGGGAAGAAAACATTTTATGGCATGCTTGCAATTTCCCAGTGGCAAAGAGCCAGAACACGGAAATTTAAAAGAGGACTGTGTTGAGCATTAGCACAAACACTTTCCCAACCTTCAGAACAAACTCCATCCCCAAGGAATGTTTTAATAGAAGCTGCTCGTCTGTCCACATTTCTTCATGTTGGTTATAGCCGTTGGAAATCACAGGGATGTTTGCCCGGCTGAGAGAGAGAAGGTGCAGACAGACTCCTAGAACAGCAGTTCTTCATTCCCTTTCAAACATTAGCATTGCAGAGGCAGGTTTTTGGACTGCAGACTGGAAGAGATCAACAGGAAAACAAATGTTCTGTTATATATGAATGTCTGCAAATCAAAATCACGAGTGTTTATTTAATGTAGAAAAGACCTAACAATGCTAGAGTAAATAGAATAAAAGTGCTGGTGTTGTTATTGGTAGTTAGTGTTGCTCATATTTAGTCAACACTGTTCAAGCCGAAGATGTTAAACCATGCCCTCTTCCAATCTTGCTCTTGGCTGAACGACCACATTTTGTCAACAGTTTAGAGCAGGGGTGCATTTCCCAAAAGCATCGTAAACCTAAGTAGATAATAGAGACCATTCGCACCAGTGCGATCAACTTAGGCTTGCGATGCTTCTGGGAAATGCGGCCCAACATGTTGTTACATTTGAGCTCTTTCCATACTAATTAAACATTCTTAGTTTGATATACTTGACTAATCATTAGAATTTGTTTGGTGAATTCAATTTTGTATTTTCAAGAGGCGTGTGAGAGAGTGTGTGTGTGTGTGTGTGTGTGTGTGTGTGTGTGTGTGTGGGTGCGTGTGCGTGCGAGAGTTAGTGTTTGTGTGTGTGTGGTGTGTGTGTGTGTGTGTGTATGGATGTGTGTGTGTGTGTGCGTGTGCATGTGCGTGTGTGTGTGTGTGTGTGTGTGAGAACTGGGCACCTGGCCTGGCATTTGAAGAGCTTTTTAAAGAGCAGAAAAATACTGCTGTTGGTGAAAATGACTTGAGTCACCTGAAACTAGCAGAGTTCAGAGAGGTGATATCAGCAATGAAACACTCTTCAGATGAGAGTGTGATTAAGGACTAAATGAAGTGAACTTTGCAATATAGACAGTCTTTTGACGGAAATCCTGAGAAGTCCTTAAATGTCGTAGACATGTTCACTCTACAGAAACATGTCTAGATCTGGCACACACCTCATATAAATCTGTGCGCTGGGTTAAAAACAACCAAATTTGGGTAGATTTTAGCCCAAGGGCTAATAAATATAGGAAAGAACACATGTTGGGCTAATTTTACCCTTGCAAATTAGGTTTTAACCCAGCACAATGGGTTGATTTTATCCATACATTTTTACTGTAATACTAGTTTATTTTACTTTAGATTAACTTAAATCCTCTAAACTTTTGTAAAATACTCCACACAACCACTGGTTTACAAGATAACGTCCTTTATTTTCAATGAGGATCATATTTTATGCTAGCCTATGACTTATTTTATACTGTTGTATTACACACTCTGAAAATGCTGGGTTAAAACAACCCAAGTTGGGTTGAAAATGGACTAACCCAGCAATTGGGTTGTTTTAACCTAGCAATTGGGTTGCTTTAACCCAGTGAATGGGTCGTTTTAACCCAGTGGTTGGGTTAAATGCTTGCTTAAAACAACCCAATTGCTGGGTTAGTCCAATTTCAACCCAACTTGGGTTGTTTTTACCCAGCATTTTTTAGAGTGTAGGCTTTACAATATATATTTTAACCCATTTAACAAACATTAGAAGTCTAAATGAAACATTAGTCCATAATCTGCCCATAAACAAACAGTAAGCTCTGAGCTACACCCAATGTATTCAGATTTAGTATCTTCTTCACAAATAAAATAAATCATTTATTTTATGCAAGGAATCTAGGGCATTTCCATCACGCGAAAAGACCAATGCGACGTTAAGGTGAATCACATTGCGTCCCTGTATGTTGCTTTGCATAAAATTCAATGATTTACAGCACAGTAATGGTTTTATAGATAAAATAAAATGTAAACAAAGCTGTGTTTTACCGAATAAATACTCTCTTCTGAAGAGGATGCAAAAAGCCTGTGATAAATAACTCAACAGTTGGGTTGTTACATCTGACCCAGGAGCTGGGTAACACAAAAAATACAACAAAAAATAACCCTAAAGGCTCAAACCAGCGTTCGGGCTGAAAAAATAACACAGGATTTTTTTAGTATTTTTGCCCTTAACTTTGCGAGCTACATTAATTTTACTGTTGTTTATGTTTAAGTCTCCCTTAAAATGCATCCTTGTGAGGTTCGTGTGCCTCAGGGGTCTATCCTTGGGCCGATTTTATTTTCCCTCTTTATTAATAAACTACCAAACGCTTGTTTAAATGTCTTCTCACAGATGTATGCAGATGACGCAGTCATCTACACTCAACCAAAAACTTTCAGCAAGCTGCTGACGATCTCACAATTGCATTGTCGTCTGTGCACAGCTGGCTCAAGGATTAATGCCTCTTGTTAAACACCACAAAAACGGTCTGTATGTACTTCTCAAAATGTAATCATGAACTAAACCAATCAAATGTCTTTATAAATGGAGTAGAACTTGATCTTGTTCCTGAATTTAAGTACCTTAGGGTTACCCTGGATCCAACATTGTCATTTAAAAGTCATGTAAAAAAATTGGCACAAGTAATTAAATTCAATAATCGAAATTTTCAACATATTCGAAATAATCTAACCATGAGTGCCGCTAAAACGTACTTTTACTCTATGATAATTTCTCATATGGACTATTGTTTAACTAGTTGGTCACTGGCTTGTCCCACAACACTTAAAACCATCGAAAATCTTTACAAAAAAAAGTTTAAAAATAATTGATAAAAAACCCATTTCTCACCATCACTGTAATATCTTGAAAAAGCATAGATTATTGGATCTTAACAACATGATTAACCTTAAAAGAGCTTGTCTGATTTACAAGGTCCTACACTCCCTCGCACCACCACCGTTGAATGATTTTATTAAATATAAAGATAGTTGAGAAAGGATCACGCGAGCTACTACTAGAGGCAGAGGTGGACAAAGTACACAACTCTATTACTTGAGTAAAAGTAAAAGTACTACTAGTCAAATATTACTCCGTTACAAGTGAATGTTCTAAAAACAGATTTTTACTTAAGTAAAAGTACAGAATAATTTTTTTTAAAAGTACCTAAGTATCAAAAGTAAATATTTTTTTTTATGTCATGCATTATTTTATTATTGTTGCATTGTTGTATAAATGCACTCTATGCCACCATGGTGGTTTAAGCCAGTCAGTGATGCTCCATCCGACATGCTAGCATACGACTACCTTAAACTAATTTAAATACTTGTATAAAAGTTACAAAGCTTTTTACAAAGCTGCTGTTACTTTAAGGCCAAATGCACGGATCCAATACACTGACACACATCCAATGTTCTCCCAACTGTTTACTCTTCTCTTTCTCCCAGACGTTTACATTTTTGAACATTTTATGAGACATGCATCCAACTAAACTAATCTTTAATCTTTTCATAAAACTGAAACATACTTTTTAAGTATGGCCATGGGTGCACACACTGCGCAGAGGAACCTCTTTGCCATTTTGCTATAAATTGATCAGTGTTCAAAACATTATGGGAAACTTCACATGACACTATATAAGAGTGATTACTGACAAGCTGTCTGCAAAAAACAACAACAACAACAACAACAACAACAACAACAACAACAACAACAACAACAAAACCTTTTAAAGAAGAAAAAAAATCATCCACTGACTTTCAAAGCTGCCACAGAAACGACTTTCGAATTTAAGGACCTTGATAGAAATGTAGTGGAGTAAAAAGTACGATATTTGTCTTTCAAACGTAGTGAAGTTAAAGTCAAAGTTGCCCAAAAAAATAATACTCAAGTAAAGTACAGATACAAGTAAAGTGTACTTAAGTACAGTACTCAAGTAAATGTACTTAGTTACTGTCCACCTCTGACTAGAGGTGACCTGGTAATACCCCACAGACGCACCACCTTTGGACAGACTGTGCTGTCTGTTCACGGTGGGAATCTGTGGAATAGTCTTCCATTATCACTGAGAGAAATCTCTACGTATGATTCTTTTAAAGCTCAGATGAAGAATCGACTCTGGTCAAACCAAACTTGCACTCATTTTTAGTTACAATTTACATTTCTATTTAAACCTTTTATTGAGACATAACTGCATGTTTGGGCTGATTGTGTGTGTGTGTGTGTGTGTGTGTGTGTGTGTGTGTGTGTGTGTGTGTGTGTGTGTGTGTGTGTGTGTGTGTGTGTGTGTGTGTGTGTGTGTGTGTGTGTGTGTGTGTGTGTGTGTGTGTGTGTGTGTGTGTGTGTGTGTGTGTGTGGGCATGTTTTTGTGAAATATCAGGACACAAATGTGTATAATGACATGGGTATGACATAGGTATTACAAAAAGAGGGTGAAATATGAGGACGTTCCCCATGTCCTCACTTTTCAAAATGCTTATAAATCATACAGAACAAGTTTTTTTTTCACAGAAAGTGAACTGCACAGTCTCCTGTGAGGGTTAGGTTTAGGGGCAGGGGCAGTGTAAGGGGATAGAAAATACGGTTTGTACAGTATAAAAACCATTACGCCTATGGAATGTCCTCACATTTCACAAAAACAAACATGTGTGTGTGTGTGTGTGTGTGTGTGTGTGTGCATGTTTTTGTGAAATATCAGGACACAAATGTGTATAATGACATGGGTATGACATAGGTAGGCTATTACAAAAAGAGGGTGAAATATGAGGACGTTCCCCATGTCCTCACTTTTCAAAATGCTTATAAATCACACAGAATGAGTTTTTTTTCACAGAAAGTGAACTGCACAGTCTCCTGTGAGGGCTAGGTTTAGGGACAGGGGCAGTGTAAGGGGATAGAAAATACGGTTTGTACGGTATAAAAACCATTACGACTATGGAATGTCCTCACATTTCACAAAAACAAACATTTGTTGTGTGTGTGTGTGATTATTGTGACCGCGCAATAATTACAATTTGTACAATAATAATGAGTTATGAGTGTAATGTAATGAGTGGATTGTGTAATATTGTGAATTGTGCAATGTGAGTAGTGTGCAATGTGAGGTGTGTGCAATAATGTTTGATTGTGCAGTGGCCCTCTGTCACCCCAGCCCCCAGGACAATGGATGGAAATTAGCCTTCGGCTACAATCCGGTGTGTTTACATTCATGTACAATCGTGTCTGTTCATTAACACACATTGTCCCTATTAAAAAAAAAAAAAATTTAATAAAAAAAAAAAAAAAAAAAGACTGGACAGGATATTCACTGCTGTTTGGAGAAGACAACTAATGATCAGCATACTTCAAACCCACATTGAATAACTCATCTAAAATATACAGCATTAAATTGGCAATGGAAATATTAAACAATTAAGAAGTAAGAAAATCATCTAGGCAGGAATCGACAGAAGATGAACAAGGCTTACTAGTCTGTTTCCACGTTCAAGGCCGAGTGACCAAGAGGTGTGTGCTTTAGTAGCCACTGCACCATCATTATTGCACATCCTCATATTGCACGATCCACATTATTGCACACTACTCACATTGCACAATTCACAATATTACACAATCCACTCATTACATTACACTCATAACTCATTATTATTGTACAAATTGTAATAATTGCGCAGTCACAATAATGCAAAATCAGATCAACCACAAAGCACAGAAAACTACCTTAATCACATCAATCTAAATTTAGAGCTACATGTAACATTCTAGATTTTGATCCAGTGTTAATATTGTTAATTCTGTATCGTGTGCACAAAATATTTCCTCCAAACCTCTGAGAATCTTTCAAAGATTTGATGCCTCTAACCTGTCAAACACTGTGATTAGTTCTTCCTCACAAGTGCTCATTATAGCAGCCTGTAAATCTTTGTTTCTGGGTGAGCTAGTATAAACTTGTGTGTTCTTGCTTTGTGCAGTTTCATAAAGCCAGCAAATCTAGGCCTCAACCATGGGCGTTGTTAGACATAAAGCTCTACTGGGCCACTAGCCCGCCATTACTTTTTTTCTTGAATGCCTGCAAGAAGTGTGCTACACAATGCACCATACAGATTTACTTTGCTTAACCCACTATTCCTACACTGCAACAAGTACTGGGAAAGGTAAACGTGTAGAGATATTAATATTTATGAAAATATTTATTTAAGTATCTTCAACATACGTGAACATGTTTTATGGCATAAAAGGCATATACTGTATATGGAAATATTTAGATTTGCATTCTTCTACCACTATGATAATAATGAATAATTATCTGTTTCAAGAATTTACAATTACAACATATCAAGAAACTAGTTGTTTTATGACAACACTAAAATTAAGAGCATATATATTCTAAAAGAAAACAAATTATTCCCCAGTTCCCCAACCAAGTCAAAACTAAATTGGTTCATTTTTTGAGCATTAAACTGTACCGCCTATTCTTCATTTTGGCGAAACGGCTCTGACTCAATTTACAAAGTTCTTCCATCTCAACCGATAAGACAGCAAGATGGTGAAGCCTGTCTTATCCCATTGTGCACCTCAGCCGTCTCAGCCAGTGTTAATTTTGACAGCAAATTTTGATTTAGTTTTAGTCATAGTTTTTTGACTAAAATGCCATTTAGTTTTAGTCATATTTTAGTCACCTGAATTGTTTTTAGTTTTAGTCTAGTTTTAGTCGACTAAATATCATAAGATTTTAGTCGACTAATTCAGTAGATTTAGTCTCCTAAAATCTAATGGGTTTAGTTCAATTGTAATACATTAAGCATTTAAGCATTACATAACCGACTGTCACTTGAACTGACATTTTGACATCATTTTGTTTTTGATACACAAAACAGAGCTCAATTCACTTTTTTGTTTGTTTTTTAAAAACATCTATATAGTTTTTATAACTCTGTATTTCTGTTTTAGTTAGTAGGCCATATCAGGTTAAGATAAAGCTTCAAATAAGTTTGTTTATTTATTTTTTTAATTTCGGTTAACATTAATCTAATTTCAAGTAATGAAGATTTTTTTAAATGGTTTTAGTTAACTATTATAACCCTGATACTTTATTGAATATGTGTCAAACACTGGTCTTTCCTCCTGACTATGAATTAAATGGGAATGAAATTAAATACAGTTTATTGTGTAACCAAAAACGAATATATAATGCGTGACTGTTAATTATAAACAAGCTCGAAATACACATTGACTCTTATTTTGAAATGCGCCTTACTATTGCAGTTGCAGGAGTGCATTCAAGTTCAGGTGATAAATAAAATATGCATTGTTACAACCATCTAAAACATATTACTATATAAACATCGTAAAGTAAAGATTGTCATCATTCATCAGCATTAGTTCATAAACAATTGCCTGGCATAGATGTACGCTATTCATTGATTGTGAGCCACTCTCGAGCGCTGTATTGGGAATGCGTAAGCTTGTAGAGCGCGCAACAGCGTCGTGTTTTCCAGCGGTTAGATCAGCACGTTCAAATCAAATGTGCGCATCTGTTACACAGGACATCAGTTCTGACTGGATCTCGTCCCTGATCGTCCCTCCATAACATTTTCGCCTCGTTTTTATTCGTTGACGAAAATGACAGTAAGTGTTCGTTATAGTTTTTGTCATCCAACACTGGTTTTTATTTAGTTATCGTCTCGTTTTCGTCAGTGAAAAAAGGTCGTTGACGAAAATTATGACGAAAAAAAAAAAAAAAAAAAAAAAAAAAACATTCTAAAACCCCGTAGCAACTCATAATGTAATAACTGGACGCGATATGAACCGCGAATAATACGTTTATTTTTTTCCGCTCCAATGTCGATTTTTTTAAACTCTAGCGACAGAAAAGGCTTCAACCAATCACATACAAGGAAACAAAGGTGACAAAATGTCCAGTTGATGTCACTAGCTATTCAATCAACATTAACCTTTGCCAGGTATCATATTTCTCATGAGATTACAGCAGTAGTGGTAGTTAAACAGCTGTGTTTGCACACTGACACTGATAACATAACCTTTGAATTAAAACTTGTTGATTTTTTTCTAAACCTTGTGTCCGCGACTATGGAAAGTGAACGTGTTTCCGTCAGTACCACTGTGGCACTTAAATGTTTACATTGTGACTCAACTGGAAACATAGCTGGAAACAGCTGCTCCGGATCGACTGATTCCTGAAGTGTGTTTTGTCTCGTCAGACGAATTTGCGACGTCTGTGACGTTTCAGAGCTCCAACATTCCAAAACATTTGCAGCGACAGCTGAGAAAACACGGACACTTCCTCATTCAGTTAGACAAGCTTTTCATTTTATTTAAAGGTCCTGTTCTTCGTGATTCCATTTTTCAAACTTTAGTTAGTGTGTAATGTTGCTGTTAGAGCATAAATAATACCTGTAAAATTATAAAGCTCAAAGTTCAATGCCAAGCGAGATATTTTATTTAACAGAAGTTCCCTTTCAAAGCCTACAGCGAACGGCCGGTTTGGACTACATCCTGGTACTTCCTGCTTTAATTACGTCAGTAGAGCAGTTTGTTGACTAACCTCCGCCCACAAGAATACGCAAAAAAGGGGGCGTGGTCTTGTTGCTCACTCGTGGAGAAGAGGAAGTGTTGTGTTTGGTTCGGTTCGGTTGCATTTGTCGCCATGTCGTTCAGACGCTGTTATTTTCATCCTGGAGTCAAATCACCATTGTTTGGCCTTCAGGGGCTGTAGTTTGAGCGCGTTCTTCTCCCCGCTATGGTAAGAGGCGTGACCTTCCCGGGCAACGTGTGCTAAGCTGCTGTCGAATCACAACACGGGAACCGCTGGCACAATCAGAACTCGTTATGTATTTCTGAAGGAGGGACTTCATTGAACGAGGAAATTCTCAGGCCGTTTTGAGGACAGGGAAAACAGAGGTATACAGATAAGTAAATTGTGTGAAAAATACTGTGTTTTTTTACACATGAAACATGAACACATGTTATATTGCACACTGTAAACACAATCAAAGCTTCAAAAAAACACGAAAAACGGGACCTTTAAAAGACAGAGAAGACGGTTTTGGGTGCACCCAGTCTTAAAGAACAGAGAGTCTGAAGGTGCTACTGTCTCTGGAGGAGCGCCACAAATTTTTAAAAAAAAATTCTGATGTCCATCTACAGGAGTCAAAATAGATTGTCTGTATTATTTAGAAACGTACTTTAGTATCATCATGTTTTCATAGCCTACCTCAACTGTGTGCAAACACTGGACTTCCATGTGCCCCAGTAAAATGGGTCTATAGACGCGGGAAAGCCTGAACTATGTATGCACAGATCTCCTATATGGCATGAGACACAGAGGGCCCTATCATACACCCGCTGCAATGTGACGCTATTATCATTTTCACGTCCAGCTCCACGTTGCTTAAATATCAAATGCACTGGCGCATCTGTTTGCCCATGGGCATCTGGTCTGAAAACCAGGTGTGTTCAGGAGCATTGTTGGTGCGTTGCTATTTTGAGGAACTGAAAACGACTGCGCCATTGACCAACACAAACCAGCTCTAAAGTCAATAGCACAGTAATTTTTGTATTATTTAAAGGGTGTGTTAGTAATATGCGCCAAGGTGGTGCACAATACGCACACTCTGCTTATTACACATGCAGGGACACACAGGTTTAGATATTAAAAATTACTCTCTGGAGAAGCGTTTTTCTGCTCTGCATGTAAATAGTGAATCTACCATGGCGTGAGCGCAACTGGCTTTTAAAGGGAATGGGACATGAGACTCTGATTGGTTTATTGCACATTACACCCAAAACACACTCCATGACTCATTAAGAGACTAGGTACAACCCTTTTGGATCATGCATCTGGCTCACCAAACGTTTTTCTGTTGTTCGGACACGCCCTAAGTGCACCTGCGCCATTAGCTCAGATCTGTGAAATAGGGCCCATAGTCTCCCAGGCTTAATGCTGATTTACTTAATCTTTGCAGTCACTTTTCATCTCTGAAACCTATGGCTTCAACTGTGTACATCACTTTAGCGCTACCAATATATTGGCTACAGATTCCAGTGCATAGTCATTCACAGCCTGTGCCAGAACCATATAGGCTTTCATCCCTGAATATGAGCCATTTCATTCTTCATCCTCTTAGTTAAGCTCCTGGGCATGGTGACATCTCAAATGCCTTATCTGGCACCACTCCCAGCTCCAGCATATCAAACAAGGTCTGTTTCACCTCAGCCCGTTCCTGTCCCATCTCTGCTGAAGCTCATGAATGACAGTGGAAGATGGTCCAATGGTATCAGGCAAAAAAGGCTTCAACAAAAAGAATATCAGTTCGCCAACAAGCCTTGAATTCAAGCCATAACTGTCTATCATGTTGGTGACCAGCCCAAAGCTTCTACAGATGTGCAGTCTACAACTGGGGCTCCACCAGCTCAGCGAATGGTTAAGACAGCTAAACATCTGTGGCTTTTCTGCCTTACTTGTCACAGGGCAGGTTGATCACTGAACACTCACCAGGCCAGATCATTAAGTGAATAAGAGATGGCCGGAGAAGCTGGAAATGCGGACGCACTAGCCACAAGTGTAACCAATGCACACTAAAGAACCCCTGTGAAGAAAGCGGCGGAGAGTCCTACATTGCATTGCCCTACACTTCACCTACTCAGACAAGAGTTATAGTGCAGAAACACTGGGCCAAACCTAAAAGTTGTGATGACCCGAACCTTCCAGCTAACCTGTTTGAGAAATGGAAAATCTGAGAAAGAGAATTGCAAGGTTGAGCTACCTTGATGCTATGTTCCTTCTGACATCAAACATCAAAATTCAATCTGCATGTATTCTGCGATGCATGTGAGACAGCCACAGATACAGATGACGTACTTGAACTTCAAGGAGCATGGCAAGATCCACACCTCATTCACCGAAAACTGATTCCGAGTGGGATCAAACTACAATGCCATGACTGGAACTCTGCGAGGCCTTGAACATTGCTCAGCTTGGTAAACTTCTCCATAAAGAGCTGATAACTCTTTATGTACAGATTCCACTACAGTCCTGTCATGGATACACACAAAATAATGCAGGTACAATGTCTTCGTAAGTAATAGAGTTGCAGAAATCCCAGAATTGACTGACCTACATTCTTGGAGATACACTCACCTAAAAGATTATTAGGAACACCTGTTCAATTTCTCATTAATGCAATTATCTATGCAAAGCATGTGTGAAGCCACAACACGCACAACCTTGAGGCGGATGGGCTACAACAGCAGAAGACCCCACCGGGTACCACTCATCTCCACTACAAATAGGGAAAAGAGGCTAAAATTTGCACGAGCTCACCAAAATTTGACAGTTGACGACTGGAAAAATGTTGCCTGGTCTGATGTGTCTCGATTTCTGTTGAGACATTCAGATGGTAGAGTCAGAATTTGGCGTAAACAGAATGAGAACATGGATCCATCATGCATTGTTACCACTGTGCAGGCTGGTGGTGGTGGTGTAATGGTGTGGGGGATGTTTTCTTGGCACACTTTAGGCCCCTTAGTGCCAATTGGGCATCGTTTAAATGCCACGGCCTACCTGAGCATTGTTTCTGACCATGTCCACCCCTTTATGACCACCATGTACCCATCCTCTGATGGCTACTTCCAGCAGGATAATGAACCATGTCACAAAGCTCGAATCATTTCAAATTGGTTTCTTGAACATGACAATGAGTTCACTGTACTAAAATGGCCCCCACAGTCACCAGATCTCAACCCAATAGAGCATCTTTGGGATGTGGTGGAACGGGAGCTTCGTGCCCTGGATGTGCATCCCACAAATCTCCATCAACTGCAAGATGCTATCCTATCAATATGGGCCAACATTTCTAAAGAATGCTTTCAATTCAATTCAATTCAATTCAAATTTATTTGTATAGCGCTTTTCACAATACACATTGTTTCAAAGCAGCTTTACAGAAAGTGCATTTCATAAATGTACATTGAAAAATGTTAGAAAGAGAATGTTAAAGAAAAATGTTAGAATAAGTTAATCAATCATGTATTATTTTAGGCCATAACAACGCTGGCGTTGAGTCGTCTCTTCACAGGCGTCGAGTCGTCTCATCACAGGTGTTGGGGCATCTGAAGTCTCAATGAGAGGCTGGATACAAACTGGAGCTGACGAACTAGTTACCTCGGGACTAGTGTCCCGAGATAACAACAGAAAAGCAGATGGGAAATAATTAGCATAGCTGCTGTTCAGAATATTAATGCTTTTGATCCGATATAACTGTAGTATAAAACGTATTTATAATGTGAATGCTTGGCTAAAGAGATGCGTCTTTAATCTAGTTTTAAACTTGGACAGCGAGTCTGAACCTCGAACAATATCAGGAAGACTATTCCAGAGTTTAGGAGCTAAATGTGAAAAAGCCCTCCCTCCTTTAGTGGACTTAGATATCCTAGGAATGACCAGAAGCCTCGAGTTTAGTGATCTTAAAGAGCGCGATGGATTGTAGGGCGATAGAAGATCCGTTAAATACACTGGAGGTAAACCATTTAGGGCTTTATAGGTCAGTAGCAATACTTTGTAATTGATACGGAACTTAATAGGTAACCAGTGTAGAGATGATAAAATTGGTGTTATATGATCATATTTTCTTGACCTAGTAAGAACTCTAGCAGCTGCGTTTTGGACTAACTGTAGCTTGTTTATTGATGATGCAGGACAACCAGCTAATAAAGCATTACAGTAATCTAGTCTCGAGGTCATGAATGCATAAACTAACTTTTCTGCATCAGAAATAGATAGCATGTTATGTAGCTTAGCAATGTTTCTAAGGTGGAAAAATGCAGTTCTTGTAACATATGAAATATGATTTTCGAAAGACAAGTTGCGGTCTAATATAACACCCAGGTCTTTTACTGTAGTGGATAAAGTGACAGGACATCCTTCCAAGTTAAAGTTGTATTGTGAGAGGTTTTGTGGGCAGTTTTTTGGACCAATAAGTAATACCTCCGTTTTATCTGAATTTAATAGCAGAAAATTACACGTCATCCAGTGTTTAATATCATCAACAGCTGTCAGTTTAGATAATTTAGCGTTTTCATCTGGTCGTGATGAAATATATAATTGAGTGTCATCAGCATAACAGTGGAAATTAATTCCATGTTTTCTTATAATATTACCAAGTGGCAGCATATATATTGAGAATAGCAGAGGGCCTAGCACGGATCCTTGCGGCACCCCATAGTCTACTGACGTTATCTTTGATTTTTCCCCATTTAGACAGACAAAATGGTAGCGGTCTGATAAATACGATCTAAACCAGTTTAATGCCTGTCCCTAAACACCAGTGTAATTTTGAAGTCGATCTAAGAGTATTTTATGATCTATAGTATCGAACGCAGCACTAAGATCGAGTAGAACTAGTATTGAGATACAGCCTTGGTCAGAAGCTAGAAGTAAATCATTTGTGATTTTAACAAGTGCGGTTTCTGTGCTGTGATGCGGCCTGAATCCTGATTGGAATTTTTCATAGATATCATTTTCTTGCAAGAAAGAGCACAATTGAGCGGACACAACTTTTTCTAGTATTTTCGACATGAATGGAAGATTTGAAATTGGTCTGTAATTTGCTAGGTTATTATGATCTAATTGTGGCTTCTTAATGAGAGGTTTTATGACTGCCAACTTGAATATTCTTGGAACATGACCTAAAGATAAAGACGAGTTAATAATATTGAGAAGATGCTCTTCCACTACAGGTAACAACTCTTTCAGTAGTTTAGTGGGTATTGGATCTAATAAACATGTTGTTGGTTTAGATGCAATGATAAGTTTATTTAGCTCTTCCTGTCCTATAGTTGTAAAGCGGTGTAGTAGTTCTTGAGGGGCGATAATTGCGGTTGAATCATAAGACATCATTAAAGATTGTACATTTACAATTTTGTTTCTGATGCTTTCTATTTTCTCAGTCAAGAAATTCATAAAATCATTACTACTAAACTGTAACGGAATATTTTGTTCAGGCGATGCTTGTTTATTTGTTAGTCTAGCCACAGTGTTAAATAAAAACCTTGGATTATTTTGGTTATTTTCTATTAGTTTGCGGAGATGCTCAGCCCTGGCTGCTTTTAGGGCCTTTTTATAACGTGACATACTATCTTTCCACGCGATTCTAAAGACCTCTAAATTAGTTTGTTTCCATTTACGCTCTAAGTTACGAGTTTCTCTCTTGATAACATGTGTAGCACTGTTGTACCATGGTGCTTTAGTTTTCTCTTTAACCTTTTTTAATCTAATGGGTGCAACAATTTCTAATGTACTAGAGAAAATGGTGCTCATACTGCTAGTCATTTCCTCTAGTTCATCCGTTTGTTTGGGTTCACTTAGCAGCTGAGACAGATCAGGTAAGGTATTTGAGAATCTATCTATAGTGGTTGGAAGGATTGTTCTGCCTGGTCGATAACGTGGCGCAACATGACAGATTTCAGCAGTACGCAGTATGCAAGTTACCATGTAATGGTCAGTGACATCATCACTTTGCGGTATAATATCTATATCGGTTGGGTTGGTTCCATGTGATATAATTAAATCTAGTGTGTGATTAAGACGATGAGTGGGGCCAGTGACGTTTTGCTTGACCCCAAAGGAGTTTAATAGATCTGTAAACGCAGCCCCTAACGCATCATTTGTGTTATCTACGTGTACGTTAAATCTCCAACAATTAATGCTTTGTCGACGTTGACCAATAGATCTGAGAGAAAGTCTGCAAACTCTTTTAGGAAATCAGCATAGGGCCCTGGAGGTCTATATACAGTAGCCAGGGCTAGAGATAATACGGATTTCTTGCTTACATCTAAGAGCGTAACATTTAGCACTAGTACTTCAAACGAATTAAACCTGTGACCTGTTTTCTGGGTAACATTAAGAATATCTCTATAGATTGTTGCAACACCGCCGCCACGACCAATCAGACGGGGCTCATGTAGCTCATAAGTAGCGATATCAAAGCAATCCGATTGTTTTTTATAGAGAATCGTATCGGAGATATGTTCACACGCTGTAAATAATAGAAAGTATTCGTTTGTAAGCGAGTGTTAAGAAGAAAATCAAGGATTATGAATCAATTTGACGGAGCTCAAACACAAACAACGCGCTCACAACCCTTTCAGCACCTTGTTGAATCAATGCCACGTAGAATTAAGGCAGTTCTGAAGGCGAAAGGGGGTCAAACACAGTATTAGTATGGTGTTCCTAATAAACCTTTAGGTGAGTGTATGTGGATTCTGCCAAAACCCTGCAGATGATTTAACCAGGGGAAAGACACCTATTGATTTGACAGGGCCCCTTTGCATCATCATCATCATCATATCAGAGACAAGAAAATGGATTTCTGCTGTCTGACTATGGATCACAAGGGGGCACACCTGATGTGTCTCAGTATAATTCCTGAAAAGCTTTTGGTCTCTTCGTTGGGTTGCCATTCATGACACAAGCACAATCAGCCCTGACTACCGAGATGTGGAAGCACTCATACTGGGTCTCAATAGAGTCCTTCCCAGATGCATTCAGGGGAACTAGTGTCCCCATCTAGTCGTCTAGTTTTGCCTAGAGTTTGATCAGGTATTTGGCCTCATCCAAAAGAGAGGTCGGCTCTAGAAGCTGGAAAGTGTAAATCCACCAAGCGAGCGAGTGTCAATAACCATGAGGGGGAGACCATGGAGAGTCAGCTTCTCTCCATAAACACACCTGATTATAGGCTGGTCATGGTGTTCAGGAACAGATGACTGAGCTTGCTCTGCTCTGAGATCTCACTGTGTTAATGAGACACCGCGGTGCAGTCTTTAACACCTGTGACACAAGACCTTTCTGCGGTACGGATCTGTCTGGACATGTAACATTCTCATCTGCCATTCTCAGGCTCTAGTTCTGACTTTTCCCCTCTCTCATATTCAGTAAATACAACAGCAAACAGGAAATCAGAAAAGCGAGGACAGTGCCTAAAGGGTCTACTTCACAAATGAAGCAAATAACAAAAATAATAAAATCTGATTACATTGTTTCCACAATGATACACATTGTGTAAATTTCCTTAAATTAAAAACATTTTTAATCATTTATTGCCCCAAGGTGCCCTCACCCCACCCCCCATTTTTAATATAAGTCTTAATAATGTTGTTTTGCAGCAAAAAAAAAAAACATGTTTTCCAGAGATTTTAAAGACTTGAATAATAAAATTTGTGGCAATAAATAAATAAATAAAAAATGGCCTGTGAAATTTGGTAATTACCCAAAATGGCAAGAATATGAAGATGTCAGACTGGAAAAGAGCTAAAGATTTTTGCTGCAAAAAAAAAAAAAAAAACTGGACTACTTCTACTTTGCAACTTCTTGAAAAGACACCAAAGGCGAGATTTACTAACAGCTTGCTCCAGCGCAAACCCTCTTTTGCGTAAAAACTACTGTCAGGATTTACTAAACACGCGGTGAGAAATTAGCGCTGAAAAGGCATAGACAGGGTTATATTTGTGGCTGACCTTATTGCATATGCATTTGTAGGAGTTTCCCTTTCAGACGCAAAATGTATGGGAGAGTATTTAAATGAATGGTGAATGAAACGTGATTTACTAAGGTTTGCTAGATGATGCATGAATCAACGGGCTTTGTTAATCACTCAACTTTCATGGTTAGCTTCATATGTTACTATGTAATACAGTGTTGTATTTTCTGTGTGACACTGAACTGCTGTTGTGTACCCCACACAATAGATTCACTCGCCTGAGTTAAATATACTGTCACGGTCCACTAGGATGTAGTACATGGTTTGAAACATGTCACAAACCTTCACTTATTTAAATTGGAATTGGGAGATGTCTGTAATGTTCTGTACGTTTGAATTCTAAATTACACCTCTATATAGCAATGTAATTTCTGTCTGTTCCAGGTTGTCCCTTTGTAGTTACCAGCCGCAGAGCACCAGTAAATAAGCTTGAACTCTAAAAACAAGCTATAAACCTCAGCATCCTCTGTAGGGGAGCTTGGCTAATCATTAACATCTGACCCATCTGAATGAATCATCTCTGCTCCGCATATGCATATACACCTTGTGTGTCCTGCACGTTGTGGGACGTCGATGATGATTATGATGATGATGTGTTAAAAGAATGTGAAATCCACAGAGTTCCAAAGAACAGGGAAGCTCAACGATCTTTTGTCGCACGTCATTACTGTATTCTTTGCGTCAGGACAATGCACACAGTCTAGGTCGAACACAAGCACATGTTGAATTCCTGGAACCAACACACCATGCCAATCTACCAGCGCTGCAAGGCTTTACCTGCACTCTCGTCGCTGTAAACATCCCAAGCTTTTCATGTGTCTGAGTATTTATGCCTGTCCTTGATTATTGGATTTATAAGCTTGGTTTGTTTATAAATTGCTCTGATCTGGTTTGGATGCGAGATGAACAGCGACCTCATTGTTGTAATGCCCTGCAGTGTGGCTGTTAATTGTGTACAGCAGTGAAACGCACTCGAGTTGTAGTTGGCCAGCTGGAGGTGGTTTTGTGGTGCTATCTCAGATGTTGGGTAGTGTAGGGCTGAGGTGTAAAAATCTACTGCCTCTGGAGGTGGAAAGTTCCAAACCAGCGTCAAAAGAAGCATTACTATGCTCAAAACGGGGATGATCCCAGATCTTTTGAATGTGATGCGATTACCTCTTCCATTCGTCTACTGGCAGCGTGTCTTTGTCTGCTGCAAAGGGTTTTGCTGTAAACACTCCCACATATTGACTAATGCAGACTTCACTGTTTATACCTTGATCCATTTAAAGGATGTGGTTGTACTGTCAGATCCAGCCATTCAATTCAGTTCTTAATACAGTGCCTTGTATGTAGAAGACAGCTGAACAGAAGCCTAAACTATTTAAACAACAATAAAGTGGGGTCTATAATAGTCTATCAGTTTTATTTTGATAAACGTGGGCCAACTGTCAGAAAGTGCACTGAAACAATGAACGCACTCTAGTCAACTTACTTAAGTCAAGTCAACTTACCTTTATTTATACAGTACAGATTTTTTCAAAGCAACTTTACAGCAGTAACAGGAAAATAATGCAACAAATTAGTTTCGGCTGTACAGCTGCTCTGGAGAACACAGTGATGTCTTTGTCCAGCTCAGTTCCAATGGTGTCAATGCAGTCAGATCAGTAATATAGCCGAATATTTAGTGTCCCCAACTAAGCAAGCCAAAAGCCAGAGGTGACAGAGACGACGGTGGCAAGGAACTCCATCAGGTGACAGAATGGAGAAAAAACCCTTGGGAGAAACCAGGCTCAGTCCCTCAGTTCTCCTCTGGCCAGTGAACAAACAGTGTAACAGTGTATACATTACAGGTCAGAAGTCAGATTAGATCGGAAGCTCCCTCCTGGACTTATATCTGTTTTTGAAGAGGGTCTGGAATCCGCTCCTTAGGGAGGGGGCTCTGTCATGATCCTGCCTGTGTTCCCCTGTCTTGAGTGAGGACTTTTGTTATTTCCTGTCTTATGCCATGTTTTGTAGTTCTTTGTAGTTTTTCATGCTGATTAGTCTCCCCAGGTGTGTCTTGTTAACTTGTTAAGCTAGTTTGTCCCTGTGTATTTAAACCCCTGTGTTTCCTTGTGTTCTTTGTCAAGTCTTGTCCTCCTATGGATGTTACGTGTGTGCGCTTGCTGTCAGTTTTGTTTGATTTCTTTGATTGTGTCTGGATTTGTCAGTTTTGCCTGGATTTACTTTTTTATGTTTGTTTGAATAAATGTTTGCTGCATATGGATTCTACTCTCGTTCCTCTGAAACAGCCACCGTTAGAGAAGACCTGACCAAACATGGATCTCGTCCGCCACGGACTCAACAAACAGTTACAATCCAAACTCATCCGCGAGTGAGTTCCTGGATTATGCACTTTTGCTGGCCGGTTCAAATTTGACTGTGGGGTTTGCAGACAAGGAGGCTTTGGCCAAGATGGCTGACGCCATGCCTGAGCCAGCGTCCTCGGCCAAGATGGCCGCCAGTCCAGAGTCTTGCCCCAAGATGGCCACCACATCTGAACCCTCTGCCAAGATAGTCGCCACAACAGAGTCTTCAGAGTGTGCATCGCTGCCCATTGTGGCCACGGCATTGTGGTGTGTGTGTGGTCAGCACATACATCAGTGCCAGCCCCTGTCCAAAGTCCAGGGAGGACTTTGTCTCCCGTCCAGAGTCCAGGGAGGACTTTGTCTCCCGTCCAGAGTCCAGGGAGGACTTTGTCTCCCGTCCAGAGTCCAGAGAGGACTTTGTCTCCCGTCCAGAGTCCAGAGAGGACTTCAGTCCCTGACCAGAGTCCAGTGAAGGCTCCAGCCCCTGACCCCATAGCTCCACCCAAGAAACATTTGGGGGGGTATTGGTACCCTGATAAGGCCACGAAGGACACGCCTCTCTGGCCACTTGAACTACCAGCACCGCTATGGTCCCTTGAATTACCTGCACCGCCTTGGTCCCTTGAACTGCCTGCAACGCCTTGGTCCCTTGAACAACCTGCACCTCCATGGCCGCCTGCTCAGTCCGCTTTGCCCTGGCTGCCTGCTCAGCCCTGGACACCTACTCTCCCTCAATCTCCAGGCCCTTTTCCGCTCAACAGGCCTGGCCCTCCATCCCTCCCCCGGTTATGCCTCTGCTCCAACTCCCACCTGGACTTATATCTGTTTTTGAAGAGGGTCTGGAATCCGCTCCTTAGGGAGGGGGCTCTGTCATGATCCTAGCCTGTGTTCCCCTGTCTAGAGTGAGGACTTTTGATATTTCCTGTCTTGTGCCATGTTTTGTAGTTCTTTGTAGTTTTCCATGTTGATTAGTCTCCCCAGGTGTGTCTTGTTAACTTGTTAAGCTAGTTTGTGCCTGTGTATTTAAACCCCTGTGTTTCCTTGTGTTCTTTGTCAAGTCTTGTCCTCCTATGGATGTTACGTGTGTGCGCTTGTTTTCAGTTTTGTTTGATTTCTTTGATCGTGTCTGGATTTGTTTGTTTGAATAAATGTTTGCTGCATATGGATCCTACTCTCGTTCCTCTGAAACAGCCACCGTTACAAATGCGTTAAGAGCTCGCTCAAGAACTGGGGAGCTAAACCATTTAGTACTTTGTAAGTAATTAGCAAGATTTTAAAATGTATGCAATGTTTAATAGGGATCCAGTGCAGTGTTGAGTGTGAGATGGTGGTCCAGTGGGTTAAACCATGGATACGCAGAAGGTTGCTGCTTCGATCCCAGCGGTCACCACCAGTGTTTCCTTGAGCAAGGCACTTTACTCCATGTTGCTCCAGGGGGATTGTCCCTGTAATAAGGGCACTGTAAGTCGCTTTGGATAAAAGCGTCTGCCAAATGCATAAATGTAAATGTAATGTAAATGTGTTGACAGTACTAGACTTAATATGCTCATACTTCCTGGTTCTAGTAAGAACTCGAGCTGCTGCGTTTTGGACCAGCTGGAGTTTGTTTATTAAGCGTGCAGGGCAACCACTCAGTAAAGCATTAAAATAATTTTGCCTTGAGCTCATGAACGCATGAACGAACTGTTCTGCATTTTGCATTGAGAGCATATGTCGTGATATATTTTTAAGATGGAAGAATGCGGTTTTACAGATGCTAGAAACGTGGCTTTCAAATGAAAGATTGGTATCACAGACACAAAACATGACAAGCAAGACTGACAGAAATGTACGAAATATGTCAGGATGCCAACACGGAAACACAGAACCAAGACTAGACCCAAACACACACGTCATGCCCCAAACACAAAAAAAAATAATAATAATAATAGACATTAGAGCACGACAAGGCAAACAAAACTGAAGCCACACGATCACAATAAGTCTGTCATGATTCCAAGCCTCCTTCAAATGCGTCCATCATTTCCCATGGATTGAAGGATAAAACAGACAGATCATTCTAGGTACGGATTTATATTTTGCAATTCTTTTGGCTGGACGTCATGTTTAA
The DNA here is from genome assembly GCF_949357685.1 of Gobio gobio. Lineage (NCBI taxonomy): Eukaryota > Metazoa > Chordata > Actinopteri > Cypriniformes > Gobionidae > Gobio > Gobio gobio. The sequence goes on along the minus strand of NC_137116.1, from coordinate 9,544,571 downwards.
TTTAAATAAAAGGAGCTTTAAACAATGGAATAATGATCTCTTGCATCACCTGACATTGGAACAGATTTGCTACTCCATATAAGATGAAATTCATATTATATATAATATGAAATGTAGTATCTACTAAATGAATAAGTATAAACATGCAGTATTTATTTCACCAACAGGGCCATCTCCGCACCTGAGGACTAATGGTGGCTTGTCTGACTGTTGCCGCCTC